>NC_063333.1:68466340-68540916 GCF_021869965.1 Rhincodon typus | reverse complement strand
TTCTGAGGAAGGGTCACTGGACCCGAAACGTTAACTCTGTTTTTTTCTTCACAGATGCTGCCAGACCTGCTGAGCTTTTCCAGCAACTTCTGTTTTTGTTCCTGATTTACAGCATTAACAGTTCTTTCGGTTTTTTTTTTAAAGTGTTTCTACGTTTTAACTATTGATCTGTCCCTCAGTCAACAGCAGCAGATTCAACTGTGATCTTCAAGAGAGATTAGGATAACTATCTGAGGAGCTAAATTTTGGGAATGAATGGGGAAAGGTAGGACAGTTTAACGAACTGAGCTGTGCTCTTGCAGAAAGCCGGCACAGTGTAGGCTGATTGCATAGACAGAGGCCAGTTTACGCTCTACAGTTCTCTACAGTGCCTTAAGTCCTGATGGCTCAGTCTGTACTTGCACTGATACAGCTAGTGCAGTCTTTGACAGGGTGTTTTCAGGCTCCAAAACCCAAAATAACTCAGCCGTTAAATCAAGTATCTTACCAGCTGCTTTGACCTCTGCTGAAGCCACAGGAATGCACTATGTAAAGGCTAGGGTCGCACATAGGTAAGTTGCATATTGTTATGTAGTACTGGTAAGTTTCACTTGTACATTTGAAGCACAAATTTGTTTTTCTATAACTTTTCAGTTCTACCTACTCTTGGTTGTTTTTAGCAAGCGGTCTTTTCAGTTGCATGATGCTGAATTGCAAGACATGAACTGACATGGAGCGATAGAGTGCTGTGAGGAGGAGGACTGCCTGTTTGCTATGTATTAGTGACATGGTGGCAGGGTGATGCAGTGACTAAAGTGGCTTTTGCACAAGGTTATCAGATGGATGCATTGGTGACCTAAGGGATCTTTAGAGTAATCAGGGAACCTTGAGCAGTTATATACACCATTGGGAGTGCATTGCTTACGTCACACATCATTTCTTTACTTTCTGCTCCTCCTTGGAATCCTTTAAAGAAGATTTGTACTGTGCGCCCTGTTCCTCCTGCAGATCAAATCTTGGCTGGTGAGGAATGTTTTGTACGCACAGCAAACTGTGACTACCCTTGGTTAGCCTTGTGGTTGCACCACACTCCCAGCTGATCTGGTGGCTCCTTAATTCCAATGTCTGTGCATTCAGCGGCACATTTTGTCTGTAGGATTCTAGCCAGAGCTGCAAACCGCAGCACCCACTCATTCTACTGGGTTGACTGGACATTTTTCACTGCTTTCACCTTGAAATATACATGCAACAATCCCACTGTTGATATGTTCCACTAAGAACCATTAAAGGCTTATGGTTGAGATAAAGCACTGCCACCAAATCTCGTTTCTATGTCGGGTCTAAGGGCCTATCTAATTAACAATGATAGAAGGTAAGCCACAGGTGAGTCTAAATGAAAAGAAGCACTTATCTTACATAACAAGATATAGCTTATTGCATGATGACAAAGGTACCAGTTTTGTGGTGTACTTAGGCATATTTATAAAGACTATCAACAGTGGCATGTTAGCTCAGTGGTTAGCACTGCTGCCTCACAGCACCAGGGACCCGGGTTTGATCCCAGCCTCGGGCAACCGTCTGTGTGTGGAGTTTGCACATTCTCCCTGTGTCTGCATGGGTTTCTGCCAGGTGCTCTGGTTTCCTCCCATAGTCCAAAGGTGTGTAGGTTAGGTGGACTGGTCATGCTAAATTGCCCATACTGTCCAAGGACGTGTGAGGTAAGTAGATTAGCCGTAGGAAATGCAGGGTTATAAGGTAGGGGGGTGAGTCTGGGTGGGGCGCTCTTTGCAGAGTTGGTGTGGACTTGTTGGGCCGAAAGGCCTGTTTCCACACTGTATGGACTCTCAGAGGGAGAGATGACACATCTGTCTCCATTGCACCCTTGCACTAGATTGCTTTTTCTTCACTCAAAAACTGTGACATCATGAGACTTGGTGGAGCTTAATGCAGCTTTCACATTCACACTTTCAGAACCGTCATCTTATACAACAGGGGTTAATGGGAATGAAGCTTCAATCACAAACCCCCTCTCCCTGATTGGGAGAACTACCTAAGGTATAAGCTCTATCTGTGCTCCATTTACAGCCCTTTCTACATGCCCATTACCTTCCTTACATGCCAACAACTTTCCTTCGACTTTCCCGCTGCATGAGCTCTGGTCTCCAGTGGGAGTGCCTGGTATTTCCCTTTCTCCCAGACACTTGCCACTGAGACCCATGGACCTGGATACAGAGCCAGCAGTGACCTACACTTATGGTAGTGCCTTTAGAACTGGAAAGCTGCTGGCCAAACTGTTTGGCCTCACCCAGCATTAAATGGTTACAGCACAGCCGGCATCAACAGAACTGTGCTGGCCACTGACCTTTTCAGTGATGGGGTGAGAAACCTCACATT
Organism: Rhincodon typus; assembly: GCF_021869965.1. Taxonomy (NCBI): domain Eukaryota; kingdom Metazoa; phylum Chordata; class Chondrichthyes; order Orectolobiformes; family Rhincodontidae; genus Rhincodon; species Rhincodon typus. The sequence continues at coordinate 68,538,543 of NC_063333.1, read as the reverse complement.
TCAAATAAATTCAGTCCTGAGAGCTAGCATAGACAAGACATTTTTGGTTTGACCTAAATTACTTACAATCTATGTTAAGGGACTTAGTGTAATATATTCAAGTTCGCAGATGATATAGAATTAGATGGTGAAATAAGCAGTTAGTGGACATAAAAAGGCCTCAGAAGAATATAGAAAGTTGGGTGAGTGAGCAAAAACATTGAAGATGGAATGAAATGTTATAAAGTGTAAAGCTTTGGTAGGAAAAATAAAGAAAAACAGAATATGTTTTGAATGGTGAAAGACTAGGAAATGTTTTTATTCGGATGTATTTTGTTGTGCTTGAACACAAATGACAGAACCATAAAATCAACCAATCAAATCTGTACCAACAAAAACTACTCTAAATCTACACCAGCCCCAGAAAATTTTCTGAAGAAGGGTCTAGGCCCAAAACATCAGCCTTCCTGCTCCTCTGATGCTGCTTGGCCTGCTGTGTTCATCCAGCTCTACACCTTGTTATCTCAGATTCTCCAGCATCTGCAGTTCCTACTATCTCTGAAACAACTTTCTCAAGTTTGTAATGTTTCCCAACTCAACTGCCCTCCTAGCCAGTGTACTCCAGATTCCCCACCACACTCTGGGTTTAAAAAAAGAGTCTTCCCCAAATCCCCTCCAAGTTTCCTGCCTTAAAATTATGCCCTCTTGTTATTGACCCTTCAACAAGCAGATAGAGCAAGCGATTGGAAAAGTATTTGTTAATTTAAATTTGCACAGAGGAACTGAAGCGTAAGACTGAAGGAAAGCCTTCCATTGACTATAAAGGGCATTGATGAGACTCTACCTGGATATTTATGGTATCCTTCAATGAGGAAAGTCATACTTGTCCTGGAGTCAGTGTCACGAGGTTAACTGGATTAATTCCTGGGATGAAGGGATTAGCAAATGAGGAGAGATTGTGTAGGCTGAGCCTATATTCCACAGAACTCAGAAGAACGAGAAGTGAATTAATTGAAAGATATAAAAAACTTTAGGTTGCTTGACAGAGCGGATGTTGGCAGACTATTTGCCTGGCTAGGGAATCGAGAACATAGTCCTCAGAATAAGGGGCTGGCCATATAAGACTGAGGTAAGAATAACTTTGTTCTGAGGAAGGATCACTGGACCTGAAACATTAACTCTGATTTTTTTCTTCACAGATGCTGCCAGACCTGCTGAGCTTTTCCAGCAACTTCTGGTTTTGTAAAAATAACATTCTTCAGTCAAAGGGTACTCTATTCCAGAGAGCTACCCATCTTGCGTGTGCTGTTCTCAGGACAATTCAGTGGATATCTATCAAAAGACCAGCATTCCTTGTGTTCTATGAAAGGCTGCACTGCACCCAGTCAAATACTGTCAGCCTGGAGCTGTCCCTTTGCTCAGCTGTCCTGGGGGTAGGGTCTTTCAGGTCCTGGGGAAAGGGACTTGGAGACAATAAGGACTGCAGATGTTGGAAACCAGAGTCTATAGGTGTGAGGCTGGGAAAGCACAGCAGGTCAGACAGCATCCAAGGAACAGGTAAGTCAACGTTTCAGGCCGAAACGCTTCGTCAGGACTGGGAAGGGGGAGGGGAGCCCAGAAATAAATAGAGGGCGGGTGGGGCTTGGGGAAGGGTAGAAGAGATGATGATAGGTGGATGCAGGTAGGGGGTTATTGTGGTTGGTCTGTGGGAAGATGGACGGGTTAGGTCAGGTCAGGTCAGGAGGGGGAGGGCTGGACATAGGATAAGGTTGGGGGTGGAGGGATTTTGAAGCTGGTGAAGTCAATGTTAACCCCTTTGGGCTGTGACTTCCAAGGCAAAATATCAGGTGTTGTTCCTCCAGTTTACATTTGGCCTCACTCTGACAGTGGAGGAGGCCGAGGATGGACATGTCACTATGGGAGTGGGAGGGGGGAGTTAAAATGGATGGCAACCAGAAGGTCGGGTTGGTTGGTGTGTGCAGAGTGCAGATGCTCTGCTTACAGGTCCCCGAGTCTGTGTTTGGTCTCCCTGATATAGAGGAGATCACATCAGGAGCAACAGATGCAATAGATCAGATTGGATGAAGTGCAGGTGAATCTCTGCCGGATCTGAAAGAATTGTTTTGGGCTTGGGACAGAGGTGAGGGGGGAGGTGTAGGGGCAGGTGTTGCACCTCTTGTGGGTGCAGGGAAAGGTACTGGGTGTGAGGGAGGAGTTGATGGGGAGTGTAGAGCTGATGAAGGAGGCGCGGAATGAATGATTCCTGCGGAAAGCGGACAGGGATGGGAAGGGAAATATGTTTTTGGTGGTGGGGTCTGATTGTAGGTGGCAGAAATGTCAGAGGTTGTTGGAATTGTACGTGAGGATTAAGGGGACATTGAGTTTTGGGTAGGGCCTGGTTGGGTCTGAGGGAGTAAAGATGGAGGTTGTGGGGCTATGTGAGGTAAGTTGTGGGGGCATCAGTTTCATAATCACTCAGGACTTAGACCAGGTTTTTAATAGCCTAACTTTTCCGTGCAGCTATTTATTTAACTGCAGTGGAGCCCTCTGAATTTGCTGAATTAAATGGATACTTGCAGTAGGTCCAAGGTGCAGTGGACTTCCACAGTGGAAATCTTCAAATTCCTGGGCAATTCCTTTGAGGCTGTTATGATGGGATTCTGTAGGGTCCTCATGTGAAACTCCCATCCACACTGCAGAAACATTGATTTGGCCATCAGAAAATCTAACTGGACCATAACTTTAGTTTAGGATTTAATTTTTTTTTTAAATGTAATAGACAAAATCTCCCAGGTTAAGAGGCTGGTATTCAAAGTCAATATAATTTAAATTCAAAACATAGTCCATGTTTATTTCATTAGGTCAAAGTTGGAAGTGGAGGGAAAAGAATACATAACAATGGGTGAACCCAGCTCTCTACATCGGGAATTCTAACATTCATGTGGATCCCACAATCAAAGGGAGGTTTAGAAGGTAAAGTTAGTGATTATTGGCACATCACAAACGGGCCCCATTGCTATTGGCATAAATTGCAGGGCATGTTTTGTTTGCTTTTGGTTGAGTTGTATGATTTCTCACAGAAACAGAGTCAGCTTGAAAGCAGCTTTGAGACAGAGGCAGTTAAACATAGGATCAGCAATTGTAAACCAGTCATGGACTAAGAACAAGGTGTAGAGCTGGATGAACACAGCAGGCCAAGCAGCATCATAGGAGCAGGAAGGCTGACGTTTCGGGCCTAGAGCCCGAAAAAGTTGGAAACTTTGGAGTTTCCAAACTCCACATTACTCACTGAGCCTCAACACTTCAGCACTTTATTCACATATCTTTTGGAAGTCCATGTACACCACATTAACCAATAGATTTTTGAATTAAAGGATACAGTGATGGTGTATGAAGATAAAGTTGTAGTCCCAGCTCCACATGATCTCACTAAATAGCAGAGGAGGCCTAAAGGGTCAAATGGCCAAGTCTGGCTGCTGTTGTTTATGCTCTTATATATTAAGACTTTTATTTAATCTTTTAAATCCCTTAAAAGACTTAGCACTGCAGACAAATGGAAACCAATACATGTCCCCTATTTCTACTTAGCAAGCCAGCATCTCACGACTAGGCCTTATGCTTGATAACTTCCTAAAATCCAGTCACATCTTTAATTTACTGGAATTCTTGAGGAGGAAGAGGGTAACATTGCCTCCAAGCACTACAGATGAGTGGCTGCACAGCAACCTAGAATGTACAGAGTAATGCAACAAACAAAATACACACAACAAAAAGTAATTAAAGTAAACATTGGAGAGGACATTCATCTGAGACATACAGCCAATTTAATTTTATGCTGTTTAATGTCCATGGGTCCCTACAATATGCATTATTCAACCTTCCTCATAATTATTCTGTTATAACTACGACAGGGCAGAGGTAGGGTTTAATCAACAGATTTTCAAACTGGACTCTTAACCCTGGTTGTTCCATTGAGGAGAATACAGGGCACATGAAATTCTCAGATTCCTATATATTTCTAGATTTGGTGCTTCTGTAGGTTATTAGAAGTGGCAAGAATTTTTCTGTTTGAGTAGTTTGAAAGTGAAAACAAGGGGTCTCCTACAATGCAGCAACTTTTGTAGTCAATTCCCTACGCAGAAAAACGTAAAGCAGATTTAACTGAACATGTAAATAACTGGGAAGAATAGTTTGTTAAAGATGTAATGGTTACTGAATTAAAAACTTTATAACATTCTATCAATCTCTTTTATTATACACATGCTCTGTTAGCACAAATGAGACAAAAGCCAGCTTTCATATTTTGAATCTTTCAAAAAATTATTACATGTGAGTGTTACATTGGAAACATAGACTTCTCCAATTAATTAGCAGAAAGGCTACGTCTCAACAGCTCAAGTTGAACTCTGTAAGTTTTATCAGTGCTAAACAGAACTCAACAACATTTGAGTGCATTTTAAAAACAGGTCACATCCATATGAAAACATAGTTTAATGAGAAATTACCTGAGTATCCTTTATCACCAAGTGGAAATTATAGTCCTCAAGTAAAAATGGAAGGTTATTTACAGTGACCAAAGCTAAATTAATAGCAGGTAGAACCGCTGCTGTGAAGTTGGTAGATCCTGAGGTCTGAGTCATAGGCAAAAGACACAGGATCGGAATGGTCTGCAATCCTCCTGAGGCTCTGAGAACAAGCAGAGAGGAGACACCAAGAATACACACGCACCTTGTGTTCCAAATGGCCATGTTTATCAGCTTGGTATTTCCTTGTCTTTCTGCATATTCCAGAAATTTGATTTGACCCTTAGGGAATCAGCCAGAATGTCATAAGGGATGTAGAACTGAAATCTGCACATCAAACCTACTAAATAAATCCTATCTCTCCCAAAGAGATTTGTACACTGGGCTACTTATAGCAATTGCAGTGACAGGGATTTATCATTCACAATCCAATCCCATTGTAATCACATTATTGTATATATTTGTCTCCAAATTAATTTCAATATTAAATCCCACTGAAAGTGGTTCAAACAAAAGCTGATATTGCAACATAAATAGCAATCATTGAGGGACTATTTTAAATAAATTAACAAAGAATCTCAGAAGCTTCAATGGAATTATTTTGTTTTGAAGCAAGATTTAGGTTCTTGGGTATTAAGCTTCTTATTCTCAGTGTATGGGGGTTTGTGATGCAGAGTGACACCAATAGCAAAGGTTCAATTCCTACACGAACTGAGGTTACTGTAAAGGGTTCTCTTTCTCAACCTCTCCCCTTGCCTGGGGTATGATGACCCTCAGGTTAAGCCACAGGAACCATCTCTCTGTAATTAATCTGGTAACACTTCATTCTCAACGTAATACTTCTAATTTGAATGTCAATCCCTCGCATACTGATTTCATTTCCATTGGACCTCATGAAATTCCTCTTGATTCTGTCTGTTAAGGTTTCACTTATGAGAGTGTAATTACAACTTTGAAGCAGACAATAATACCTTGTCATGTTACAGCTCAACCATATTTTGTATGACTCATACAATCTGCATTTGTCTGGACAAGGCACAGTGATTGGGTAAATAATTAGAGCTGAAATAATTCCACGAAGGCCAGTATCCAGTCACCAAGTCACCCTTTGTTTACACATGCATAGTATGAGACACTGACCAGCTAACACAGAGCCAGCTCCTAGAGTGAACAGAACCCCTAACACTCCCTTTTATATCTGTCAGCCAGGGCACACTGATTGGACCAGATTAACAGCCCCAATCAGGGAACTCATATTCTATAGATCCACCTGGCTGACATTGCTCCAGTCACTACACAGGCCATCTACAACCTTTTTCTCTTTGCCACCAGATTTTTCTCCTCATCTCCTCAGTGGCAACCATTTTCCTGTGTCTTCCCTCAAGCTGCCATTCTTCACATATGAGCCTGTACAAATGGAGTTCAGCAATGATTCAACCACAGAGGCTTTTTCAAAAAAAAGGTCCTAATTGTATTCTCACCCAAGAATCTGACACTAACACTTTCTACAAACAGCGGAAAACGATGCAGAATGGAACTGTGATTATTGGCTAATTTTTACCTTAGCCAGGCCAGAATGCTGAGGTCAGTTGCAAACAGATGGTAGGCAGTCTTATAGGTCACGCAGCAAAAGATGTCTTCTAACTGAACCAGAGATATGTTTGGTTCTCACTTCTGCTTCACACATAGGCTCACTTATATCAGTTAAGGGTACTTGACTAAGTCTTCCACCAGCTACTTGGAGAAGTGTGAAATGACACATCTTGGCAGCAGTAATGAGGGAAAGCAATAGAAACAGAAAACAGAATTCTAAAGCGGGTGTAGAAACATAGATTCATGTTACTAAATGTGAACAAATCATTGAAGGTGGCAGAGGAAAGTTAAGACTGCAGTTATGGCATATGGGATCCTGAACTTTATAAATAGAGGCACGAAAGCAAAGAAGTTATGATAAACCTTTGTAAAAGCTCTGGTTCATTCTCAACTGGAATACTTTGGGCCAATTCTGCATGTCATATTTTAGGAAGGACGTGGAAGCATTGGCCAGAAGATTTACAAGAATGGTTCTAGGGTGTTCAATAATATGGCTTGAGTAGAGACCCTATGGCAGTTTTCCTCAGAGAATGGAGAGAAAATTTGATGAAGTGCTTAAAATTATGAAAGTCTGGACAGAGTTAATTAGGAGAAATTGTTTCTGCTGGAGGAGAGTTGAGAATAAGATGGCACCAATTTGAGCAGAATGGCCAAGGGTGACATGAGGAAAATCTTTTCTATGCAGTGAGTGGCTAGAATCTGGGATGCACTGCCTGAGAAGGTTGTGGAGGCAGGTTGAAATATGAGTTTCAAAAGGGAATTAGATAAATACCTGAAGTGCAAAACATTACAATGCTATGGGGAAGGGGCAGGGAAGGGTGCTCACTGAGTGCAGAGAGCCGACATAGTCTTAGCACATTGTAACTAAACTGTGAACTGCTACATGGATGCAGAATACATATTCACAAAATTGCAGAATTATTACAATCCAGGAGGAGGTCACTTGGCCTATTGCATCTGCATAGGTTTCTCTGAGCTATTTTACTCAGCGCAAAAACCTTTTCCCATAACACTGATTGATTGATTGTTTGATTGTCACGTGTACCAAAGTACAGTGAAAAACTTTGTTTATGAGCAGTACGGGCAGATCATAGTAAGCAAGGATGTACAGATCAAAAAGACTTAGAGAGAGGTATTACAGTTGCACAGGCAAGATCAACGTTAGCAAGAGTAATTTTTACAAATTTAGAATTTAAGTTTAAAAGTGTTGAATGGTATATAGGAAGTGTTAGAGTTAGATCTGCTACACGGAGCTCGCGAGGAGTAATACAGTGTCGGCGCCATCTTGGATCATTATTTCTAGTTAAATCATCATTCGATGCCTCTTGAAAGTCTGAACTGGAACTTCCAGGCAGTGCATACCATACCTTGTTATTCAGTGTGTGAAAACATTTTTCCTCATTCTCGATCAATTTATGAGGAGAAACAATTTCTCCGTATCCACTCTGCCCAGACCTTCATTAGTTTGAAAATTTTAAATCTCCTCTTAGCCTTCTCCTTTCTGAGGAAACAATCTCAACTTCTTCAATTCTTCCTCATCCCTGGAACTATTCTCCCTCTGTTGGATTTATATCCTTCCTATATTATAACACCCAGAATGGTACACAGTACTCCAGATGTGCTCTAACCAGAGTCTTATAGATGTTCATCATAACCTTCCTACTATTATACTCTGTGCCCCCACTGTCGAAGCCTAGAATACTGTAAGCTTTATTAAAAGTTCTTTCTCCCTGTCCTGTTACATTTAATGACCTTTGTACATAAATATCGAGGTTTCTGTACTCCTGAACACTCTTGAAAATAGTATCCTTTATTTTCCATTGTCTCTCTATGTTCTTAATACTTGAAATTAAGGAGTGAATATTTGGCAGTGCGCAGTTTGTCCCAGTGAATGTCATCCTTCAAAGACCAACACCAACAACGGACAGAGTCTAGGTACACTAGGTTTGCCATTCCTCCAAAGGCATTAATTAAAAAACAAAGTTGAATGCATTGAAAAAGAAATGCCCTTTATCAGCCATGCATTATTTTGTTTTGTGCATGCGTTTCGAAGAATGGTTTCCAATTAAGATATGAATTCTAATGGTAAAAATACCATCGCTGAAATATACAAAGCTGCCTTTCTTATATATCCTTTAAATGACTTTAGCAAAACTTTCCAAGATATTTATCCAACATTGCACTGGCCCTTTAGTAAAGTAAAACTTAATCATAAATATAATTGTTCAGTTGCTCAAGGTAAAATTTATTAAATCCACATTATGATATGGTGGTAAATGTTATGAAATCAAATACCTAGATACTTAAAGAAACCAAAAGAACTGCAGATGCTGTAAATCAGAAACAAAAATAGAAATTGCTGAAAAAGCTCAGCAGGTCTGGCAGCATCTGTGGAGAGAAATCAGAGTTAACAGTTTGGGTTGAGTGGCCCTTCCTCAGAATCCTGTTTCAGGATTAACTCTGATTCCTCTCCACAGATGCTGCCAGATCTGCTGAGCTTTTCCAGCAAACCCTATTTTTATACCTAGATACTTAAACGTCTGCCGACCTCTTTTTTTGCATCAAAACTCAATGAGAGGTACACAGGGAACAGGTTTAGTTTACAGAAAGCATTTTTGTAAGATTATGTGGTTCAGTTTATGAAAACTTCTAATCACAATGTCACCAGAACATGATGTCATAGTGTCATATAATGCATACATCACATAAGGAAGCCATTTGCTCTGTCCTGGCTCTCTGCAAAGCAACTCACAAAGTCTCACTTCCTCATACATCCCCCAAGTATGTCATTTTTTCTTCAGAAAATTGTCCAATTCTCTTCTGATAGCCCTGATTGCATTTGTCTACAAAAGACTCTCAGACATTGCATTCCCAATCTGAGCCATTCACTGCACGGGAAAGTTTGCCTTCGTGCCATTGTTGATGTTTTAGCCAATAACTTTAAATCAGTATCCTTCAGTTCTCAATCTTTCCCCCAGTGGGAACTGTTTCTCCCTATCTGGTCTGCACAGACCCCCCATGATTTATATCTGATACAAGCAAAGTACTAATTAGGAACAAGGAAAAACACCCTTTCAGTATCCATCCTGTCAAATCTTCTCAGGATCTTATATGTATGAGTAAGTTCACCTCTCATTCTTCTAAATTCCAATGGATACAAATTCAATCTTTCTAAGATTTCTTCATCAGTCAGACCCTTCATTACAGGAAACAAACTTTCTCTGTGCTGTTTCCAATGCAATCATATCACTTGTTAAACCAAAAGATCAAAATGTGTACAGTGTGCCAAATGTCTCAATAACTGCAGGAATACCTCCATACTTTTATATTCCATTCACCTTAGCAACATTACATTTGCTTTCCTAATTAAGTATGGACAAGTTCACATTGTCCCACTTCATACATCACTTGCAAACTGTTTGCCTACCCACTTCATTGATCTATATCCTTTCCAGGATTCTTTACTCTTCTAGCTACCTTTGTATGATCAGCATAGTTAGCAACTGTACGTTTGGTCCCTGGGCTCTTCAAACAAGTCATTTATTTTGATTGTAAACAGGTTAGGCTCTAGTAAAGATCCCTATGCCACTCCATTTGCTACATCTTACCCTTCAAAAAATAACCCAGTCTCTGTTTTCTGATAGCTATTCAATCCTTTATCAATTATAATATGTTAACCCTCATCAACAAGAGCTGTTATTTTGTATGATAACCTTTGATGTGGCACATTGTCAAATGCCTATGGAAATCCAACTGTACCACATCTACAGGTTTCCCTTTATCCATGTTATAGAGACATAGAGTCTTAGAGCTGTATAAACAGAAACAGACCCTTCGGTCCAAATCATCCATGCCAATCAGACATCCCAGTTTGACCTAGTCCCATTTGCCAGCATTTGGCCCATGTCCCTCTAATCCCTTCCTATTCATATACCCATCCAGTTGCCTTTTAAATATTGTGTTTGTACCAGCCTCCACCACTTCCTCTGGCAGCTTATTCTATACACACACCATCCTCTGCATGAAAAAGTTGCCCCTAGGTTCCTTTTAAATCTTTCCCCTCTTACCTTAAACCCATTCCCTCTAGTTTTGGACTCCCCCACCCTGGGGAAAAGACCTTGCCTATTCACCCTATTCATGCCCCTTGTGATTTAATGAACTTCTATAAGGTCACCCCTCAGCCTCTGACACTCCAGGGAAAATAGCCCCAGCCTATTCAGCTTCTCCTTATAGCTCAAACCCTCCAGCCCTGGCAACAACCTTGTAAATCTTTTCTGAATGCTTTCAACTTTCTCAACAGGTACGTAGAGTCAAGAACTCTAATAAATTAATCAAATACAATTTCCCTTTCACAGAACTATGTTGGCGCTGCCTTATTGGACTCAGGTTTCCTAATTGCCCTGCGAAAACCTACTTAATAATAGATTGTAGCATTGTTCTTTTGTCAGATGTTAGGCTAAGTAACCAGTAGTATCCTGCTTTCCTTGTCCCTCTTTACCTTAATACAGAAGTCACATTTGCTATTTTCTAATTTAATGAAACATTTCCAGAATCTACAGAATCTAGAAAACTCCTCTCAACCTCTTCTTCTTCTCAAAGAAAACCAGCCCCAGCTTCTTCAATTTATTCTCATAGTTGAAGTTCCTCTTCACTGAGAACCTTTCTCAAGATTTTGTACTGCATCCTCTCTGTACAATTATCCACAATTCTGCACAAAATGCCTGTGCCCAAACTACCACTTAAGGAAAAGGAGTCACAGTTCCTTAATTAATAGAAGAATCATATAAAAACTACTTTTTAAAAAAAAATTCTTTACATGGTTGTCGAAAATCACCTTAAAATTCAATGTAATTTTTTTTAGCAACTTTAATTATGAACCCTCTCTATGTCAGCTCTTGTACACAGCAGTAGAGAAGGCAGGAAAAAGTGTCATTTCAAACAAAAATATGTCATGTTTGTGGCAGTGATTCATATATTTTCCTGACAAGAAAGGATTAGAATTCAGAAAAAAAAGAACAACATACAAACAACTGCAGGCATTCATTGAGCATTGAGAGATATGAACAGGAATAAGCTTATCATGCTTAACACATTATTTTCTTAGCCAAGGCAGTTCCTTCTGGTAAAGACATTGATCTGTTCAAAAGGAGAACCAATGATGTACACTGTTGTAACTCATCTGTGTACCTCAAAATGGAGGTCCATTACTATCAGCACATTCATTCTTACAATTACTGTTTCTTCCTTCTGGGCTTCCTTCTGCTCCCTTGAAGGGCTATGCTCAAAGGGAGCTCAGCTGGACATGAAGAATTAATACTGTACTGTCAATTTGATGATAAGTGCTGCATTTACAGAGAAGTTGGGATCAATAAAATTATCTAGTTGCCTTTTCTACTACTACAAACTCCCATTTTTTCATCATTATTGTTTAATATCCATATTCCAAGCTAACTATGCCTCTTTTAAACAATCCATTTAATTTGCATACATGAAAAAGTGTGCTTTACCTGCTGACAGCACTTTGTTGAAAATTTCAGTGTATTCCTTTTAACCAGCTTAATTTTAAACTGCACCCCAGCTTCAGATTTCTTACCAGCACAACACCATTCCATAATGATCTTGTCAAGTTCCTTAAATATTTCGAGATATTAAGAACTGCCAATGCTGGAGTCGGAGATAACAAGGTGTGGAGCTGGAGGAACACAGCAGGTCAGGCAGCATCAGAGGAGCAGGAAAGCTGATGTATCAGGTCAGGAACTATTTCAGTGTTTCTCAAACTGATGGTCTGCAAACGCCTGAGAGTCTGTAGAGACTTTTCTAAGCGGCTACAAAATAAGTGAAATTGCTAAATGAGCAGGTCCAGGCTGAACAACATGAGTAACTGTCCAGGGTGTCGTGGTCAGGGCTTTGCTGCTGCTTCTGGCATTGACTCTTTTGGTTACAAGCCTCACAAGGAGTGAAGTGGATTATGTTAGCAGAGTCACAGTCTCTTGTGCTGGTGTACTGTCACTCAAAGTGAGACAACAAGGCATCCAATTATTTTCAGAGAGTCCTTCTGTGGGTCTCCCAGCGTTTTGCATGCACATGGCAGATGGAAACAATCATGCACTATTTAATTACACAGGATTTAGCAACTCTTTTTGTGGAATCATATTCTGTACTTCCATCAAAAACAAGAAATGTAGCTTCCCTACAGATTTATTTACAAGTGTGGTTGTCTAATGTCAAACCAAATATATTTAGAGACTGCACATCCACTACTTCATGATCTCCATTCAACAATGTTTCAGAACTATTATTTAAGCAGCTTAATCAGATCATCTTCCAGCTTCCTAATTTCCAGAAAGTTTGTACAGTTTAATCACAGCTCAGGCCCAGTACTAGATCATCTCAGGAAATAGAATCATAAAATCCTAGAATTTTAAACTACAGAAGGAAGCCATTCAGCCCAGTGTGTCTGTACTGGCTCCTGAAAGAACTACCCAACTAGTCCCACTTCCAGCCTTATCTCTGTAACCCTCTAAATTAATCACTTTCAAATATATATCCAACTCTCTTTTGAAACCTCCTTTGAAATCTGCCCACACCACTCTTCCAGGCAGTGCATTCCAAATTGTAATAACTTTCTGAGTAAAGAAGTTTCACCTCATTTCAATCCTAGCTCATTTACTAAATCATTCACTTTGTGTCAATTTTCTCCCCTCTCCTGCTCTCCTGATGGCATTGATGAAGTATGTTCTACAGACAGTCTCAAGTATTGGCTTTCCATGTGCAAATTCCATTAGAAAATGTAAAAAACTCTATCACACAATAACTCCTGAACTGCTCTATATTGACATGTACAGATTTTGAACAGGGACCTCTGGATGCTAAACTTAGACCAATTATAGCAGTTCTCCACTCAACAGCCTTTGATTAAACCTTTCTGATCTTCAAGGCTCGATTATTTAATGACTCAATTTGCATCAGTGGTACCTTATTTTAATATTTTAAGATTTATATCCCTTTTCCTTTTGCAAGTAGTCAGATAGTCATTCTAAGACAGGAGTTTACATCATAATGAGGAGACACTAAGTCTTAAAGTGAATATCTGCCACAGAGAACATTTCAATTCAGTAAGTTGTAACTGCGACACACAAAATCAGTTTCCATCCAGCCCACTGACTTCATTGCTATAAGGAGAATCACTTGAGTTGTAATACTTCTCTATTGTACAGATAATTTAAAATTATGTTCAGACAAAACTTGTGTCCATTCATGCTTTGAAAATACACTAGCTCCAGAACTAATTTTCATCCCCTAAATGTGATACTAAAGTCAGAAACATAACACATGGAGAATTCACAGGGTAAACTGCATCATATCATTATGCAATGTAGCACTCTAGAATGTAAGTGTCTCTTCATTAAACCATCAAAGCTTTGCTTTCTAATACAGCTTCCACTTTTGTAGACTTTAATTTGTGCATATGAAGATTTTCTCCAATAATTATGAAAATGTGAATAGTTAGGAGACAAATAATTAAACTTGAAGGCAAGACAACTTTGACACAAAGGGAGCTCGTAAAAGATGTTTGATGAGTGGTGCTGACAAAGACTTAGAAATATTTTAACACAGACTGGGTGCTTGCTTTCCAGAACAACTACATCCTGTCCATTAAAATGACCCAGAGTGTCCACTTGCCTGTCACTTCTCACACCAACATTTCTGTCGCAGGCCTGCTGTGTTACTCTAGTCAGTCTCAGCACAAGCTCAACGAAGACAAACAAAATCAGAACTTGTTGGAAAAGCTCAGCAAGTCAGTCAGCATCTGTGGAGAGAAATCAGAGTTAAAGTTTTGGTCACTTTTGAAGAAGGGTCACTGGACTTGAAATGTTAACTCTGATTTCCATGATCATGAAAAGACCAGTTCCAATCCTTTGAGAATGCAGAGTCATCCATGTCCTGCCTGTTGAGTAAGTATCTCTCCTCATTCCACTGCAACTCTCATATTAATCCTACTGTCAGCGACAGTGATTGCAGACCATATCTAACCATTGACCACAATGTCTTCTCCCTCTCATGTACTGCAGCTACCAACAGCATCACCACCAACTCACAGAGAATTGGCAGACTCTTCTAGAAGCCATCTCCATGGCCTCTGAGAACATGAGTATGGAGGACTGAGAGGGAGCATCATCAAGGCTGCCTCCTGCACCTCCCACCAGCACAGACACTCGGTGAGAATGTTAGCTTTAGAAAGTGTAGGAGCACAGTGTGGTAAGCATCCCGCAGCAACAACTCCAGAGCTGGCCAAGGAAGGAATGACCAAGCCCTCTGGCACTTGGAGGGCACATGGAGACTGGGCAGGAGAGGACCCTGTGGTGTTAGCAACAAGGCACTTTGTTATTATGCTCAGTGAGGACGGGAAGTGGCTGACAGGTATATAGTCCTCATTGCCTAGAATCTGCTGCAGTACAGCAACATATGCAATTGCCTGGCTGTCTTCAGGTAAGAGGCTGCCATGGAAGGCCAGGACCAGCAGCCTCAGGTTCTGCTGAGAAGAGCAAACACCTACACTCTGACTCCCTCACTACTGGTCCACAGGACTGCAGGCACAACCACAGGGGTGATGGGGGTAGCCCTTCCTCAGAGGGAGACAGGCCAGTGCCCTACAGTTTCTCTGGCATCTGTGTCCAAAACGATTGATGTGAATGAGACGGTCAGCAACGTCTGGAGCAGAGACGTACACAGTGAGAACTGGACACACATTAGAGACTCTGCAGGCCTGAGTTCTGTACAATGCAGAGGTCTGTGTATAGTGTAGTTGCCTTTTAAAGGGTCTGGGTTTTGCAGGCCCCTCCCTCACAGGTCGAGACACTTTTCCTGCCCAACCCAAGTGTGGTTGCGGCCAGTTTATTCCCTATTGTACATTCGTGATTTCCAGCACAACAGAAGGTGACAGTCAGCCTGCGACTTCCAAGCTTCACCTTTAAATTCAGATCCCCTTCCTCATACCCCATCCCATGACCCCTACTGTTCTGTGTTGGGACCCCTGACTGACATGCACCTCCATGTCCTTCAGTGAGGACTACTCTCTAAGACTTTGAGTTAAAGCTGCCTGCTTGCTGCACGTACAATGTATTTCCTTGTGAGCTGCTGGTACATGGTGCAGGTGGGAGATTGACATAGCACCCTGCTATACAGCAAGGATTTTAGTTCCTCAGACTGGGGACTGCTGGCCAGGAAGACAAGCTGCCTGGTTGTGTGTCTGGGCTAATTTGTACAGCCCGGCATGGAAAGCACGGATGCTGTGAGCATGCAGGCAGGCGCTAAGTAAGCAAGTACTAAGAGAGTAAGATAGCAGGTCTGAGATGCAGCAAACACAGTGATCGCCAGCAAAACACAAGAGATTTGGCAGCATCTGTGAAGAGACACAGAGAGTGAACGTTTCACGTATGGTATGATTCTTCTTCAGAAGTGGGTTCAGACTTGAGTTCTGAACAAGAGTCATACCAGACCTGAAATGTTTACCCCATTTCTCTCTCCACTGTTGCTGCCAGATTTGCTGTGATCCTCCAGCATTTTCTGTGTTTCTTTCAAATTTCCAGCATCCACAGCATTTTGTTTTTATTTGAGGTCTGAGATGCAGCCTTGTCCAGTCTGTGAGCTGGTTGCCTATCTCAGCGCACAAAGTGTCTTTATGCCAGCCTTTCAATACTAGCTTCTGGTGTGCCCAGCAATGCATGTCTGTGCTTCCTAAGCACCTCTAAGAGGTTCAGAAAGGTGCTGTGATGGTCACGAGGGGTTGACAAATGTCTGATGCCAATGTCTGCAGATGATGAGCATGTGCAGCTGGTGCCCTGAGATGCTGTTTGGTGCTGAGCAACATGGCAGCTGGTCATAACCAGTCACAAGCTGAAGTCGCCAGGTACCCGCTCTGCCTTCCAGGATAAGAATTCCTGATGCCTGGCTAGTTTAGCAGGTTTGGTAAGGTAGGAAGTTAAATTACAATCAGGCAAGTTGCAGCCTTAACAGGGTGTTTAATAAGCTATAATCTCCTTTAATTGGTAACTCACTGGTATCTAGTGAAGATCTCGTCTCAATGTTCAGCTAATGCATAAAGGTTGCTCCCAATGTCAAGATCGACTTTACTGGACTTTATGCTCAATTCTGTCACAGGTCTTGCCATAGCCCCTGTTGCTCACATCCCTATAAGATTCTACTCAAAGTTTCAAATTATGATTTTATTTTTGGCAGGTTCCTGATGAAAGGTCATTAACCTGACACATTGACTTGATTAAAGATAACAAGGTCAAGCTGAATGAACACAGCAGGCCAAGCAGCATCTTTTCTTCAGGAAGAAGGGTCTAGGCCCAAAATGTCAGCCTTCCTGCTCCTCTGATGCTGCTTGGCCTGCTGTGTTCATCCAGCTCTACACCTTGTTATCTCAGATTCTCCAGCATCTGCAGTTCCTACTATCTCTGAAACATTAACTTGATTTCTTTTTTCACAGATCCTGTCAGATCTGCTGAGCATTACCAGCATTTCCTGTTTTTATTTTGGATTTCCAATAAAAGGCACACTACAGTTTCAAGAACCTGGCAAAAAAAAATTACAATTTTGCAATGAGGCTTAATTTCGACCCAATGAGACTGCAGGATAGCAGATAGGCATATTTGAAAATGAGAAAGGAGAAAAAGAAAATTCAGACAAGTTGAGTTTATTAGTGAAATAGAGAATGACAGAATGAGAATATGATTAAGACAATTAATACCTATAAGATCTGAGAAGGATGGACAACAAAATTTCCAGATTTCTTTATTCTCATGTCAAGAAATACAACAGATGCATTCAACACACAACCCCAGTGCAAATCTTGAAATAGAGCTGCTTTGATATCCGTCATTACGACAAACGTAAAGGTAAATACAAAATAAAATCATTAAATGAAATGATCATGGTCTGCAATTACATTCAACCTGTTTTATCTCTGAAATATTCAGCACATCCACACAGACTGCTGGCTGCTAAGGTGAGCCTCAGTGCTGTGGCACTTCCTCTCAGTTACAATAATAACACAATGGCCTTCCAGTATTCGTCGCTCCCCTCCCTCTTCAGCCAATACTGCTACCAGTCTGAAGGACTTTCAGCTGTGGCTATCTGCGCATACACTGTCCCAGAGGCTGCTTGCTCCTTACCTCTAAGAGTCTTCAACTCATTATGCACAATAACACAGTTTATTTACATCTGTACGGTAGGTGCAGTGCAGTGACCAATACCTTTCTCTTCACGTGCACATTCTCGATTATTGTCTTCTCTCTAGCTGTTGTCAGAGTCATGTGATCAGCTACATCAACATGATATCAAATGTTCTTTCTAAAAATTTGTTGGCAAATTTTAAGAAAGGTTTCACTGCTTTCTGTAAATGTCAGCACAATTGGAGTGGGCAAGTATTTATTGATACAATTAGATTCTACTAGACAAATGCAAGCTCTTTACTAAAATGAATTTGCCATTCTGAAACTCGACATCAAGTCTAACTTACGCATCACTTCTGTTCTCAATTCTTATATTAGTTCCTAGATAAACGTCACCTCGATTTTAAAATTTTCATCCTTGTTTTCAAATTATCCCATAATCTCATCTATCCATATCACTGCAACATGCTTCAGTCCTGAAGGATACAGTTTATGCAATTAAAGATTTTTTTCTAATTTTAATAAGTTGTATCATTGTCTTGTTTGACAGCTGCATTTTCTGACAAGGTATTTTTAAAATCTATTTTCACATTGACATTCTATGATATAGGATATTAACCATCAGATTGTTCCAACTGCTAAGTGCATGTTACGTTACAGTTAGTTATTTGTCTGGAAGTATTGCCTGAGTGCATGTTTTTAAAACTTCCAAGCTACAAGACATTTTTTTTTTATTAATAGCTTTTACAATACCCAAGCATCTGATTGAAAATAACATTTTCAAACATTTTCCATGCCTTGACTCTTAAGCAGTACACTCTTACTGTCAACTATGACTCGCAAAACTCCCCACTGTCTATTAAAGGCAATAAGCCAACAGCTGGAAAGTCAAGGATGAGCAATGAAATATCATACTTAGAATATAAGTGGTCTATTGTTTTTAATACATTCTTTAATCAAACTCTTTAAAAACACACACTGTTGCTTTTTTGAGACCTTTTTGTGCTATCTAGAGGCCTGAGCAGCCATAAAGTGTGTTTTAATTTCCTATATAATTGATCTGGTGAACAAGTGATGACTTGTGAGAAATGTGAATTCAGAATTGATGACAAGAAATATTGAATCCCAACACAGCTGGCATGACCTTGCCATTTTTGCGAAGACCTTTCTGAGGGAAATGACCCCAGTAATTTTGAGAAGTCCAAGAATCTACCAGTAATATGAAAAGGAAATTAAGAAAAATATTGATGGAAAATAAGTTTGACCAAACGGTCGTAGAGAGCATTAAATCATTGTTTTTTTGGAGAAAGATGACCTCCGGCATGTGAAAAAGTCCCAATGTGGATTTTTGAGAAGATTTGTAGCTCGGTTTGTGGATGAGGTTGTAGACATTCTCGCTGGGCCAGTGTGTTTGGTTGCAAATGTTTTGTCACCCTACTAGGTAACACCGTCAGTGCGCCTCCGGTGAAGCATTGGTGTTCTGTCCGCTTGTTAGTTACATGTCTCCATTTGTTGGGGTGTTTGGTATTACTTCCATTTCTGTTTCTCAGTGGTTTGTACACAGGTTTGTCGGCTGGGACAACACATCCATAATCGCACAAAGCCAAACAGAGACACGCCAGGGAATTCCTGGAGGCCTGGCATTCTCACCGGAACCCCACCAACAAACATATTGAATTAGACTTTGTGTACAAGCCACTGTGAAACAGAACCGGAAGTGGTACCAAACACCCCAGCAAACTGAGGCATATAAATAACAAGCGGGACAGAACACCGACGCTTCACCAGAGACGCACTGACGATGTTACCTAGCAGGGTGACAAAACGTTTGTAACCAAACCCACCGGCTCGGCAAGCATGTCTACAACCTCATCCCAATGTGGATGTTTACCATTAATCATGTCAGTTGCAACTCCTCTTGTCAAAGAATCTGGCAGCATATGAATTTTACAGAGTGCATATATTCAAAGGAAGCAGAAAACAGTAGAATAAGTATTATTTCAAAATTGCAATACAAGGTATACAAGCATTTTAGGGCAAGTTGTAGATTTATGTAAAATTCACTGTACTAACACAATGTTTGCAAGAATATACCAAGTATGTCATTAGAAGTAAAAATGGGAATTTTATGTTGTGTGCCATGATGGAACAGTGAATCTCTGGGGGAGAAAATGGCCCAGGTCAAAATATTTTGTATCTTTTTTAAAAAGTAAAAAAGTCACAAAAGAGTGGAGCATAAATAACAATGTGAGTTTCTAGAGTGGAGCTTAAGTGCAGTGTTTGAGGAAAGAATGATAAAATGAATCTAGAAATTAAGATATGAAAAGGGAAGCGAAAGAAGCTCATGATAGGTATCATAGCTATTGATAATCTCAGATTTGCACAGACCAATATACAAATATAGGAATTAAGAGCAGAGATAGGCCATTCAGCTTCCTGAAACATATCCGTATGCATTAATCACGCACAAATACATAAAGGTACAACCACAAAAATCCAAGCTCTGTTTTCTTCACAGTTCAAAAGTAACCCAACCCACTGTCAGATGAACACAACAGCACATGATAATCTGCACTATCATTTCCTCGCTTGGATAAATCCACTGTAAGAAAGTATTGGGTAAGCATGAGAAAGAATTGAGTAAGTCAAAATCTATTGATGAAGAAGCTGATGGCAAGGACGCAGTTGATGATGTGCTAATCAGTTTAGGCATGGGGTCAGCTTGTCCCTTACATTTACTGGATTGTATGGGTTTCAGCAGCTGATTTGTGGTTTTGAAGAATAATCTACTGCTTTGCACACAGAAAAGGAATATGTTCTTCAAAGAGCGGCAAATTCAAGAACGAAATGTGCCTCATTTCACTGATATCATAAATGGACCTTCACTTTTCATTCTCCATAGTTTTCAGATCATCAGCCAGGAGCACACATGGTCCTTCCTAAACTTACAAGGATTTAAAATGTATTTAAATAAAACCAAAATACTGTGGATGCTAGAGATTTGAAACACAGAGCATACTGAAGAACCTCACTCTCTATCAGCACCACTTCAAACTATCTCAAAGCTGTTTGGATCAACAATTCTATTTCATCCTTTGTCTCATTCAATGCTTTCATAAGAAACCTTTTCACTGCCTTTTCTCCTTTTCCATCTGACTCCATCACTTCACTCAATCCCACTTCTTGACATGTATTCACTGTACCTTCTGGCCTTCCCCTCTCTGATGCTGAATGACTTGTGGTGCGCAAGAGACGTAGCTTTATCCCTTTACACACCCACCTCAATGAATTTCAGGCACAACATGTGCTGAACTGTATTTCCATCATCTTAGCCTCTATGCCTACTTTTTTTGGACAAGAGTTCCTCTTCCCACCACCCATACACCTCCTCCACCTGAGCCCCTCCCTCTGGCCTTTCACCAGCTCTTGATCTCTTCATCGGGAGCTGCTGCTGTGACATTGACCGCTTTAATTTCTCCAATCCCCCTCCCCAGAGGGGTTGCTGCCAGACCCACTGAATTTCTCCCGCAGTTTGTTTGAGATGTCTTTCTCCTCCTTGTTGTGGATCCTCCTTCTTCAACTTGTGCTGGGGGCACTGTGTGGTGAGGAAGATGGTTGGTACAGGGGTGATGCTGGTTGTGGGCTTGTATCAGTTCCTCACTCAAACCAGCGTTCAGATTGCATTAAGGCACCGATGGTCACATTAAACTTCTCAGCAGAATCATTAAGGAAGAACTTCCCTGCTTTCAGGCACATGATATGATGACTGCACAGAAACACAGATTAAAATTAAAAATTCCTCAATCAGAGTAACATTAGTGAAATAGAAAGAACTTTCGATTAAATGGAGCTTTATGTCAAGATGTTCCTCCTCAAGGTAGGTATCTCAGTGCACTCACATCAGGAAAAAGTGATTCTCATTGTGGGGGATGGGAAGGATGGTTGAGGGGATGATGAGGGGAGTTGTGGGCCAGCCAATGTAGGGAAATATTCAGCACACCCACACAGACTGCTGGCTGCTAAGGTGAGCCTCAGAGCTGTGGCACTTCCACTCAGTTACAATAATAACACAATGGCCCTCCAGTATTCGTCGCTCCCCTCCCTCTTCAGTCCTCAGCCCCACGTGCTCCTTGTGCCCCTTCTATGCCGCTTCCTCATTCCCATGATCCCCTCTTGATGGCTCTCAGCCGGCCAACTCCTCCATGACTCATAACACCTCAATGTCAAGTTATGCTGCAGGCCCCTCCCCCAACAGCCCCTATGACCCCTCAAGCTACTCATACCAGACTATGGCACCTCCATCAGTAATGATGACTTGATTGATAGCCCAGATGGTTAGTATTCAATTGAAACACTTGACCTCCTGCTTGCATGGCAACTCTGGCTCTTAGTTCTATGCTGTCAATTTCACAATATTTAATTACACAAGGATAAGAATATTGAAGCGTTTGCAAGTTCAGCTTTTTATACTTTAAAAGGTCTGGTTTTTGGAGGCCCCTTATCAATTCTGGTTGGTGCGTAGTGGTGAGAAAAACCCAGGACCTTGAACCCCGCATTTAAAAATGGTGACCTACACTCCCCATCTTTGCTCCAGGGTTGGCAAGGAGTTGGATTGGGAATTGGGCCAAACAACCAGGGAAGGCCCTAAGTAGCTGCTAGTTCCTGAAGTGGGCTGGGGGCTCTAGCATTGTGGTCAAAATTTAAAAATAAATCAGAAAACATGAACGATCCCTATAGCTCACTGCCTCCCACTCCCACACACTTCAAATTAGGGACGAATAGGTCATGCTTAACTTTGCAATAGAGTTGGACAGGGTAGCAATGGCAGGCATGTGCTTGCAACCTAAACCAATCCCTATCCTGAAACGGCATTCCTGAAAATTGGAAACAATCAAGTTTGGGTCAGGAATCTGAAAATGGGACCTGTCCACCATTTTTATAGGGGTTCTGAGTCATCCTGACTCAATGAAAATCCAGATCTTAAAGATTTAGCTATACAAATCTTTTAAAATTACCATACTAATTCCTGAAAGAGAATGCATGTGGAATTCTAAGAGCTTTTGTTTTGAAATAAAAAGGTTTGAACATGAAAGCAGCTACTGTGTGTTAAAGCTGTACAAAATAATTGGTTAGATTGCACTCACAATATCGTCTAGTTCTGGGTATTCTACTTGAGGAAGGATGTCAATGTCATACAGATTGGACGTAAAAGATTCACTAGGTTGTTACCAGGGCTGGTGGCATAATTTTCAAAGACTAGAAAAATTGAAATTAATTATAGACAATGCCGGAGAAACTCAGCAGGTTTGGCATCATCTATGGAGAGAGAAGCAGTCTGATATGACTCTCCTTTGGAAGTAAATGAATTGGATTTTTTTGTATCAAAAGAAAATGTTTAGAAACGATCTGATAGAGGCATTGAAAATTATGAGAACTTTGAAATTGGGATATGCTATTTTCACTGGCTGGTGAGTCAGTAACTGAAGGGTGCAAATTTATGCTTATCACCCAAAAGAATGGAAAAGGTTAGGAGATTTTTTTGCATATATAATGGCCTAGCAGAATCATTGCTGGAAGCAGAATTGACAAAAGCTTTCCAACGGGAAATGCATGTATAATTGGAAATAAACTTAAAAGGATATGGACAAGGGACAGCTGGCAAATGGGAGTAAATGTATAGCTCCTTCAGAGACCAGTACAGAGATAATGGGCTGCATAGTTTGATTTTGCATTGCAAAATTCTACAATAAATGTGAATTTTAGAAGCTGATGTAGTTTGTGCAGTAATTGTTAGATATGGTCTGATAGTGAGTGGATACATCTTAATGTTTATTTAACTACAAGGCACTGTGGTACTTTTACCTTCTTGGGATGGGTGGAATCATTCAAGAATTGGACTCTTTTCTTATAAAATTCATAAATCAGTGGGAGGCCATGGGTACAATTTTTAACTTATCAAGGACAAGAAAGACACCAAAGAAACTATTGGTGCCCTAGTTTTCTCCTATTTGTATCCTTATTTGGAACCTGATTAGTATTCACATGTGGATTGTGAACCAGCACTTTCTAATCTTTGCTGTCAGTGTCGATTTCTCATTTATATTGTACTGAGCAAATCAGAGTAAAATGGTTGAGTTTGCTTCCTAAGGTAGTTCAAAGGAAAATCTAAAAATCCACTTTAAAAATCTCCCTTTGCTTTCTTGCACATTGAAGTAAATCATTTAACAATGTACTTTGCATCAAGACAGTTGATTTCTCAGCTCTTAAAAAACTCTGCAATCTACTACGGGAAGAATCCTCCCCTCCAGAAATGCAGCAGGGAAGGTGGTGGAAGGGGAACATAATCAGACGAGCTGGTGTTTGGTCTCCATTTACCTTGTGAGTTTCCCTTCTCTGCATACCTCACTGAATTTTTTTTTAAGAAAACAGACAAAAGTGAAAGCAGCAGCCTTTTTCAAAAAGATTTAAACAAGCAACCCATCCCCAGAGAATGGGTTGGGAACCTGTTCTCTTTAAACTTAGATGTGGGTGAATTGGAATTGAATTTGGAATTTTAATTTTTTTAAATCTTCCCACCCAATCCAAACTCACCCGTTTTGCAATTCAGATCGATCTTCACTATAGGTGCATACTTTCATTTAACTAAATGAGGTAAACTTATCATGTTGGTGACTAGATATTCCTCAAGTCAGAGGGGGGAGGGTAGGAAGTGGTAAGGTCACTGGACTCATAATTTACAGTCCCAGCCTAATGCTTTGGGGTTAAACTTTCCAACTCCTACCACAGGAGCTGATAATTAGAATAACAAAGCTTGCCCAGTAATAGTTACCATAAAATCTTGGCTAACTGTTGTAAAACCCCATCTGGTTTCCTGATGGCCCTCAGACAAGGAATTATACCATCCTTACCTGTCTGGCTCATATGAGACTCCAGTTCCACAGTAATCTGGATGGTTCTTAACTGGCTTCTGAATAGGCCAAGCAAACCACTCAGCTCAAGGGCAATTAGGAATGGACTATAAATGCTGGCCTTGCCAGTGAAGCCCACATACCAAGAAAACATTTTATTAAAAGCTAACTGTGTGAATTAAAGCTACCTCTCCCCAATTGCCATAACTCAAGCATCATTGGGTTTCTTCAGCTCATTATATGTAGCAAAATAGTACACACATTTTTACAACTCCTTATTGTTCCTTTTAATATGAAATCCTGAAAAATTGGTAAATATATTAATGAAGCATAACGTTTAGAATAGACCGACAAAAATTGAGCCAACTATAAAACAGACCATCTTATACAATAAAAAATTATAAGTCCAGCGAAGTAAATCTTAATATCATTACTATATTAGTAGGCGTATAATTCATGTTATTCTACTAGGTACAATTTGCACACAATTTTGAGTGTATAAAGGGAGCAGCAGAATCTCTTCCAATCCAAAATCTATAAATGACTACTAACACAAAATAATGCAGTAACAATGCGCTTTAGATACTGCAGAGTTGTCTTTCAGTTGCACCATTTTAAAAGTAATTAACTTCAGAAATGCAGCATGGTGTTATCTTGCAATTTTTGTCAGTTTCATTCTGTAAAGCTTTCTACATCATCCTTGCTCAATGAATCAAAAATTTATCAACTGGCATCAACTAAGCCTAGATGGTATTTTCCATGGATATTTAAACATTCATCTCTTAAATGTTCAACTGAAATGCCTAATTCTACAAGATAATTTGGAAGTGCCATTAATTTAAAACTTTTACATTAATCATCTTTATATTAAACTTAATGTCGATCAGTAAACAAATGTAAGTTATTTAGTTGGACTCTTAGCTACTAATGCATTTAGTTTGGTATCTGCCTTGAGGCAAAGGAGCTGCTCATTTCAAACAAGTACCTGGTTTCAGAAATAGGGGAAATCATTAATGCTAGCTCTTGGTGCCCAATTTAAACAAGATCCAATGTGTTGGTTTTTGCAATTTCAAAACATCACTTCATTATATACTGTTAATCACCTGATTCAGACATGTAATGACATATTTCTAGGGCAAACGGGGTTTAAAGTCAGACATAGAGACACTACCAATGTGCCACAAGACTCTTCATATCATAATATACTTATGGATTTGACATTTGAGTCACAGGAATCTGCACCATGCTCACTGTTGTGTATTTAACTCGAGCACTGAAAGAGTTAATCTAATGATGAAACTTAGAGAGGAGGTATGTGTTGGAATATTACTGAAGGAGCAGTGTAATGGTTCATTCAAAATGATAATGAGCTGCACTAAAGTTCAAAGTTGCAGCCCTTGGTGCACTGTTATGTTTGATGAGGTGGAAGAAGTGAGAGTAACACTTCCCCAGCAACAGAAACAACAGCAATGAGAAAGCATAGCCACATGTGCATTATAGCATTGTGTCACGCTTCTGGATTCAGAACAGAAAGCTTGTTAACAGCTGAACCGAACCAGGAAAGATAAGCAGGTACAAATTTCTGATGAAGGGTCTAGGCCCGAAACGTCAGCCTCTCTGCTCCTATGATGCTGCTTGGCCTGCTGTGTTCATCCAGCCCTGCACCTTGTTGTCACAAATTTACCTGCATCCTGTTTTGAATGTTACCCCATCCCCTTCCTCACTCTGTCTTATCAAAGCAACTATGTTTTTTTTAATTAATTCGTGGGATGTGGGTGTCATTGGGTGGGGCAGTATTTATGACCTATCCCTAGTTTCCCTTAAGAGGGCAGTGGTAAACTTCCTTCTTGAACTGTTGCAGTCCAATTAGTAAATTGCATCACATAGCTCTTCGTGTTCATTCCAAGTGCACTCATTGCTCTCATTCTGTTCACATTCTCGCATCCCCACCTGATCCTTATGCAAGTTGGTGTCTCTCAATCACATGAACCAAATGCACCTGTAAGATAAGTGCCACTACAGCCACTCATAGGTCTGTTATCTTTCCTTGTTGCAGAAGAGTGTAAAACTCAAGGGACAGTGAGAGAAGTACTGTTTGTTCTCCTGGTGGATTTCATAGTTGAAAGTTATAGAGGGGAAAGCACTGGAAATCAGCAATGCTTCAAATAGGGCAGCACGGTGGTTCAGTGGTTAGCACTGCTACCTCACAGTGCCAGGGGCCTGGGTTCAATTTTACCTTGGGTGACTGTCTATGTGGAGTTTGCACATTCTCCCTACATCTGCATGGGTTTCCTCCAGGTGTACCAGATTCCTCCCACAGGAAGTACCTACCATGTCATGCAGCACTCAGCCATAGATCATAATCATAGATCATAGAATCCCTACAGTGTGGAAACAGGCTCTTCGGCCCAACAAGTCCACACAACCCTCAGACATCCCATCCAGAGCCGTGCCCCTATAACCCACCTAATCTACACATCCCTGAGCACTACGGACAATTTATCATCGCTATATCCACCTAGACTGTACATCTTTGGACTGTGGGAGGAAACCAGAGCTCCCAGAGGAAACCCACGCAGACATGGGGAGAATGTGAAAACTCCACACAGACAGTCACCGGAGGGTGGAATCGAACCCAGGTTCCTGACGCTGTGAGGCAGCAGTGCCAACTACTGAGCCACCATGCCGCCCCTTGAATTGATATCACCAGCAAGTGAATGATGATTGGAAATAGCAAGGACTGCAGATGGTGGTGTCAGAGTCAATAAAGTGTGGAGCTGGAGGAACACAGCAGTTCAGGCAGCATCAGAGGAGAAGGAAAGTACATCCTTCTGAAACATTGACTTTCCTGCTCCTGCAGTGAATGATGATTGTCTTTGTAATAGAAAATTTCAAGATTCTTATTTTGTTAGTTATAATAACATGTCTTTTATCTCTGCCTGAACTTGGACCACAATGTACATTCATATAAGCATTTCACAGTAACGTTGTAAAAACCGAAAGAACTGTGGATGCTGTAAATCAGGAACAAAAACAGAAGTTGCTGGAAAAGCTCAGCAGGTCTGGCAACTTCTGTGAAGGAAAAAACAGAGTTGATGTTTTGGGTCTGCGGAAGTGTCACCGGACCTGAAACGTCAACTCTGTTTTTTCCTTCAAAGATGCTGCCAGACCTGCTGAACTTTTCTAGCAACTTCTGCTTTTGTTCACAGGAACGTTAATTTGACACTGAGCTACATGTTTGACTAGTTGCCAAAAGGTTGGTAAAAAGAGATAGCTTTTAAGGCCTTGTTTACAGAGGAACTTCCGTATTTTACTGCAGCTGAATGGAAAGTGTAGTGTTTGCATTGCAAGGCTCAGCTTTCCCCAGGCTGAGTATATGCTTGGGGGCCATCAATAAAAGAGATTATTCTTGACAGATGCAGAAAATCTGCAAAATACTGACGGACTTTCCAGCGACACTGCCCACAGTTGTGGAGAATTGAGACATTTGGCTTGAACTTAAGTGGAATGATGTTGCAGGGCATTGCAAAGATTTGTTCTTCCATGGATGCATTGGTCAATTCCATAGAACATCAAATCCAGAAGTTAGAATCATAGAATCCCGAGAGTGTGGAAGCAGGCCATTCAGCCCATCGAGTCCATACGACCATCTGAAGAGCATCCCGCCCTTCCCACTCCCCTACCCTATCCCTCCAGCCCCTGCATTTCTCATTGCTAACCCACCTAGCCTGCATGTCCCTGGAAATTACGGACAATTTAGCATGGCCAACCTACCTAACCAGTGCACCTTTAGAGTGTGAGAGGAATTTAGTACACCTGGAGGAAACCCTCGCAGACATGGAGAGAATGTGCAAACTCCACACAGACAGTCACCTGAGGTGAAATTGAACCCAGGTCCCTGGCACTGTGAGGCAGCAGTGCTAGCCACTGAACCACCATGCTGCCCTGGTTGAATCCATACAAGCCTTGATCATAGCCGTACAGGCACTAGATGACACCATGCCTAATTCCTCACATAGGACAAAAGATAATGTAAGATTGGCTTTGCAGTGCCACGCTGATCTACAGCACATTCATTCTCGTAGGGTGGTGAAAATTAACTGCACCTGACCCGTAAAATGGGCGATGACAAAACTGCAGTTAGATGTGTGAATCCGAAACAAAGCACTCTAAGTTCTCATCCACTGCACTAGCCAACCCCCAAGCCCTACATCAAGCCACACCCACCTCTCTGCCAAGGCAGAACCAACAACACTGCCTCCTCTCATTTTGAATGAGTCTGTCTCTGCATACAGATAGGTGCAAAGGTCTTCTGGCAGAGTTCTCACAGATTCCAATGTTAGTTATGTATTACTTATATCTAGATGGCAGGCATTCATTTAAATCCCTATAAATAAACACAGACTGAAACTGTGGTGGTTGGTTTAGGAGGCATTTGCTTATACTGTGTTACTGTCAATAAATATATATGCGTGTGTAGAGATTGGCTCAAATTTTATGCTTCACCAACTGGTTTATTGGAGTATAACATCCAACACCCAGAAACTCTTTGCCAAGGACATCTGAGCAGCCTAAGCAACCTGTTTCTACTCCTTGTGAGGCCACAGGGTTTCAATATGCAGGGGTGGTGGGAAAATCTTATTTATTCCACAAAGATATGCATGTGGGTGTATGAGAAGATGTTGTAGGATTCTGTTATTTATGTGAATCACATAAATGTCATAAATGTTATTGCTTCACACCACCTTCTATTGTTGCTTTCTCTTGGTGGTTTTGTATCACATCAAATATTCATTTGCTGGCAAATGAATTGATGGGAACAATGGGAGATGTGTCATTGTTAACTGGATAGTTACAGAACTGTTTTTTGTCAGTGAGATTGGACAGAATGAGCATTGTATGCAATTCTTGCATTGGTCCAGTAGTGGTAACCGATTGAAGCTTGTAGCTATAAGAGTTATCCCAGACAGAAATGTGATTGACTGGTGCTGTGATGTCAGTGCCATTCTCATCCTTTGCTGTCCATTTCTCCTCTTCACCGGATTCAACCACAGCTGTAAGGAAGAGCTCAAATTGTGACGGTGACCACATTATCACCCATGTGCTGAATGTTTGTCCTAAGAGATCCACTCTGATACTGTAACCATTCACACTGCATTTGCTGAAGCTGCTAAATGGATTGTTCACCTCAGTTCCCCAGTCATATGAATGACAGAATGTTACTGACTGTGTACTTCGCACCTTACTCCTTCTGCAACTTCAAATTTCATGCTGTGGAACTTGTGCAGAACACAGTCTGAACATTCTATAGATTCTCACTGGTCGGTACTGAAAGATAACTCCAAATCCATTCAGACAACCGAACTGCAATTTGGCCAACTCAGTTGTCTGCTTAATGACACCTCTGGCTGACATCGTAGCTTTTGTTAAACCACTCTTCAGTTTTTTGGCAGTGGGTGTCACAAACCTGGAAAAAGGTATCCTTTTTATCCCTAAAGCACCCCCCCGCCTAAAGTCTGCTTCAAGTTCTGAAAAGGCAAAGATGGTTCGACTGCCATGTAACAGATGCATCATGGTGGATCCTTGGAATCTGGCACCTGCCTCCATGAAGCCTTTCTTGTGGCTACACAGCACCTCACCTTTGATGCAATGGGATCCCTTCTGGCTTTTCAATGGTCCTGACTGATCTGAGGAAGCGTACATTGTCAACTCTGTACTGTTGCATCTGAAGGAAGTCAGCCATAGATGCAAAACCTTCGACCTGCTCACTCTGATTAATGTCATCACTTGTACAGTTGATGGAATGGCCAGCCCTAGCAAATAATCCATCAGCCTTATGCATTTACATGCTGCTTACTGTGAAGCCCTGGATACGTCTTTGGTAGTGCTTTGAAAAGATCCGGAAGAAAAATATTTGGAAGCTGTAGTTGCAGGAACCAGCTCCTCGAGGAACCCGTGAATATCTGACACCACCTGATGTGACAATCTGTGCCTCAAGAAGCACAGTGCTTTCAAAAGGTCAAGCAAGCTGAGTGTCTGTCTGTACACCCTGTTACAGGGGTAATGCTTCCTGCGCCCTCTCTTGTCTACTCTTGTCCTTCCTCAGCAAGCTGTTACTGCTGCTGATTGTCATCTAATTCTTAATTGAAAGTTGGTATAAAACAGACATAGCAACACTCACCTCAAACCTGAATCTCAATATCAAAGGTGAGTAGGGAAATGACTGTGAGCCCTGTGTATTTATTGGTGCTTGTATATTGGACTATTTCTGAGCAGCATGCATTTCCATTTGACCCGCTCATTCTATCTTCAATGACAATTGTCAAGAAACCTACTTTTACTGTCTTTCTATAACACGAGTCCGTGAACTGTTTACTATTTAAATTCCTCGTTCTCTCCCCCACTGAGTTATAATCTTGGTATCATAGATCATGATAAGGAAAGAATAATCTACACTCTAACCTACCACACAAAATAAATGATTCCACAAGATGTTTGAAACAACTGACATCATGACATCATATCAAATAAAGATAAATGCATGAAAAATCTACCACCACTAATACAGGAGGGCAAAATTTAATAGCGTCATGAAATGTCACAGATCACAATGAATGATTAACCTGCATCTGTTGCTTTCAAGGCAGGTAGTGTGCCAATATTGTACTGCTTGCTAATTTGCATGATTACTGTGTGTGTGCTGATGAGTGGCTCATACCTCAGTAGGAGGTGAGGCAAGAGTTAGGGACTAAGTTTCTCGAATGACTTAAAGTCAGCCAACACCTCTTAAAGATACGGAAAAACATCTCAACAGAAAGAATAGTCAACTTTAGTACAATAACTGATATGAGGTGTTGCATTTTGGTAAGGCAAATCAGGGCAGAAATTATACACTTAATGGTAAGGTCCTGGGGTGCAGGTTCATAGGTCCTTGAAGGTGGAGTCACAGATAGACAGGGCATTTGGTACACTTGCCTTTATTGGTCAGTGCAGTGAGTATAGGAGTTGGGATATTGCGCTCGATTCAGATGAGCACTCATGGGCAGCTTACAGAGGCTGACTAGTACACAAGCCTAATAGAATGCTTGCTGTATTGATAACTTTGCTGGTCAATGTCAAGAAGCATGGAGGAACAATGTGTCACAGTAGCACAGAGTTTTTCCATCCTTTCCAGCTGCAAGCCGCTGGTGGAGGACCCATACATGCTGCAGAGTGCAATGGACAAAGTTTCAACTTAAAACACAAACAGCAAACACCCACCATCTGGAGGCTGCAGTTGAAGTTTGATTTAAAGTCATGCAAGGTCAGTTTGTGCTATCATGGCTGTAGATTTGAGCATGCAAAGGACACAATTATTCTGTCACTCAGTTGAGTCATTCAGAGAGATCCCAGTCAGAAAGGGGCTATCATGCTTGCCTCCTCCATTCTCCTCCCACTCCCTCAGCCGCTCACTATAAAGCATGCAATAGGGCTGTGCCCTCACTCTGGTACAAAGTGCAGTAGTTCTGAGGAGGGGTCACCAGATCCAAAACGTTAACTCTGATATTTTTCTTCACAGATGTTGCCAGACCTGCTGAGCTTTTCCAGCAACTCCTGTTGTTGTTCCTGATTTACAGCATCTGCAGTTCTTTCAGTTTTTATGCAGCATGTAATAGGACATTATGAATCCTAGCATGCTCTCCTGGCAAGTACTGCAGGGCTCCTGCGGAATAGTCAGGTAGGACAAGCATTGTTCCAGTATGCCACTGTCTGTTCTATCTGACCTCCATTGTATTGATGGTGCACGCAAATGAGTTGTAACTTGAGTCATCAGCCTCATTATCAAAGGATAGTTCCTGTCACCCAGGAGCCACCTTCTGCATTATAGTAGTGGCTAAAAGATAGATGCCACAGACTGTAAGCATCATGGCTGCTTCCAGGGTACTGGGGATCCATCTGCATTATTTACTGAGTATTATCACACATCAGCTGGACTTGCACGAGTGGTATCCCTTTCAATTGTAGTGAGGACAGAGGTGACAAGCAGTACACAGAAGGTAATGCTTGTGCAATTAATGGCTTTTTGCACTATTAGGAATTCTGCAATTCTTACAAAGCCATGGACTCACCCCACCTCAATGCTAATCTCTGGTAAGACAGAATGAAACATAGTCAGCTCTCTTGGAACTCATCATCTTGGGACATTCCCTTTGCAACAGTAATCAGGAAGCTGAGAAATGTTATCAATGCCTTAGAAGAAATTTAATTGAAGTGAGTAAGATTATGTAAGACATAGAAAGGAGAAGAAGGACCAATTGCTATGAGCAGTGAGGTTAATAGCTAAGGGACATAGGTTTAAAATGATTAGCAAAAGAACTAGAGAAGCATTTTTACCCAGAGCATGGTGAGTGTGTGAAATTCACTGTCTGAAAGAAACTAAG
This sequence comes from Rhincodon typus, assembly GCF_021869965.1. Taxonomy (NCBI): domain Eukaryota; kingdom Metazoa; phylum Chordata; class Chondrichthyes; order Orectolobiformes; family Rhincodontidae; genus Rhincodon; species Rhincodon typus. The sequence goes on along the minus strand of NC_063333.1, from coordinate 68,505,940 downwards.
GCAGAAATCTTACCATCAATAATAAGACACATAACTGTGTACTTGAGGTGCTGTAACCCACAGTGCTACAGATCATGAACTAGAAGGTAGGATTAGGTTGGATAATGTTTCTCAGCTGACAAGAACATAATGAGCTGAATAGCCTCCTCCTATACTGTTGATTGATGCTACAATCTGCTTACAATGCTTGCATACCACCAAATGTTTGTTGTTTTTTGCCATTTATTCATGGGACATGGATATTTCTGGTGCCAGCATTTCTGACACATTTCTAATTGCCCGAGGGAAGGTGATGGTGAACTGCCTTCTTAGGTTGCCATAGTCCTTCGGGTATAGGGACTCCCAAAATCCTGTTAGGAAGGGAATTCTGGAATTTTGACCCAGTAATCATGAAGGAATGATGACATACACCAAGTTAGGGTAGTGTTTGGCTTGGAGGAAAACTCGCAAGTGCATTTGCATCATCTCCCTCCAAAATGTCACTCATCTCAACTCGGTGAGCCTGCATGATCCACTGCAATTTTAGAGGCAATACAGCACTCTTTCACTAACAATAACAGGAGACACATTTTGCAGTCTTAATGTCCTAACTGAAATATTATTCAAATGTGACATATTTGCAGTTAGTCAATAAATTAATAAGTGATGAATATAGACTACATTTACACACATAGGAAAGCACATGCATATACTATAGTATGTATTTAGGGTGCAGTTACAGTGTCACTTTTGTATCTATGCTAAGCTGCTTTGAATTCTCTTCAATACTGGTATTGCACTGTTCCAAACTAGTGCTGTGTGCAAGAAGGCATGCCAAGCTCCCATCCATTTCAAAACAGAGCCATTAAGTTTAGCAGGAACATAACCTCAATGGAGCAACCTGTCCTCACATGCCACTCAAAAGAGCTCTACTCCTGAATCTGTGCTTGCCTGGTAACATCATGATGAACAACTGCCTCAAAAAGTGCATCTGAATGTTAAAGGGGTTAAAGACGACACTCAACTGTAAAGTATTTTAGATATGGTTGATAGCACACTGGATTGTTCTTGTTCTACAAATGAGTAGATAAGTAATTGTCTTTATTTGGGTACTGCTTTCTTAACCCATTTATTATTTTGCATTTATGTACACAATGTTTTTGGCCACATGAATAGAATAAATCTGGCAAATTACAGACACCATGATTAATACAATATTGATCACTGATTCTGCATCTGTATTCTGATTTCTAAAGTTTCAATACCCTCTAATATCTCTGTCCCAAAAAGACAAGCAATAACTTCAATATTCGGAATTTATACCTTAGTAGCTGAAACACTTGCAGGCTATGTTCCTTTGTTATATTATCTCAACATATATGAATGGTGGGAAGGAGGAATAGTGACCTGATACATGCTAAAGCCTTCTTGAGTTAACTCTTAGGTCCATCACTTATGTAATGCTGCTGTGAATTCTCTATATCAGCTGTGCTTTATTTTGCTTATACCTTTAAACATTGTCTTCATTCATGCACAATATGTCTTATGCTGTAACTGCACAGTCATACTTTTGCCTTATGTACATCGTCTTCTTTAAGTTATGATCTTCTCCTAGACCTTTATGCTACCTTCCCAGTGTTGAGACTTGTTACCTTGCTGTATGATCTATTGTTATACTTTGTCAATTCTTTGCATGTTAAGTCCACTGTCATTCCTCAATTAAATTGCGTTTACATCACTGCATTGCTAGTCTTACTAGTACTGTCAGGATCATATTACTAAATTACCTTGTGCTCTTTCAGTATTTATGTGTTTTCTCAAGCAACTGTACACACCACAGGTGAAGAAGCAAAACTTAAACATTTCTACTAATGAAGTGATTCCTTAACTTTCTTAAAACACTTCAAAAGATTGTTATTGTCGGCACACCATGATTAGTTTTCTCTTTGCCACTGAATAAAATGATAAATTGCATGATTTTCTTAGTGATCCACTAATTTTTGGAAATTACATTATATTTGCTGGCACAGAGGACTGTCAGACCTCAGTCTTTGAACTATGATTTCTTTGGCAGTATCACATCGTGGTGAACCCAAACGTGTAATTCTCGCTAATTACAGATGCAAAGTAGTAAAATTTGGAGCTGATACCAGGGTAATGGAATGAAAGAAGGCATTGCATAAATTATTAAATCAATTGGACAATATCTATGTGAGCAGCCAATGACAAATGAATTATATTGCAAAAAAAGTGTAAAATGCCACACAGGAATAGACATGATGTGTACTTTAAGAACTGTCCTGAAATGACAAAGGATGAAGCTGAAAGAGGGTTTACTAAACTATTTGTAAAATATGTTTGATCAATGCAGAACAGCAAACAACAAGTCTAATAAGATATCAACTGCAGAGCCAAGATAATAGAATATCAGTCAGAGTATGTAGTGATGAATCTTTATTGTACACTTGTTGAACTGTACTTTGATACTGCAGTTCTGGTTATCAAGCAATAAGTAAAATATTCAAGCCCTGAGGACATTGTAGTGAAACATATCCCTAGTACAAGTTCAGTTTACAGATAGGTGAGAGAAACGTGGCCTATACAACCTCAGAAACAGGCATGTCTGAGGTGATGTTTTAGAAGTATATAAAACTATTAGTTAAAATAGGATTAAGGAAAATGCAAAGAAATTCTACAAATATATTTAGGGCAAAAGTGTAACTAGGGAGAGAATAACACCCCTTAAAGATCAATAAGGCTGTCTATGTGTGGAGCCACAGAAAATGGACGAGATACTAAACCAGTATTTTCCGTCAGTGGTTACTATGGAGAAGGATACAGAAGCTAGAGAACTTGGAGAAATAAACAGTGATATCTTGAAGTGTCCATTTAACAGAGGAAGAGGTGCTAGAAGTCTTAAAACGCATAAAGGTGGATAAATCCCCAGGACCTGATCAGGTGTATCCCAAAACTTTGTGGGAAGCAAGGGAACTGATTGCTGGGCATCTTGCTGAGATATTTGTATCATTGATAGGCACGGGTGAGGTGCCAACAGACTGGAGGGTGGCTAATGTGGTGCCATTATTTAAGAAAGATGGTAAGGAAAAGCCAGGGAACTATAGACTTGTCAGCCTGATGTCAGTGGTGGGTATGTTGCTGGAGGGGATTCTGAACACGATCTACATGTATTTGGAAAGGCAAGGACTGATTAAGGATATTCAACATGGGTTTGTGCATGGGAAATTGTTTCTCACAAACTTGATTGAGTTTTTTTGAAGAAGTGAGAAAGGACATTGGTGGAGGCAGAGTGGTGGACATTGTCTATATGGATTTCAGAAAGGCATTCGACAAGGTTCCACATGATAGACTCGTTAGCAGGGTTATCTCCCGTGGAATCCAGGGAGAGATAGCTATTTGAATACAAAATTGCCTGGAAGGTAGAAGACAGAGGGTAATGGTGGAGGGTTGCTTTTGGGGCTGGAGGCCTGTGACCAGCAGTATGCCACAAGGCTCGGTGCTGAGTCCATTGCTTTTTGTCATTTATATAATTGATTTAGATGTGAATATAGCAGGAATGGTTAGTAGGTGGTTTGCAGATGACACCAAAATTGATGGTGTAGCGGAAAATGAAGAAGGTTACCTCACAGTACAATGGGACCTTGATCAGATGGGCCAATGGGCCGAGGAGTCGCAGATGGAATTTAATTTAAATAAATGATATGAGATGTTGCATTTTGATAAGGCAAATCAGGGCAGGACTTATACACTTAATGGGGACTGTTGCTCAACAAAGAGACCTTGGGGTGCAGGTTCATTGTTCCTTGAAGGTGCAGTCATAGATAGACAGAGTACTGAAGGAGGCATTTGGTATGCTTGCCTTTATTGGTCAGTGCATTGAGTACAGGAGTTATAATGTCATGTTGCTGTTGTACAGGACATTGGTTAGGCCATTTTTGGTACTGCGTTCAGTTCTAGTCTCCCTGCTATAGGAAAGATGTTGTTAAACTTGAAAGCGTGCAGAAAAGATTTACAAGAATTTTGCCAGAGTTGGAGGATTTCAGCTACAGGGAGAGGCTGAATAAGCAGAAGTATTTTCCCTGGAGTGTCAGAGGCTGAGGGGTGACCTTGTTGAGGTTTATAAAATCATGAAGGGCATAGATAGGATGAATAGCCAAGGTCTTTTTCACAGGGTGGGGGAGACCAAAAGGTTTAAATTGAAAGGGGAAAGATATAAAAGGGAAGTACACAGCAACTTTTTCATGCAGATGTTGGCGCATATATAGAATGAGCTGCCAGAGGAAGTGGTGGAGACTGGTACAAATCCAGCATTTAAAAGGCATCTGGATTGGTACATGAATAGGAAGGGTTGAGAGTGATATTGGCCAAATGCTGGCAAATGAGACAAGATTAATTTAGGATATTTGGTTAGCATGAACAAATTGGACTGAAGGGTCAGTTTCTGTTCTATACAACTCTATGACTCTATGAGTATACAAGAAGTTAACTCAGGATATTACTTTACATTAAACTTCAAAACCAGAGGAAAAGTTCAAACAAAAAAAGTCTTTTTGAAACAGATTTTCAGAAATTATTTTTCAAACTGAAAATAGTCAACAGGTGGATATGCTTCTGTGAAGGTAAAAATTGGAGCAATTGGATTTAGGGAGCAATTTAGATGTACAGCTGCATCGTGGTTTTGTAAATGTTTTTTTATTAAAAAAAAGAAAATATCATCATGTTCTGGCTATAAAAATCCTCTGAAGGACTTGAAGCACCTGATCAAGATAAATATTAAAGGCCTGAATTTGCTTCTGTGGAGTACACAGTTACTTGAGAAATACGTTTAAAATGTTAAGAGAAATAGCAGAGAAATTTAGTAAAATGCTCAAAACATTAAGAACTAGCAATCTAGAGATGTGAGTTCAAATCCCATCATAGCAGATGGCAAATATAAATTTAGTTTATTAATAAAAAGTGGTGCCAGTATTGTTGAGCGTGAAATGACTGAATTGTTGTAAAAACATCTCTGGATCACTAATATCTTTTTGGGAATGATATCTGCCTCTTTGCCTCGTCATGACCCCTTTTGTTTGCCTGTTGACGGCCACTCAGTTATTAACCGGGCTGAGGCGATACAAACCGGCCTCACCGCTGGCCCCAGCTCCCATGAATGAAACCAGATGGATGCTACACTGGCGGGGAGGTGCCATTGAGATTCTACTGGATTTATGAACTAACATGGGCCTAAAAGCCTTCCTCATCTGTCACACAAAAGAAAACAAAGAACTATTGATGCTGGAAATGAGAAACAAAAACAGAAATAGCTGGAGAAGCTCAGCATCTGTGGATAGAGAGCAGAGTTCTAAAGAACGGTCAGTGAACTGGAAACATTAACTCTTTCTCTCCACACAGCGGCTTCCAGACCTGCTGAGTTTACCCAGCAATTTCTGTTGTTGTTACAGTCTCTGTCCTTGTGAACTGCGGAGATATTCTCTTGGGTCAACCACCTGTCGTTTCGACATTTGAAGGAATTTCCCCTTCTCCAAATGGCTTTCAGTTAGTTTGCGAATCCCTCATCCTGTCCTTTTAAAGGGGCCGATCGGACCAAACATTCCCGTGGAATCATTTGTAAATGCCCGCCTCATGTTTTGCTTTACATCACCGTACAAGATGAAATGAAAATGCAATGGAGAGAGGCAAAGCCTGTTTAGAAACGAAGGCGAGCATACACATATTGCAAAGGAAAGCTGTCTCACAGCCTTGCCGAGTGTCTGCCCTCTGTGCCAGTTTCTGAGCCACAGCACGTACAGCCAGCCTGGTGCTAAGTGTTTGTGTTTGACTGGGTCACTGACAGTGAAGTGCCACTGCCCGCTCTAAGCACCTCCACACACAAAAAAAAACCCTGCACTCAACATGGGATGGCGGTTACCTTGGCAATGTGGGCAGCGCTTGGTGTGAAACTGCTGCCACCTTCAGGTAATGCTCACTCAGTCCTGAGCCTGTCCCCGCCCCTAGCACGTTAATTCCACCGTGACAAACAAATGTGCATCTATGTATATCATCTGGGGAAGGAAAACACAATACCTGTTGTAGTGGACACCTCCTCCCTTCAAGAGCGAGGTCTCAAGGTGATTCGGAGTGTTTTTATTTCACATGAAACGTGTTAAGTTGTCACCTATGCACAGATCTCTTGGCGAGGAGGGGGTGGCCGTGGTCTGCAGTGTTAACTGTTAGCTGCTGGCAGGCAATGAGCAGAGACAGATCCATCGCTCTGCCTGTTCATTGCTTCCCCAGGCAGCGCACGGGCTCCTGTTCGCCAGATTAATGCAATGACTTCAGGAGCTCATTCATATTCCTCAAAAGGGAAAAAGAAATGCACACACACACACACACACACACACACAGCGTCCTGTCCCCATTCCTCCTCGCTTCTTGCTTAGCTGCTAACCAATGTTATGTTATCCGCATGTCTACACACGGTGCACAGGCAAAACTGGGTCAAAATCGAAAAGCTAAACGCGCTGTAGCCACAAGACACAAGAAACCGAGCGCTAAACAGGCACAGCAAATCCCTGAACCCTGCCAAGGGTTAACTCATTCATCCACTGCGCATTGTAGCAAAACAGCACAATTCAAAATTAACACTTCGCACCACGTAAGTATCACACTGTGGACATATTAAGGAGATATGTACCGGGGTGGGGGTTGAACAGGTAAAGGGTGAGAACTAATTGGAAATCCTCTACGTGTTCGTTTGTAAACAGACTGGATTAAACACACACACACACACACAGATAGCTTCACAAATAAAAGAAACATACCTCGGAGTCGTACCACTTCAGGACCAGTTTGCTGGTGTTGGGTAAGAATTTGTTGTGGACGTGTTCTGTGGCCAGCTCGACGGCTGGTATGATGCCCTCGGAGATGCTCTCTGCCGCCTTGTTGATGGGCATCAGCCCCATGATGGGCAGCTTGGAGTCGGCTTCCAGGCGACTGTTCCTCAGCCCCAGAGCCGAGCTGGAGAGCAAGCCCCAGATCCATAGCACCAAGAGCGTGCCGAGGTGGCGCAGGCAGCGCCAGAAGAGGCCAGCTCGGTAGGTCCTGGGGATTGTCTGCATCCTGGAGGAGAAACCGCACGCACACACACACTCACACTCTCACAAACCAGAGGAGAGCCGCATCAGAAGGTAGGCACTGGAACTGGGGCTCGCTGGCTGCCGCGATCCCTCTCTCTCTGTCTCTCTGTCTCTTCACCCCTTCGAAGGTGTTGCAATCTGGTCCAGCCACTGAGCTGATCCGAGTTCAGTGCATTCCTCTCGCCCCTTCCTGCTCTTGTTGAGGGGTCCCGAATAACGTCTTTTAACGTCGCTTGGCGCCCCCTCTCTTAATACCATTGATTCAAGTTGACAGATATAAAATATCTGGACACATACATTTGTGTGCGTTGCCTTCTTCACCTCCTTCAGTAGGATTTCAGCAGCAGTTCAAAGGAAAGCAGAACCGCACGGCTTTGAAAAAAAAACCCTGCAGAGGAAGCAGCGCCGAGCATCTACACAGTGTTGGACTGGGTGTTAATGTGCAGCTCAGCATAGAGCTCAGCACTTAACTGGCTCTCCTCTCGTCCACAGTTCCCATCACATCCTGTCCAATCCATGCAAACGCAAGGATGGGATAACGGGGATATCCCCACCACCACCCTCTCCCCGCCAAACAAGAGGCTTACACCGGCACGGACGGAGTTGTAGACTCAGCTCCCTGGGGAAGGCAGCTAGACTGGGGAAGAGATCCTCATGTCCGCAGCGTTGCCTCTGTGAATACTGTCAGAGGGGGCACTGCAGGTGACCCAACTCCGGGCTCCATCCTGGGCGGTGGAGCAGTGAGCCCGCTCGGCCACCCGCCGCTCTGGGATTCCGCTGGTAATATTCACACTCCGAACATGTTGGCGGTGCCTGTGAACACACAGGGTTACACACAGGCGCACAGCAACGCAGCTCCAGCCGCATTGGACTCAACCTCTGGCGGACTCGAAGGAGTCAAAACACAGGAGACCTCAGCTACTGTTGAAATTGCCAACAACACAATCACCAGAAATGAAATGACCACGATGTATATATGTATTAATAATAAAAAAAACACATGCCAATATGAAACAGGGACGAGTTTTGTGTTTTGTGGGGAGGGGGGAGGATCATTATCAGGACTTCTACTGTCAATCACTGAATTTATTTGCACTTCTTCCTATTACAGTAGCGAAAACATCTGTTCCCGCACATCACAGGCAAACATAGAACAGCGACCAACTCAGCCACCGAATTAGATCCAGTAAATTGTAAAACAGCAATAACCTATTAATTATTCCCTAGTGTCGGGATCCGCATCGCAACCGGCACCTTCTCGTTGTTTCATTTTGAATTATAGCTTCAGATCCATTTTCAGCTTTGACTTTGCATCTCACTTTCACTGTGAGATGTAGTCCTGGTGTGCAGGAATCTCCGGGAAGGTTAGGGTTGTTTTTAAATTGACTGGAACTTGAGATGGAAGGAGAGATTGACCGTTTGGAAATCAATTTGTTGTTCTAGTTTTAAACACCCTTAAGAATGTTTTTAATTGTTGGAATGGAAATGAAATTCTGGGGAAAGAATCGCACGTTAAAAAGCGTATTGAAATTCACTATATCCATGTCGTTAGAAGTTTGCAAGCGTTTGATACCTTTGTGGTTTAAAGCTTCACTCGGTGTTCTCTTTATGTCTATGTTTCCACCACTATCTTGTATGGCATTTTAACAGAGGTTTGCCCATATCGTTCATTCCAGTCTTCACTGCTGTTTAGTTTGGAGAATAACTTCACTTTGGAATGATTAACAAAAACAATTGTAAATGACAAGTGAAAGCAAAGTTGTCCTCGACAGTGGTGATTTGTCACTGTTACCCTGTCAAGTCCCACCATTGATACCAGCTAAACATGAGAGTGCTACCAAATTTCAGCCATTAGACTCCTAGAGAATGCTTTGTTTCTATTATGTGGAGACTCTCTGAAGCAAGCAAATACATCGTTCAATCCTCTGGCAGCAAATAAATCTATCCTGTTGATCTATGTCATGTTTAAACCAGGAAATAATTGTTAATATCACTGGAAAATATCACAGCCATGAGAATAGAAAGATGGATTTGACACCTGGGACAGAAGTTACATGCTTTCCTGATAGCTTATCTAATTTCGAATCTAACAAATAACCAACATATAGATGGCATTATGTCGCTGATTCCCGTTTTATGGAAAATATTTTAGTGCAAAGACGCATTTGAAATGTGTCTCACTGTCCCAAATGCAAGTGATTTATCTTCCGCAATGTCTTAGGGCCAAGCTGATATTCTCCAAGTGCAGTAATATACAGTAGTCAGACCAAGTTAGTAACACATGGATCCAGCGATAAACCATCCCTAACTTAATATATAATTAGCCCCAGGTCAAAATTAATGACACAGCTCTAAATCTTAAAAACTGCAATAAAGGGTTTGAGGAAGTTCAGGTGATAGGTGGAAGCAGAACTTAAAACTTCATTTAACTTTATCAGTGTAGATACAGTACATGTTTCTATGTGTGTGTGCTCTCTGAAGCCAAGAGACATAGCTCACCTGGAGCACATTGGAGACATGTAGACAGACCAAAAATGTGCCTGATTATTATTCCCAGGTTGGGAAGGTTATGGAAGGGCATGGTGATATTTAAGGGCATGTGTACTTTAAGAAGGAGCTGTTGGGTGACTTAATAATCAATAAGGTCCGTAATTCCCCAGGACCTGATGGGATCTATCCCAGGATACTGCGGGAGGCACAGGAGGAGATTGCTGGGGCCTTGGCAAAGATCTTTGTGGCCTCTTTAGCCACAGGTGAGGTCACAGAAGACTGAAGAATAGCCAAAGATGTTCCTTTGTTTAAGAAAGGCAACCGGGATAATTCAGGAAATTTTAGGCCTTACATTAAAGTGGTAGGAAAATTATTGGAGAAGATTCTTAGGGACAAGATCAACTTGCAATCAGAAAAGAATGGACTTATTAGGGATAGTCAACATGGCTTTCTGACAGGAGGTCTTGTCTCACAAATTTGATTGAGTCTTTTGAGGAATTGATGAAGATGGTTGATGAGAGTAGGGCAGCAGATGTTGTTCCATGGACTTTACTAAAGCATTTGACAAAGTCCCTCATGGTTGGCTGGTCCAGAAGATTAAGTCACATGGGATTCACAGTGATTTAGTAAGTTGAATACAAAACAGGTTTAGTCATAGAAGACAGAGGGTAGTTTTGGAAAAGTGTTTTTCTTTCTGACTGGAGGTCTGTGACCAGTGGTGTTCTGCAAGGATCAGCACTGGCACCCTGCTGTTTGTAATTTATTTAAATGATTTGGATGAAACAGTAAGTGGTCTGATTAGTAGGTTTGCAGATGACACAAAAATTGGTGGAGTTGTGGATAGTGAGGAAGATTTTCAAAGGATACAGCAGGAAGTTGACCAGTTGGAAAGTTGGGCAGAGAAATGGCAGATGGAGATTAATCCAGCAAATGTGAAGTGTTGCATTTTGGGAGGTCATGTGCTAAAGGAAAGTATACAGTAATGGCCAGACCCTGAAGAGTATGGATATACAGAGGGACCTTTGGGTGCACGTCCATCACTCCCTGAAAGTGGCAACACGAGTGGATAAGGTGATGAAGAAAGCATGCACCATGTTTGCCTTCATCAGTTGGGATATTGATTATAAAAGTTGGCGAGCCATGTTGCAGCTGTATAAAACTTTAGATAGATCACATTTAGAGTATTGCATTCAGTTCTGGCCCACACACTATAGGAAGGATGTGGAGGCTTTGGAGAGGATGCAAAAGAAGTTTACTAGGATATGACTGGATTGGAGTTCATTAACTATAAGGAGATGTTCGACAAACTTGGATTGCTTTCACGAGAGCATTCGAGGCTGAGGGGTGACCTGATAGAGTATATAAAATTATGAGAGACCTGGATAGCATGGTTGTCAGAGTCTTTTTCCCAGGTTGGAAATGTTAAAAACTAGGGGCATAGGTTTAAGGTGAGAGGGGAAATGTGCAAGAAAAGTGTTTTTTTAACAGAGGATGGTAAGTGCCTGGAATAGCAATGTTTAAGAGGCACTTAGACATATGAACAGGCAGAGAATACAGGGATACAGACCATATGCAGGCAGATGGGGTTGGTTTAGAACGCCATCTTGGTCAGCGCAGATATGGCAGGCCAAAGGGTCTGCTTCTGTGCTGTACCATTTTATGCTCCAATAGAACAGAATTGATCCCCAATAACTGAGGAGTAATACTTATCACTACATTATTTCAAAAGTACTGTAGTATCAATTTGAGATTCATTTGGTAGTTGAGCTACTATCATTTGTGTGGATAGGACTTAAAAGAACTTCACAAGATGCTATCAATATTCATCAAAAGAGCATAACAGGCTATAAGGGGAAAATTATAATGGATTTATAAATAAGCATTTTTTGAAGAGTTCTTGTGGTTTTTGAAGTGTATTATCCAGTGAATATAATCTGTTTACATTTTCTGAAGCTATTTGATAAGATATTTATGAATGTTGTGATTTGTAGAATTGCTGTCTGTTTCGCCATATATAAGTAAAATAAATACTTGACAATATGGGAAGTACATCTGGGTGGGGACAGTGGCGAGAGGAGTTGTGAAGGGTTCTTCTGTGGGTTACAGGCTGTTCACTCTTCACAGACCTATAGAGGGAGCTTTGTAATTTATACATGATGTTGCCTGTAAGATCAACAGCAACTTCATTTTCCATTGGACAGTTCACATATTGCAACTTACACAGCAGTGGAAATTTGGACACTAAGCAATAATAAGAAAGGGAAAGAATCAAAGCAAAGGCAATTTGGAATACTTACAAAAGCAGAGAGAGAAGTAACAGGGTGGAGTTGTCAAAGGGGAAAGATGCAGAGGTTAGGACCAGAATCAGACACTAAATTAAAAAGCAGAACCTAAAAAGATATAATCCGTGGATTAGTACCTGAGACATGTGCACATTGGCATAGTGTACATAAAATTTGAGAAATGACTCTGTTGTGAAAGACTGATGTGGAAACAAAGGGATTGTGGCTCGTGGACCATTGGCACCAGCACTGGGGAAAGTGGCGGCTGTACCATTGGGACAGTTTACACCTGAACTATGCAGGGACCAGTGCTTTTTTGTGAACTGCATAACCAGGGAGGTGCAAAGAATTTTAAACTAAATAGCAAGGGCAAGGAATCAAATTTGGAAAGCTATAGTATAACAAAGAGTAAAGACAAGGTAAACAAGTAAAGCACTAATATGGGAATAGAGGGTCAGAGAATGGCTGGAAGAGACAAAGTCAAAACAAAACCTAAGAATGCACCAATTGTTCAAGACTAGATGTTACAAAGATAACAACAAGAGACATCTAAAGATTCTGTATCTGAATTAGCATAGCATTCATAAACAAAGTAAATAAAGCGATAATACACATTGAAGTAAACAAATATGTTAGATAGCCATTATCATGACATGGCTGCAGAATAACAAAGATTGAGTCCTGAATAGTGAGGGTTATATCCAAGAAGAAGAGGACACTGGGTAAAAGATGGAGGGGCATCAAGGATGGCATTGGTGCAACAGTTAGAGATTACCTCGATTCAGTTTGATTACCTTTGGCACTGTTTTCAGCTCCAGTTTCCATACTGCTTACGAACCCTGTGCTGCTGCTGCTGCTCTCTCACTCTGTTTTCAGGTCCCATTTTGATGTTGGTTGTGAACTCTTTTTTACGGCCTCACGCTGTTTTCAGCCTCCCTACTGCCATGTTGGTTGTTAAAACTGCAAAGCTGTATACCTACCGGAAGATGAAAGCAACTGCGTTTTGTTTTATTCAAGGACTGCAGTTCTGTGGAGAGTATGGTGTGTGATAAATTAAAGACATAAAGACTTATATGGCCCAGGGAGAGTGTATCTACCTCTGGGCCAAAAGCTGAGGTTCCAGTCCCATCTATTTTACAGATTTGCAGTAACACACCTGAATGAGTCGATTTAAAATTATCTAAAATAAAAGGTCCTCGAATCTGTGCTTTAAAATATAACTTACCTTCAAAAATAGTGTTTCATTAAAAATTCTTAAAATACGAAATATTGCTGTGGTCTTCATCTTATAACTGGCAGTTTGACCTTTTTAAACATTATTTGTCTCTATGGTGATATAACATGTATCAGACTAGAATAACAACAACTTGCATTTATATTGCACTTTAAGATAGTCAACCATCCGAAGGCATGTCATAGAAGCGGTATCAAATGAATTTTCACATGGAATCACATAAGGAAATCTTAGGGTAGACAAATAAAAGTTTGTCAACAAGTTCAGTTTTAAGAAATGTTTTAAAGAAGAAGACAGTGAGAGACTGAGAGGTTTGGGTTGAGAGGAATTCCAGAGTTCGGATTCTAAACGTGACAACCAGTGGCAATGAAATCAGGAACACTATATCATTCCTTTCTTCATCCTGTGTGTTCTACTCAACAGAACATGGCTCATTGTCTGCTGCAGTTACATCCTGAAATATTTCTCTTGGATGCTTATCATTGCCTTCCACTCTCAAGGGTAAGGTAAAGAAGCAGGTCTTGAGTTTATCTCAGCTGAAATGGGAATCAAACCCATTGGCACCCATCTGAACCACATGCAAGTCATCAGAAAACTGAGTTAACTGGCCTCACCATGTCACAAGAAGCTTTCAAAAGATGTGTAAAGATTAAACATTTACTTTCCATTCAATAATTTGCTAAATACATTGGCTCTCATTCAAAATTGGGTCAGCATGATGGTTTTCTTGCTGAAAATGTGCAAATTGAGTGATAGCTCTTGTTTACACAGACTCACATCACACAGCTGTAAAGAGACAATTTTTAGCAAAGCACTTCTAGTAAGATGAGCCACAATGTAAATAAATGCAATAGGTGGGACAAAATAGGGAACCTGCAACATTGCCCGACAACCATTTGTTCATGATGCGTTTGCAACAAACGTCTACTTTTCTGTTTCACCTGTGATGAGACAAAACGAAAGGGAACAGAGCAAAAACAGCAGGAAATAAAGTTGAGATAAGATTCTGAGGCAAAATCCTTCAGGCTTTTAGGGAGTCATTTATGAAAGCCCCAGAATAGCTTCTAAAGGCATGAGAACAACAAACAAGTATTTCTGGCCAAGAACAAGATAGAAGAGAAAATCAACACCTTTTCCAAGACAACATTTAGGAGATGGAGCTGAGAAGAAGGTGATGTAAGAAGACAGTAAAGTAAACGAGGATTAGGGATGAGATTTTTCTCTATTACCTTCTATGCTGGGGCTGTACTCGTACAGAGGAGAAGCTTAAGAAGCGATTTATTTCAAAATCATAAGAGACTTAGACAGAGTAGTTAGAGAAAAACTGTTCCCCTTGATGTAAAAGACAAGAACCAGGGGAAATAAAAAAAACTTAAGACTCATAATGAGGAGAAACTAGTTATGCAGCAAATAGCCATGATTTTAAATGCATTCACTGGAGACAAATTCAATTGTCGTCTTCAAAGTGAATTGAATAAACACCTGGAGAAGAAAAAGGAATACTGGGCCACAAGGAAGGGGAAGTACATGTGATGTAGTAGATCACTCCTGTAAAATGCTGACACAAGTTCAATGGACCAAGTTGCCTCTCTCCGCAAAAGAATGATCATATGATTCTGTGGACAGAAAGCAGCACCTAGTATTAAATTTGGCAAAAATACTTGGGTAACGTGGTCTTCAAGGGATTTGTTATGCTTCAAGTAGTAGAAATGCCTATATGAGGTAATTTAGTGAATGATGAAAGAGTGGCTAAGCAATCAACGTTAATATGCATTAATATGTAAATCAGTTTGGACATGCTCACCAGATATGCCTAAGATTTAAGTCTGTGTAAATAGCTGACAGCATCAGATGCACTGATGATAAACAGGTAGCTATTAATATGGTTGGCCAGGCAGCATCAGAGGAGCAGGGAAGTTGACGTTTCAGGTGAGGACCCTTCTTCAGAAAGGGGGAGGGGGAAGGGAGTTCTGAAATAAATAGAGAGGAGGGGCGGTGCTGGGGAGGGTAGGTGGGATGATGACAGGTGAGTGCAGGTAGGGAGTTGTCGGAATTGGTCAGTGAGGTCGGAGGAGCGGATAGGTGGGAGAGAAGATGGACAGGTTGTGTCAGGTCATGGAGGTGGGGACGAGAAGGAGGGTTGGACATGGGATAAGGCCGGTGGTGGGGAGGTTTTAAAACAGGTAAATTCCATGTTTAGGCCATCAGGCTATAGGGTCCCGAGGCAGAATACGAGGTGTTGATCCTCCAGTTGTGGGTGGCGTTATTGTGACACTGGAGGAGGCCCAGGATGAACATGTCACCCAGGGAGTGGGAGGGGGAGTTAAAATGGTTGACGACTGGAAGGTGTTGTCGTTTGTCATGAACAGAGTGCAGATGCTCTATGAAATGGTCTCCGAGTCTACGTTTGGTCTCACTGATGTAGAGGAGGCCACATCGGGAGCAGGGATACAGTAGACCAAGTTAACGGATTTGCAAGTGAACCTCTGTCTGATATGAAAGGTTTGTTTTGGGCATTGAATGGAGGTGAGCGGAGAGGTGTAGGGGCAGGTATAGCACTTCCTACGATTTCAGGTAAAGGTGCTGGGTGTGATGGGGTTAGAGGGGAGTGTAGAGTGGACAAAGGGTGAGGGAGCAGCCAAGCATAGACTCAGACACCATTTCATAGATCAACTGCGCTCTGTACGTGACAAACGACAACACCTTCTGGTCACCAACCATTTTAACTCCCCCTCCCAATCCGTGGGTGACATATCCATCCTGGGTCTCCTCCAGTGCCACAATAATACCACCCACAAACTCAAGGAGCAGTACCTCATATTCCACCTCAGAAGCCTGCAGCCCAATGGCCTAAACATAGAATTCACCAGTTTTAAAATCTCCCCACCCCGGCCTCATCCCATGTCCAACCCTCCCTCTCATCCCCGCCTTCTTGACCTGACACAACCTGTCTGTCTTCTCTCCCACCTATCCGCCCCTCCCACCTCACTGACCAATCCCTACCACTCCCTCCTGCACTCACCTATCACCATCCCACCTACCTTCCCCAGCTCCAACCCTCCCCTCTCTATTTATTTCTGAGCCCCCTTCCCCCTTCCACATTTCTGAAGAAGGGTCCTGACCCAAAATGTCAACTTTCCTGCTCCTCTGATGCTGCCTGGCCTGCTGTATTCCTCCAGCCCCACACTGTGTTATCTCTGACTCCAGTATGTGCAGTTCTTGCTATCTCTGAGCTATTAATATGGTATTAATTTCATTAGAAAGTTTGTGAGAAAGATAGAACAATGACTGGGTGATAATATAATTATAGTAGAGCAAGACATATTCAACAAGTTGTCTGGCATATCCATGCATCTGATTAGGGGAGGCAATGACCTGGTGGTATTATTGCTACACTATAAATCCAAATACCCAGGTTATGTGCTGGGGACCTCAGTTCGAATTGCACCATGGCAGATGGCGGAATCTGAATTCAATAAAAATTGGAATTAAAAGTCTAATAATGACCACAAAACCAATTTCGGGAAAAGCTGTTTGCTACACTAATGTCCTCTGGGGAAGGATACTGCCATCCATATCTGGTCTGGCCTATGCGTGACTCCAGCCCCTTGGCCAAGCAGTTGACTCTAATTAGGAAAGGGCAATGAATGCCCACATCCTCTGAATGAATAAAAAAAGATTATTTGGTCAATATATGGACCATATAAAAATGTCATGGCTCATAGTTGCTTTGCATACAATATGTTTTGCATACAACTTTCAATCTGATTTCTCTTGCATGTTTGAAATTGAGGATGAAAGAGTTATGTACAATTCCTGGAAAAAAATGAGTTGACATCAGTGATCTTTATTCCATAGTACTAGTTTATTGGGACATTGATGGAGCAGTATCCTAATCACTAGTTCTCAATAGAACATTATAGGATGAGCACAGTTTGTATAATCCTGTGCCCGATCAAGTTATGATGTCAAAAGAAAAACATTTGCTACTCCATATGGTGTTTCTGCCATGCTAATGTTAATGTATGTCTCATTGTAGTGAAACAGAGCATCTGTCACCTGTGTGCTGGAGCAGTGGGAGATTGCTTATCTTCCTGAAAAGGCATGGAAAAGCCCTACTGCCAATATGTTTACAGTCATTTCGGCTGTTGGCTTGAGTATTCTGAGTCCCTATACTTTTATTATACAACTATACTGGCAAACCGTTCTGTCATGAGAATAATGAGTTAGAGTCACAATAAGGGACAGAAATGTATGAGGGAGTGAATGCCTCCCTGCACACCTACGACTGTGTTGCCAAATTCCAAACAAATGCCATCTGCAAGTTCGCTAACAACACCACCGTAGTGGGACGGATATCTAACAACGACAAGTCAAAATACAGAAGGGAGATAGAGGGCTGCTGACATGGTGCAATGAAAACAATCTGTCTCTCAACATCTGCAAAACTAAAGAACTGATCATTGACTTCAGAAAGAAAGGAGGAGAACACGCCCTCATCTACATCAATGGAGCTGAGGTTGAGAGAGTGGAAAGCATCAAGTTCCTCAGAGTGACGATAACCGACAACCTGTCCTGGACTTCCCACGTAAATGCGACAGTCAAGAAGGCATACCAAAGCCTCTTCTTCCTCAGGCAGCTCAGGAAATTTGGTATGTCCATAAGGTCCCTCACCAACTTCTACAGATACACCATTGAAAGCATACTGTCTGGGTGCATAACGGCCTGGTATGGCAACAGTTCCGTCCAGGACCATAAGAAACTACAGAAGCTGGTGTGCACAGCCCAGACCATCACAGAAATCAACCTTCCATCCGTGGACTTCATTTACATGGTTTGCTGTTGCAGAAATGCGGCCAACATCATCAAAGACAAATTGCACCTCGGCAATGACCTCCGACAACCTCCTCTCTCAGGCAGCAGGTACAGAAGCCTGAAAGTATGCACTGGCAGGTTCAGGAACAGCTTCTTCCTGGCCATTATCAGACTGTTGAATGGACTCTAGTCTCAAATAATATAAACTCCAATGTAACCTGTATGCCTCAAATTCTTTTTGATCTGTGCATTCTTTGCTTGCTGTGATCTGCCTGTACTGCTTGTAAACAAAGCTTTTCACTGCATTTCAGTACACGTGACAATAAATCAATCAATCAATGTCTCATGCCCCCTGCCCTGAAGTAAAGTTGGCAGTATCTAAAAAGATGGAGAACAAGCCTGTCCTGCAGACATAAAGTACAGTGGGGGGCTAGATTATTGCAAAGGTGGACACTATTTCTCAACAGCAGAAGTCACAACCTCTGGAGCTGTTGGTCAACCCCAATAGTTTTAGCAGCACCAGTGTTCTTGAGTAGGTGGTCCATGAAGGAGGTCCAACAAAAAACCCTTGAATCAATTACATCTGGGACATTGGGGAAGAAGGTTTGCCCAGCATAGGTAAGAGGGTGAGAGCTGTAGGTTATGAAGCATAGGCAGGGAAGAAAGAACACTAGTTTCTCGGGAAGATCTCCAAAAAAGCAAACAGCACCCTCTGAAAATAATACACCCTTTCCTACCTCTTGATTTAAAATCTTAAAAGAAAAGATCTACCCACTCCCACCTGATTGTCCATGCCAACTGTATTAGAATATGGGGAGGTGAACATTGGGATCAACTGGTTTATTTAGAAACACAACTGACTCTTAATTATTCAGTGACATGTGGTGAATGAGCTGCTGATGTCGTGGATGGTGGTAAGTTAATGGGTTTGCTACCCAATCTTCGATAGATGAGTCCAGCTGAAAATACACACGGCAGGTGCATGTAATATCAAGCCAAGATTATTAGTTTCTCAAGAGGGTCAGTTAGATCAGTTGGCTGATTTGCAGTGCATAGTGACACCAACAGTGTGCGTTCAATTTCCATAATTGCTGAGGTTGCCATGGAGGACTGTCCTTCTCAATCTCGTCCCTTCCTGACCTGTGGTGATGCTCAGGTTAAATCACCACCACTTTGTCTCTTTGTAATGAGACAGCAGCCTTAGGATCTGGTAAGACTATGGCAACTTTACATTCATTAGATTCTCAGATAAATTATCACAATGAACTCAGTCAGTAATATGCAGTCTATATGAGGTCGATACTTCTCTTATTAGAACTGGATTGGGAGCATAAAATGACTCTTCTTTTGTGGCTTTTTGTCGTCAAGCTCTTATTTTCTCTGTCTCTGTCTATCTCATTTGCCCTCTCTCTTACATCTTATCTTGCTTGTTCTTGTTTTGAATGGTTTCATATGGAGGCAAGGTCAGAGCATTTTCCTCATGGCTGCTATCCAATTAACTGCTCTCATTTTTAAATGATCATTAGCTCCATCCATGAGTATACTTTCCTTGACTAATCAGGAATGGCTAATGTGGCTGCTGCTAACATTTAATATTTATGTTAAATAATGCCCTATGTACGTACTATTGCGTCTCAATTATCATAAAAGTGACCAAAATACGGAACAACATTTCTTGAATTCCATTTTTAGATTTTAATACCTGGAATCATCATGGAGTAAATTAAAAGAACTTTTTTTTGAAATGGCCACAGCAATCAGCTCACATATAGATTATACAAGCTTTCTGAAACTAATATGGAAAAAAAAGTTTGAACCAAAATTAATATTTTTATCGAAAGACACTGAAACTATTCAGGGTTGGAGAAATACACTTGTATGATAAGTTTCACATATTAGAGATGAGAAACACTACCTCCAGTTATCAAGCTAGGAAGTAAGAAACTCAGATTTTGGAATGTTCAAACCAGATAAATCTCATTGAATTGCTTTTCACAGATTGGAGGAGATGGATTTGTGACGAGAGCCAATTTGAGGAGGTTCTCTTACAGTCTCTTGAGAAGGAAAAGCATCTGGTGACAGCTGATTGAAAGGAAATACCAGAAAATTCAAAGATAAAGTGAAATATTCACTACTGCTAAGGATGCAAGACCATAATTAAATGTTTAACCTAAAACAAAGAATTGTAGATGCTGGAAATCTGAAACAAAAACAGAAATTGCTGGAGAAATTCAATCTTTCTGGCAGCATCTATGGAAAGAAAGCAGAGTTAATGTTTCGAGTCCCGTGACACTTTTCAAAACTTTGATGAATTAAATGATTGTGGTCTCAAGTCAAAGCCTTAAATCCTCAAGGACACCCAAATGACATTACATTTTATATTCATTTAATGTTGCTTTTGAACTGGGAACTATCTCTTTTCAGCTTTGTATCTGTGAATATGTACATTTGACATTATATTTTTATTATTTTTTTCTTGGAGTGAGCAAGTAACAAAATTGCAGTTTCTTTCATTCAAAGAAGGCTTACAATTGGACTCTTGTTTCTGGTGAGCTGGTTAACTCTATACTAATTAGAAAGGTATAGCCTCATGCTCAACATAACTCTTGTTGCAACCAACCCAAGGAGGTTGAATTGAGGTGAGTGGATTTGTCACTCATCAACAGGTTGCAACAGCATGATTTTACAACCTATGGTTTCTAATGAGATAGCAAGAGATATCTGTAGTGATTGTAATGAGGTCAGCCAGGTGGACCTCATAGAATGTGAGTTCCCTGATTGGGGTTGTTAATCTGGTCCAATCAGGGAGCCCTGGCTGACAGATATAAACAGGAGTGTCACTCTAGGAGCTAGCTCTGAGGAAGTTGGGTCAGTGTCAAGTACTATGCATACATAAATAAAGGGAGACTTGTGATGGAATACTGACCTCTGTGGAGTTATTTCAGTGGCGATGAGAGAAAAAAATTGCTCTTGAAAAGATGCACTTGCAACAGTCATCTTTGAGTTGGGGTGAGCATTTCTGGCATCATGACATTATTTGGGAAGCTTGACTCATTTGATCTTGTTATCGAAAACTGGCCCCAGTATGTGGAAAGAATGTGTTATTATGTGCGATATTGAGGCAGATGAAAAGCAACAAGTAATTCTCCTGACAGTTTGTGGACCTGCAGCATTTTTGGTTATTAGGCACCTAACTTTTACTGAGGCACCAGATACTAAAACCTTTGAAGAGATGGCGGATTTATTTAAGGAATCTTACAACCCCAAGCCTCCCCTAATTTTGAGATGCTATTGGTTTTACTCGGCAGTTTGAGAACCAGGGAAATGATTTTTGACGAGGTTAAGATGACTGGCAGAGGCATGTGAATTTGGTTTAACCCTTAATGAGATACTGAGTGACGAGTTAGTATGTGGGATTAAGGATGTAACCATTCAAAAGTGTCTACTGGCTGAAGCCCAACTAGACTTCAAACAAGCACCAAAACTAGCTTTGTCATAAGAAAATGTGGTGAGTGAAGCTTATGAGATACAGGATACGCCATTGGAAGTGGAGACCCTTGCCGGGCCATTTGAGCTTGGGAAACATCACTTGAGTGAAGGCAATCACATAGCCTCACTCAGGGCATATCCTGAACAGAGGAACAGTAGGTCATCCCACAGCAAAACCCCAAAACAAAGCCAAGTCTTGGCGAAACGGTTAACATTTTCTTCAGGATCTGGGCCAGCAGGTCATTGTAGTTGCTGCCAGTATCCAGATTCGAGACAACTAAAGAGTCCCACTAGGCTTGAATTGAGTAAGAGAACTTATAGGCCGGTATCCAGGAAAGTGCACACCCTGGAAAGCCCACCTACATCTGGCAGTTAAATTGCTTAGCAACATCCAAATAAGAACCAATTAAGATAAACATCTGTTTAAATGGTCGCCCGGTTCTAATGGAGGTTGATACTGGCACAGCTATATCAGTGATTGCAGAGACACTCTTTAACAAATTTCGCTTTGTTCTCCAACCCTTAAGTTTGCATTAGACCTCAGCTAGACTGAGAATCTATACTGTTAAACCTTTACAAATTAAGCTCATATGGGAAGCAGCTGGTTCAGTTACCATTGATTATAGTAAAAGGCTCCGGCCCAATCTTAATGTGGCAGAAATTGGTTGAGAAAGATTTACCTTGATTGACTCAACATTTTTCAATTAGAAAAAGGCTGTCTGTGAGTGAGGTCCTAATTAAATAGCTGAAAGATTTCCAGAACGGTCTGGGGACTATCAGAGGAGCCCCCAAGGCCACTTTGCATGTTGACCAGGAAGCAATTCCATGATTCTGCAAGGCCCATCCAGTGTCATTTGCCTTATGGGCAAAAGTAGAAACTGAAATCCAGAGGCTGGAAAGCGAAGAAATCATCAAACCAGTGCAGTTGGTGGAATGAGTGGCACTGGTCATACCGATTGTAAAGCCCGATGGGTTTATTTGCCTTTGTGGAGATTTTAAACAAATGGTAAACCACTCTGAGCAGCTGGATAAATTCCCAATCCCTCACAGAGAGGATTTATCCACAAAGGTGACATAGAGGCTATCCTTCATGAAGGTGGATGTGAGCCATGCTTACTTGCAATTGTGGTTAGATGAGGATTCCCAGAAGTACACTATAATTAATGCCCATAAGGGTGTGTACCAATAGATGAATCTGCCATATCATCAGTCTGTGCCATTTTTTCAACAGATGATGGAGAAGATTTTACAAGGTCTACCCCAGGTCGCCATTTATCTGGATGATGTGTTAATAACAGGAGAGACCAATAAAGAGCACGTCGAGGACTTGGACGTAGTCCTTAGACATTTCTCCAAGGTGGACTAATGCCTTAGAATGGAAAAATGTGTGTTCCAGGCATCCCAAGTGAACTACTTGCTATACAGTGTTGACAAGTCTGGATTACACCAGTTGGAAGAGAAAGTGAGGGCGATGAAAGGTGCCCTGGCTCCCATGTCTGTGCCGGAGCTTAGGTCCTTCTTTGGATTGGTGAATTAGTACAGAAAGTTCGTACATAACCTGACCTCCATCCTGGCACTCTTACATTTGCTGCTGTAAAAGGGTCAGCATTGGAAATGGTCTCGTGGCCAAGCCATAGCCTTTCGGGAAGTGAAGAAGCAGCTATCATCATTTAAAGTGTTGGTACACTGTGATCCAAATGAGATTTGGTGCTGTCATGCGATGCCTCCCCATACGGTATCAGGGTAGCGTTAGCTCATAGGTGGCTCAACAGAGAAGAATGCCCAATAGTGTATGCTTTTTGGACTTTGGCTGATGCCAAACGCAAATATGCCCAGAAGGAGAAGGAAGGTTTGGCGGTCATCTTTGGCGTGAGGAAGTTCAACCAGTACCGTTACAGACATGAATTTGTAATAGTACAGACCACAAACTCCTTCTCGGGCTACTCAAAGATGACAAGGCCATGCCACCCATAGCTTCAGGTCAAATTCAGCAGTGCGCTCTCATTCTAAGTGCACACAATTCCAAGTAGGAACATCGTCTGGAAGGCCGAGGAGCAAATAGACATGCCTTGAGCCGGCTCCCATTGGCAGATACACCACCGGTGATGCCGCCACTGGAAGAGTCTATTCTGGTTTTAAACTTCCTGGACACCCATTCACTCACCGCTTACAATATCAGACTGTGGATGCAAAACGATCCAGTCCTGGCAAAACTAACACAACTGATGGTAATGGGGGAAACAAGAGGGTCACAGTAACAAGAATTGAAATCTTTCTGAATCCATGGAGACCAGATCACTGTTGATACTGGCTGAACTCCACAGGGCCATCCATACTGTCCAAAATGAAGATGTTGGTGAGAAGTTGTGTCTGGAGACCAGCATTGGATGCTGATTGGATGTTGGTGGGGCAGTGCCCAGAGTGCCAACAAGGACAAAAATTACCTCCAGAGCTCTCCCACATTCATGGGAATGGCCAGGTAAACCCTGGACTCA
This sequence comes from Rhincodon typus, assembly GCF_021869965.1. Taxonomy (NCBI): domain Eukaryota; kingdom Metazoa; phylum Chordata; class Chondrichthyes; order Orectolobiformes; family Rhincodontidae; genus Rhincodon; species Rhincodon typus. The sequence continues at coordinate 68,482,020 of NC_063333.1, read as the reverse complement.
GTTACATGTTGACTATGCCGGTCCTTTTGTGAGGTCTATGTTTATAGTCATTGTGGACGCCCATTCAAAGTGGTTGGACATGCATTGAGTTCATTCATCAAACACGGGGCCACGTTAGAAAAGCTGCAAGCATCTTTTGCAATACACCGGCTCCTGGAAGTGTTGGTCACAGACAACTGGCCATCGCTTACCAGCAGGGAATTCAAGTATTTCCTGAAGTTGAATGGCTTTCTGCATTTAAGGACAGCTCTACACCATCCATTGTCCAAAGGTCTTGTGGATAAATCAGTCCAAACTTCGAAAGCAGGCTTAAAGAAACAGCCTACAGCTTCACTCGATATCAAACTGGCCTAGTTGCTGTTTAATTATTGGACCACCCCTCAGGCAACAACAAGGATGGTTCCAGCTGAGTTGCTGATGGCGAGAAGTCTCTGCACCGGGTTGAATCTGATCTTCCCGGACTGGAAGGTGGGTGAAATAGGATGAGGAACATCAATGCCGGACATGAGACTCCTCTAAGCAAGAGAGACAGTTTACTTCAGAGGATGAAGTTTGGTGTCAGAACCACGAAAATCGCCCTGCATGGGTAACAGGCATGGTCGACAAAAGGTCCTGTGATGTACAAAGCTTAGGTAGGTGCGATGGTCTTCAATAGATATGTGGACCACATGAAAGCTGCAAACTCACAAACAGTGCAGGAGCAAAATGTACCCAGCTGCTTGACAGCCCTTCCGACAGTTCTGGAACCCATTTGTTCTCCCCTCCATCCAATGTTGAAGAAACCTCGGAGCCTGCAATGAACACAGCAGATGACATCGCCTCAATGCTTTTACCACCTGAAGAAGAGGATGAATTTCTTCCAAGAGCCTTCTGCCGTAAGAGGCAAGCTACAGCCCAGTTCAGGCTGCCCATTTCCATGGCTGTGTAGGAGGAACCTGACCCCCTGCAAAAATGCCCCAGGAGAAGCTACAAGGAAAAGAACAGGCCTATGTTCCCAGACTGAGGGGGAAGAGATGTAGTGATTGTAACAAGGTCAGTGAGGTAGACCTCATAGAATGTCAGTTCCCTGATTGGGACTGTTAATCTGGTCCAATCAGGGAGCCCTGCTGACAGATATAAACAGGAGTGTCAGAGGTAGCCAGACCAGTCTCAAGCACTTGTAAGTAAAGGGTGACTTGGTGACAGTCTCTGTGGATTTAGTTCAATATCTACATTGAATTTTCATAAGAACAGTTTCTCACAAACATCCTCAAAGTTCAACTTCTTTTTGCTCTGAGTAAGCCCTTTTATAACTTGTCACAATTTTCCCATGCTCCCATTACCTTGATATCTTTCCTCACTGCTTATTTGCCAAAATTTTCCCCCTTTATTTGGTTTTTTTCTGTAAGGCCTATTTTTGGAATGAGGTAAAGTTAAATCTTCGCAAACTATAAAATAGCTGTTCGTTTCTGATAATAAAGTTACACTTTAATAATTAGTATTTTTGTTAGTAATCTAATAATCTCACATGACTTTCTAGTACATCATATACTGTGGTACCAAGCACTAGCAGCTAGAGTTGGGATTTTTCCTTACTGATGATAAGAGCTTATTTTGTATTCATTCCTGAGTTGTGCCATCAATGGCTGGGCCAGCATTTATTGTCCATCTCAAATTGAGAAGCTGGTGGTCAGCTGTCTCCTTGGACTGCTACAGCCTTTGAGGTGTCAGGAATCCATAATGCCAATAAGGAGAGAATTTCACAATTTTGGCACCAAGACAATGAACAAATGACAACATAGTTTCAAGTCAGGATTGACCTAGACAATTAACACACGTAGAACGTAAAAGGCTATTGAGCCTTAATGGGCAGAGGCATTTGTCTGAACAATGAAATTCAGTTTGTTGAATGATAGCAACAGTAACAAGGTACACTGATCTGTTAGGCAAAAATTACATATCAGGAGCCAGGCTGACATGACCTTATGCTAGACTGCTCAATCTCCATACAGAACTATGTGACATCAGCAGATTGGATGGAGTTTATTGTAGTTTCACTATTAACTGTTTCTGAACCATTACTTTATGCAACTAGTTACACTGGGGTTTAATGCTCCAGTTTTGGAAATGGCCCAATTAAAATCCATATTGCTGTAGCAGCTAAACTATTGTGCCACATCTTCCTTTGTTGGAGTTTCTATGTCTCACAAATACTTGTGCCTGGTGTACCTGTAAACCTCAAGAGATAACTGAGTTCTTGTTTTCTCCATGAATGTTTGTTCTCTCCATGGATGAAACACCAGTTTACAAATGACACGAAACCGACCCAATCTAAGAAAAGTAGCTGAATGTATCACGTGAATGAGGTAATATTAGTACTGTTGCAAAAAAAAATTTTGTCAGAAGTTTTTCATTTTGCACTCATCAGGACATTTCCTAAGAAGGTAAATTCAAAGACAAAACCAATAGTTAAATTGCATGACAGGAGAGCGCTAATGGTTGGCAAGTGGTAGTAGTAATTCCCAAAGAAATATTGAAGTAAATTAGTCTAACATAAAATCATTTCTAATGGGAGAAGACCCTGATACATTGATATCAATTGATCAATTAATCTATTGGCAGCAGGAGCTTTGATATTTTGATAGCTGATATTACTTTTAACTAAGTTTCAATATCTAAACCACTGATGCAATGCCATGTTGTACAACACCACATTGATTTAAGAGCTGTAATCAAGTGTCTACCTTTGTCTCCACAAAACTATTACCAACAGAAAGAACAATGTCCAAAATAAACAATTCCATAGGCTTTGACGAAATGTAAGAATTCCATAAGCTTATATGTATTTTAAGCGATTTAATTCATGCTGCACTCTAGAGGTTGTGTCCAAAGTACATTCTGCAGTTAAAATTACGTCGATAAAATACAGATTTTAAAAATTTACATTAAGTTTCAGCTCAAGCCAAGATTTGAGCAGAAAAATAGAGTGGGAATTGTGCCCAACTTCTGGGAAACCTCCTGCTGCAGCTGGAGGACGAGCCAAATTATTATAATAGAGACAAGCTTTCAACATGATTTGTTTGCACTATTTTCTTCAACAAAAAGGAAAGAAATCAACACCTGGCACTAATGTCTGTATAACTGTTCATAGTCATATCCTGTCCAGGCTATTACCTATACATGTGGCATTTGGAATACCCTTATGTTCTAAAGTGGTGCACTTTATTGCAAGAAAGAATGACAAGATTGATTCATATTAACTGCATAAGACAGTTAAGGATATCTCAGCAAGATGCATCTGAGATACATGTATGCATGAATATGATATTAGCTCAGCTGGTGGTGTCATGAGAAATAAAAATGTCACTGCAGGATGTAGAAGTCTATCTATTATAAACTCCCCAGTACATACATTCACCTTGACTACCCTTCTTGCATTTGAACAAAAGTACAGTCTACTCTCTTCTGACTGAAAGTTAGCTTTTTTTAAAATTCATAGATGGTGTGGGTCTTGCTGGCTTATTGCTATTCCTAGTTGCCCCTGAGAAGGTGGTGATGTATATTGCTTTCTTGACTGCTGCAGTCCATGTGCTTTTAGTAGACACACAATGCCCTCAAGGGGGTCTTTCAAGATTTTGACCTATCAGCACTAAAGGAATAGTGATATATTTCTAAGTCAGGATGGCGAGTGCCTTGGAGGGGAACTTGCAGGTGGTGGTGTTCCCATGAATCTGCTGATCTTGTCCTATCACACATAAGTAGTCGTGGGTTGTGAGGTGCTGTCTAATGAGCCTTGCTGAATGTCTTCAGTGTATTTGTGGTGATACACACTGCTGCTACTGAGCATCGGTGGTAAAAGGAGGGAATATTTGTGGACATGGTGGTAATCAAGTGGGCTGCTTTGTCCTAGATGGCATCAAACATCTTTGGTGTTGATGGAACTGCAGTCATCCAGGTAAACGGAGAGTATTCCATTGCACTCCTGACTTGTGCCTTGTAGAAGGTTGACAGCCTCTGGGGTGTCAGAAAGGGAGTTACTCACTCTAGCCTCTGACCTGCTCCTGTAACCACAACATTTATGTAGCTAGTCCAGTTCAGTTTCTGGATAATGAAACCACCCCTCCACTGCCCCAGAACATGGTGTGGTAAAAGAAATGATGCTGCTGCAGCCTTACAGACACAAGCTCTATTTCCATGTGTCACATCGCTATGACATAGCTCCTTTTTCAATTCTGAGTAGAACCCCAGGAACCGTCATATCTCGGATTGCTTTCACCACAGTCAATCCATTTTCATCCACTCATTGTCTCAAGTATCACTTTTCTGGTCATTCCTGATCCCTGGATTATTATCAAACCGCCCTTTGCCTGCCTAACTTTTTCTTCTTACTTTGGGCTCTGTCTTCATCCATCTGCTCACTGCTCCACTCTCCTCTCCTCCCAGACATTATTCCCATAGTTAGCTCATTTTGAAATCATGTATATAACTGTATTATGTTTATCATTCCCTCATTTCCCTCCAAGTCTGAGTTCACACGTTCAGGCTGTCTGAAGTTTCACATTTTTCTAAAAATGATCTCTCCTCAGGCTTCTCAAAAATGTACTCTCCTCAAACACTTGCAATGCCAAAGCACTCGAGGTTATGGGCCAAGTGCTGGAAAATGGGATTAGAATAGTGAGGCACTTGTTTCGACCAGTTCAGACTGAACGAGCTGAATTGCCTTTTTCTATGCAGTAGACCTCAATGACTCTATGACTTGGAAGAGTGGTAGGTCGCTACTTGACGACAGTTGATCATCGTTGTGATGTGAGAACCATTTCTTTCACTGGAGGATCTTTTTGCTCTTGGATAGAGTTGCGGATGGTGTCATCACTTGTAATCTTGTTGTTGATCCATTAACTTATCTAGGGAACCATTAATCTCTGGAATTTCCTTAGTAGAAGGATCTTTTAATGCTAACCCAGATATTTGTCACTTAACCCCACATTGGAAATCTTTAATACTGTGAATGTTCATCATGGAAAGCAATTGCTCTGTTGAAACAGATATTTTCTTCCAATTAGTATCCTAGATTTTTAAATCAGGCGATCTCTTTCTAATTAGAAGCAGTTCCCTCTTTTATGCTGCATCCTGGATGCTTAAACCAGGCAATTTCTTCTTTGCGATCATATTTTTAGTCGATAAATGTTGACTTATCTCCAATGACATTATTTGCAGATCATCTCTCTTGAGTATGTTTGTTGATTGGTGAATTATTATGTGGCATTATCTTTCTAAATGTGTTGCCTATAGTTAGCATTTAACTGGCTTTTACTGTGATAAAAAATAAAGTAAGGTAGGAAAATATGATAAGTCTTTCCAACCTTAGACAGAGAAAAAAAATCTCTGCTGGACAGTTCTAGATTAGTTAATTAGGTAAACCGGTCTAGTTTAGTTGTTTTACTGTATCTGCAAAGAGTATAAATGCGCTCCTTTCTGTGCAGCTTGCAAGTAAAGTATAGGCTTAAAGCAGAGTGCATTTGGTTAACGGTGAGTGAGGTGAATTGGAGAGGTGGTGGATTTTTACCTTTTTTTCACTTTTTACACCTTCTAGCACTTGACTCCTACTTTGGTGCAATGGAAAAGGCTGTGGGAGAGTAACTAATGAACTATACTACCTGTAATAAATAGTCAATGCAGTGAAAATATGGCAGGGGAATTCAGCTAAGTAGAATGTGTAGCTTTTGAAATGTGGGAATTGATGGATGCACCATGCACCTGAGACAAACACATCTGCGGGAAGTGTCATTGTTTTTACAAGTTTGAACTCCAGGTTTTGCAGTTGGACTCACTATTGTGTGTCCACAAGGTAGAGGACAACATAGACAGCCTTGGGTAGGTAGTCACATCACAACCTGAGAGTGTGCAGACTGACAGGGATGGGTGACTGCCAGGCAGGACAAGAAAAACAGGCAGGTGCTATCAGAGTCTTTTGAGACTTTGCTAACAAATTGGTTTTCTACTAGACCATAGCAATAAGAGAATTGAGTGTACAAACTTGTGGCTAGAAAACTGGTGCAGGAAGAAAGGCCTCAGATTTCTGTGGTATTAGGATTGGTTCTGGGACAGGTGGGATCTGTGCAGGATGGATAGGTTGCATCTCGACAGGACTGGGATTGACATCCTCAAAGAAAGATTTGCTTCAGCTATTGAGGATGGTTTAAACTAGATTGGAAAGAATGGAAACCTGAGAAGAGGACAAATTCAAGGAAAGGGAAAGTTGTAAAAGGAAATAGAAGTGCAATAAGTAAAAGAGAAGACAGGCAAAACAATTGCAAGCACCAATATGATCAAAATGGAGAATAATGTTAAAAAGGCTGAAGGCACTCCATCTGCACACACATAGCATTTGCAAAACTATCGATGATTTGCATAAGGTCAAAAACCACATGACACCAGTTATAGTCCAACAAGTTTATTTGAAAACACAAACTTTCAGTGTCTCTCTCCTTCTTCAGCTGCTCATGAGAGAAGAAGCAAAAAGACACAGAATTTTTAAGTAAAAGATCAAAGGGTCATACACTGATGTGAAACAGACCTAAGATGCTGTTAAATCTTAAATCAGTTAGAAAGGAGATGCTGGTTTCGATTTGTTAATATGCCAATCCCTGAATTTCTGCCCAGAGACAAGTAAAGGTTTTATCAAAGAAGAAGTGATATCTCAGGTCAGACAATGCGTATTAGGTGTCAGGTCCTGTTTAGAATCTGTTTGTGTTTCGATTTAGAGTCAGACGTCTAAAGTAGGAATGTATAAAATGCCACATTGACTGACTATCTACAAATTGTGTGGGTTTTGAACAAAATAGAATGTTTCCTCAAGTGTAAATCTACAAATGCAATTTCACCCCGTAGACTTATGCATGTGTGTGGGAGGTGTGTAGGAGTATGTGTGTGTGTGAGAGCGCCAGTGTGTCTGTGTGCTTGTGTGTGAGCATGCGAGTATGTGCGCATGTTTGTGTGTGTGTGTGTGTGTGTGTGTGTGCGTGAGAGTGTATAGTGTGTTCTTCGCAGCCTTCAACACATTATCGATGACAAAGAGCACTTTGCCAAAGTCTTCCCTATGCTTCCAGTTCTCGCTTTCGACCACCTGCCAAACCTTAAGCAGACCATTATTCTCAGCAAACTACCCAGCCTTCAGGACAACATCGACCACAACACGATACAATCCTGTCATGGTAACCTCTGCAAGGCATGTCAGATCATCGACATGGACACTACCATCACACGTGGGAACACCACCCACCACACGCATGGCAGATACTCATGTCACTCAGCCAACATTGTCTATCTCAAACGCCGCAGGCAAGGATGCCCTGAGGCATGGCTTATTGGCAAAACCATGCGGACGCTACAACAATGGCTGAATGGACACCACACAACAATTGCCAGACAGGGATGTTCCCTCCCAGTGGGGGAACGCTTCAACAGTCAAGAATATTCAGCCTTCGATCTTTGAGTAAATGTCCTCCAAAGCAGTCTTCGGGATCCACTACAATGCACAGCCGCCGAGCAGAGGCTGATAGCCAAGTTCGGTGCCCATGAGGATGGCCTCAACCGGGATCTTGGGTTCGTGTCACACTACAGGTGACCCCACCACAGTATACACTCTCACATACACACACTCACACACCGGCATACATACACACATATAGTTACAAAAACACACATACACGCACACACTCACACACACATAGGTCTATGGGGTGAATTTGCATTTGCAGATTTATATTTTGTTCAAAAAGCACACAATTTGTAGACAGTCAATATGGTGTTTTATAAATTCCTACTTTAAACATCTGACTCCAAGTCAAAACACAAAAAGATTCTAAACAGGACCTGACACCTAACATACATTGTCTGACCTGAGATGTCACCTCTTCTTTGATAAAATCTTCACTTATCTCTGGGCAGAAATTCGGGGATTTACATATTGACAAATTGAAACCTGCATCTCCTTTCCAATTGATTAAAGATTTTACAGCATCTCAAATCTGTTTAATTCACAACTGTGTTTGACTCTTTAATCCTTTATTTATAAATTCTGTGTCTTTTTGCTTCCTCTCTCACGAGCAGCCGAAGAAGGAGAGAGACTCCGAAAGCTGGTGTTTTCAAATAAACCTGTAGGACTATAACCTGGTGTTATGTGGTTTTTGACCTTGTCCACCCCAGTCCAATTCCAGCACCTCCAAATGATGATTTGAATGCACAAACTGAGGTAAATAAACATGAATTAATTGCTACTACAGAGACACAACAACAAGGTGATCAACATTGGGAAAAGAATGTTCAAGGATGCTCTACCTGGACAGGTTAGTTAAAAAGAAAAAGGAATTGGCTAGGTTAGACTGGGAAAATGCCCTAAAAGGTTTTATTGTAGATAGGCAATGATTAGTATTTAAAGAAATATTACCAAATCTCCTATGGATAAATATTTCACCAAGGCAGAAACACATAAAGGGAAAGATGAATCAATCATGATTAATGAAAGAAGTTAAAGCTTGTATTATGTTAAAGGAAGTAGCTTACAAGAATGCCAGAAATTGTGTTAAGTCTAAGAATTTATAGCAATTTTGGAGAGTCAAGAACCTGATGAAGAAAGGGAAAAGAGAATATAAATACAAGCAAGCAAGGAACAAAAAAACATTGTAGAAGATTGTAGCAATATGAGAAAGGGAAAAGATTACAAGGATAAATGTGGGTCCAATTACATATGGGGACAGGAGAATTTATAGTGGGCAACAGGGAAATGACAGGGAAACTAAACAGTTACCTTACATCTGTCTTCACAGAAGATACATAAACCTCCCCGAATTATCAAAAGACTGAAGGGCTTGTGGAACTGAAATCAGTATTACTCAAGAGTAATACACTCCCTCATTTTTTTTTGATGTTGGGAGTCTGAGGTCAGCAAATTCCAAACCAAGAAGGCAATGCAATAGCACGCTGACCAAAGGAACAAGCCCTGAGTGGCCGTGCAGTCATGTAGTTTAGAGGGAACACTCATAAAGAGGTGGTACTTGAAAAATTAACTGGATTGAGGGTTAAACACCTCCTGAACCAGAAAACTTTCATTCCAGCGTGTTGAAGCATCTCAGAGCTCTGTGCTTTCTTACCGTTTAGATAATATGCATTTTTTTATTCTTCCTGCCAAAATGTGCAATTTTACATTTTCCTACATTATACTCCATTTTCCACATCTTTGCCCATTCACTTAATCCACCTATATCTACTTGTAGCCTCCTTCGTCTCCTTTTGTAGCCACAACCTATTTTCTAATCTATTTGGTGTCATCAGCAATCTTGACAATCATACTTCTGTCATTTCATCGAGTCATTTCAATAAATTATAAACAATTGAGGCCCCAGCACAGTTCCCTGTGGCACACTACTCATTGCATCTCGCCAAGTTAAGAAGGATGCATGTTACGCCTGCTCTCCACTTCTTGTTTCAGGCAATCTTCTTTCTGTGGCAATATGCCATCCACTACTTCACGGGTGTTTAATTTCAGCAATAACCTTTGATGTGGAACTTTATCAAATGCCTTCTGGAAAATTAAGAACTGTACATCCACTAGCGCCCCTTTACCCATCATTTCAATGAACTCCAAACCATTAGCCAAATATGATTTCCCTTTCATAAAACCACATTGCCTCTGCCTGATCATCTTAAACTTATCTCAAACTTACCCTGTTATAACATATTTAGTAATAACTTCTAACGTTTCCTAAGACAGGACCTGAGCATTTGAAAGCCCATAGCCCCAAGAATTTACTTTGCATCATTTCTATATTGATTGTGAATTTCCTGAGTTCCTCCCTTCTATCATTTCATGATTTACCTCTGCTTCTGGGATGTTACTTATATTTTCCATAATGAAGACTGATATAAAATATCTGTTCAATTTATCCTTAATTTCCTTATTTTCTATTATTAATTCTCTGATCCCACTTCCTATAGGATCAATGCTTACTTTCTTAGCTATTTTCTTTTCAAAGTATTTATAGAAATTTTTATTATCTGTTTTTATGTCTCTGTCTACCTTTCTCTCATTCTATAAGTTTTTGTTCCTTATTCATTCTTTGGTTGTTCTTTGCTTTTTTTAAATGTTATATCCAATCTCATCTGTTGTTGTGCAATTACATTTTTTTTCCTTTTCGTTTGAAACTATCTTTAACATTTCCTGTTAACCACAGATGGTGGGTTTGTCCCATTGAATTTATCTTATTCTTTGGAATATATCTATTGTATATATACTGAAATATCCCCTCAAGTACCTAACATTACATCATTATTCACCCATCCTTTAATGTAATTTGCCAATTCGTTTTAATCGTCATCTCACCCACAAACCAAATCTATAATTCCAATTATATTACAGCTGTTGATACTAGGGGAACTTCAATATTATATCGTTATTACATCCTATTTCATTGCAGGTCTAATATACTCTGTTTCTGGTTGGCTCCAAAAACATGCTGTTGTAAAAAAATTATTTGATTTGATTTGACTTGATTTTATTACTGTTACATGTACTGTGGTGTAGTGAAAAGAATTGTATTGTCTGCGATCCAGGCAAATCATAGCATACATAAGTATATCAGAGTAATAGAACAGAATGTAGAATAGAGCGTTGCAGCCACAGAGAACATGCAGAGAAAGATTAACTTTAATATCTGAGAGGTCCATTGAAAAGTCTGACAACAGCGGGGAAGAAGCTCTTCTTGAATCTGTTGGCACATGTTTTCAAACTTTTGTATCTTCTGCATGACTGAAGAGGGTGCAAGAGAATATAACCAGAATGGGAGGGTCTTTGATTATGTTGGCTGCTTTCCCAAGGCAGCAGGAAGTATAGATGGAGTCAATAGATGGGAGGCTGGTTTGTGTGATGGACTGGGCCGTGTTCACAACCCTCTGTAATTTCTTGCAGTCTCAGGCAGAACAGTTGCCATACCAAACTGTGATGCATTTGAATAGGATGCTTTCTCTGGTGCATCAGTAAAAATTGGTAAGAGTCATTGTGGAAATGCTGAATTTCCTTAGCCACCTGAGGAAGTAGAGGTGTTGGTGCTTTCTTCACTGTAGCGTCGACATGGATGAACCAATACAGATTGTGGGTGATATTTACTCCTAGGAACTTGAAGCTCTCGACCACCTCCACCTCAGCACCACTGATACAGACGGGCGTGACTTCCACTCTGCTTCCGGAAGTCAATGACCAGCTCTTTCATTTTGCTGACATTGAGAGAGAGATTGTTGTGTTTACACCAAACCACTAAGCACTCTATCTCTTTCTTGTACTCTGTCTTGTTGTTTAAGATCCGACCCACAACATTGGTATCGTCAGTAAACTTGTAAACTCTCCTGAACCATTCTATAAACTCCTCACCTAGGACACCTAAACTCATTTAACTTTTCCAGATAATGTATAGTGTAAAATCTTTTATGATTATTGCCATGCAGTTTCGACAAACTCTCATCATTTTTGTCCTTTTTACTGCACTATACAGTGTGGTTACTGTGCAGTAGAGCATACATCACTCTTGCAAGTGACTCATTGCCCTTATAATTTCTCATCTCTACCCACCTCTTTCCATATCCTGGTTTCTTGAACTTATCTTATCCCTCTCTACTGTGCTAATGCCATTGTTAACTAGCAGAGAGATCCCTCCACCTCTTCCTCCTATCCTGCCCTTCCTAACTATTCTATGTCCTTAAAGATTCGGGTCCAAAAGCATGTCATCCTTCAACCAGGACTCCGTGATGTTTACCAAATTGTACTTACCTATTTTAATTAGTACTCCCTGTTCCTCTGTTTTATTTTAAATGTTATCTGCTTTCATATACAAAACCTTTAGTTTTGTCCTTTTATTTTTTTGTAAATTCTAGTCTCATCTGTTAGCTTATTCTTAACATTGTACTCTCTAACCCTTCCTGTCATGGTCTATTATTATTTTCCATATTAGTACCTTTTGCTTTTCCCTTGATTCTATTCTTTGGTTTACTGCTTCTTCCAAAATTTGATCACTTGTATCCATTATTTATTCCCCTATACTAGTAATTTGGCTGGCAAGAACAGTGGCCCTAGCACAGTTCAGATAGAAACTAATCCTTTGCCACAGATCTCACTTTCCCCAGTATTGATGCCAGTGGCCCACAATCTTGAGCCCACTTCTCCCACACCAGGCTCCGAGCCATGCATTCATCTTTCTAATCTGATTTGTCCAATGCTGATGTACACATACGTACTTTAAAGGATGAAAATGTGTTGGTAGCAGTACAGAGAAGATTGTTAGTTTGAATCCTGAGATGATTTTTTTGTCTAATGAGGATAGTATGGGCTTGATTCCACTGGAGATTAGAACAATGATGGATAACTTGATCGAAGTGTTTATGATCTTCAATGATCTTGACAAATTGGATGTGGACACCAAATTTCTTCTTGTGGATAATTTCAGAACTAGGGAGCACTGTTATAAAATGAGGTGGTTGCCTTTTTATGAAAGAGATGAGAACTGTTTCTCTCAGATAGTTGTGCACATTTGGAACTCTGCCTCAGAAGCAGTGTTATTAAATGTTTTTAAGGCAGCGAAAGATAGATTTTTGGGAAGGTAAGTAAGGGAATCAAAGGTTATTGGAGGTAGATAAAAATGTGGAATTTGAAACAAAGGTGGATCTGCCATGATTTTATTGAATGGCGGAAAAGTCTTGAAAGGCTATATGGCCTATTTCTGCACCTATTTCATATTTTCTTATGTATGTCACCCTCTATGGTTGTTTGACTGGCGAAGTGAATTTTTCAGAATCTCATCTCTGTCACTGACAGATTGTTGTTCACTCAACACTATCTTTTTCATTGAGATTGACAAATCTGCTGTCTGAAGTGGTGTGCCAAATTGTTGTGTTATCCGAACAATATTGGTTAAAGATTTCTGAATGGGCTCACGTGGATTGTACGACTTATTCTTCTTTTCAGTGCTGACTTTTCTGGAAAAATTTTTGGAGTTTATCTTCTGTACAATCTAAAATCAAAAATCAAAATCAAAACTGTCTCCAGTGATGACAAAATCTTCAAATTTTGCATAATTAAAGATTTTCCAATGACTTACAAGATCATCAACCTGTTTTATAATCTCCGATCATTAGACCACCAACTGAGCCCAGGCTATCCATCTGACAATGGCTACATGTTCCCAATGTATTCTTGCCAATACATCCTCCTGAATGGAAGCTGAAATAATGACCTTTTGTCATCTATTTGTAAATTCGCCAGGATTTCAAAATGCTGTTGGTGCTCAAAGTACATGTTTTTGGCCAAAAAGTTAGACCTTTGGACTGCCATGCTTCAAAACAAAACTGGTGAATGTTAGCATATGTTTTGACACATTTTCGGTCCTGTTGAATTTCATTGAGCCTCTCTTGCTTTCTGACCATTGTTTTTTCTCAGTCATATGAAACATTTCATTCATACCATCATAGGTAATCTCAACAGATTCTTTCTTCATTTTGGGATCCACCATGAATGTAGGAGGACCAGTAAAATCTTTTACTGGCTACCCCTTGACTGTTTGATTCCCCGTAGTTTGTTTCTGGACCAGGATTTCACCAACTATTTGTTGTTGGACCAGCTAGTCTCATTGGGAAATAACGGGACTATTTCTGACTCCTTAAGGAAGTTGAGGCTCAAACATGCACATTAATTCAAAAGCGATGAGTGTTGATTGCGAACTATGTACCATTCTTACTCTTGTTATGTTGTGGTCTCATCTCTGTAGGCTGTATATCTGTTTCTACAGCCATAGTAACTGGTCTGCTAAAATAATGACCTCGACACTGTGTCAACCTTAAATTCAATAGGCTGTCTATTGATATCAATAAGATCTTTGTATCCCAGATCGCAGGGAGTACCAATTTCCCCAATAAATGCTCAGTTATCTTTTCTAAAGAAGATTGCTGCACCATATTAAGTTATTTGCATATGTAACCGCCCCGTTTTATGCAAGTATGTAACTGTGAGTCACGTCTGTACTTAATATTTGATTTTTAGGCAATGGTGCATGTGAAGAACTGTCACATTTATCAAGTCCTGTCTTGTGTTCTGAATGGTCCATCTCTGATCTTGAATCTGCTCAGAATTATTACAGTTTTATCCATATTTTTCTCAATGAACTAATTAATCTTATTATTGCAAAACAGTATTATAGTTTTATCTATTTTTTTCTCAATGTGCTGATTAATTTTATTACTGTAAAGCAGTTTTAAAATGTGCCATTTCAATATTGCTTTAAATCTGTTGTTCTTTAAGCTTGTACGCTTGTATTCACCATTGCTTTTTTACACATAACAACTGTTGACCTTTCTAGATGCTGTGCAACAATCATGTTGCATTGCTTCCTTCATGTGCCGGTCTTTTAATTCTGTGTTTCTGTAATAGTCTATTGAATTGTGCAAAAGGCTTCAGACTGTATCACTGGCTGCTCTATAATAATAGGCAAAGTTTCTGACCCACAGAACTGATGTCTAATCAGAGAGAAATGACTGGGGTGACTTAAACTGAGGCCCCCCAAACCTCAGGAAAGGGGACAGGTTGAGAAGGAGGCTCCTGCATGGTAGCAATCAGCCAGAGTGGGAATTGAACACATGCTGTTGGCATCACTCTGCATTATAAACCAGCTATCCAACCAACTGAGCTTTAAGGTAGCTAGAATACTCCAATTCTTGCTTAACCTTGACCCATTCAAGCTGTTTCATGCTCAGCCTTAATCTTTGCCAAGATCTTCTGTGTGTCGAGGATCTCAACATTTTCTTCGGTTTACCTTTTGTTGAGAGAAGGTCTGAGTTCTTCCCTAAGTTTGGGGTTTAGCTGGAGGCTGTTGTTGGCTTTCTTATGGTATAGCCATCTTTGAACCGCCAACATGGACGTGATTTAACGTGGAACTAAACTTCTTCCCATCGTTAAACCATTGCTTCATCTCGTTCATTTTCCGTAGTAACTGCTTTTTGGATAGCTGCAGATTGATGTGGTCTATTTCAAGATTTTTCTGGTTGTACATTGAAATCGCCTATTGCTGTTTCAGCAAACCACTTTGAAATGGATCAATGTATATAGTGCACTGCATTGCTCGCTGCGCAGGTTTAGTACTGAGTTTTCCCACCACAACGTGAACAAAAAGTAATGTAGGAATTGTATTAACTTACCCTTGCTATCTTCCTGACGCATTAGTAGCCATCAGATTAACAGAACAGATTGAGTCCAAGTTTGTGAGCTGACCCCAGGATAATTGTTTTGAACCCTTAAGTAAGAAGTATTTTCTGCTGGTGAAGATTAGCCTGTCTGGTCAACTGCATTGCTTGAGCTAGCAGAAAGTCTTCTTTAGATTAGAAATTCTAATAGTGCTTCTTTCTGTAATCCCACTACAACACTGTCTCATATAAATTCATCTGTCAATTCCCATGTTGGTAACAATCACAAAGTGATATAAATCAAAAGGAAGGAGTAGATGGTGTCTCCTGACTGTTGGCTGCTCCAAGTAAAATGTGCCTGGTCTACCATGTAGAGATAACAAGGTGTAGAGCTGGATGAACACAGCAGGCCAAGCAGCATCAGAGGAGCAGGAAGGCTGACGTTTCGGGCCTAGACCCTTCTTCAGAAGAAGGGTCTAGGC
>NC_063333.1:68437676-68465940 GCF_021869965.1 Rhincodon typus | reverse complement strand
GCCTAGACCCTTCTTCTGAAGAAGGGTCTAGGCCCGAAACGTCAGCCTTCCTGCTCCTCTGATGCTGCTTGGCCTGCTGTGTTCATCCAGCTCTACACCTTGTTATCTCATATTTTCCAGCATCTGCAGTTCCTACTATCTCTGGTCTACCATGTAGTTTTGTTTTAAACTGAAATTGAAGTTGAAAGCTTTAATCACCTTTACATATGTTACAGTTTCTTCTGCTATGTCTTGTGTGACAAGCATGGTGTCGGCACTTAACAGCAATACATTAAATTGATTGTTGTCTGACACTGAGGCCTGAAGAAACATATTGGAATGTCACCAACATTGAAGCCAATATGTGCCAATACTGATCCTTTCTGAGAACAGAAGGGTCACTCGACCCAAAACGTTAACTCTGATTTCTCTCCATGGATGCTGTCAAACTTGCTGAGCTTTTCCAGCAATTTCTATTTATGTTTCTGATTTACAGCAGCCACAGTACTTTCAGTTATTATCCAATACATACCATGGTTCGGGCCCGCCATATTTTGTATAGGTTCTGATAAAGGCAAAGATTTTTTTTATCTGCAGAATACTCACTATATGGACTATGATGACAGAAATGCTTCCTTTGTTTCTCAAGCGTTTTCATCTTTTCTGCATGTTTGCCTCTTACTGGTCCATAGCATATGGTAACTTGATGGTTTGGTTGTGTCTTTTTGTAATTTCAATATTTGACTCACTGAAGTTGATTAATTCTTTCATTTCTTGTAAGTTGTTTCTTGCCAGATTCTCACATGTGGGTCGTGTGCCGTGCTTTCTCAGCTTCTGCTTGAGCTTTGTCTCTCTGCAGTTTGATGTGTGTAGAGACTTTGAAATCCATTGCCTGCTGGTAGCAGTGAGCTTCCCTTCACATATTTCCTTCATTTTTTGGTTTGGATTATTGGGCCGGCGTGTGGTTTACCGTTGACATTGTACTGTTGCTGGGTTTCTCTTTGGGCTGTTACGTGTGCTGGCTTCCTCTGGGTCTGGTTACCAACTGATACCATGTAGAATATATTAGCCTAAACTGGAGTGAGCTTTCTTAATGTAACTCTAAGATGGTAAGAAAGGACACGGTACCACTGTCTTCCGAACTGTCTTCTCGAGTTCCACATAATTTGACGTTACAATGACATTGCTCCTTTTGGACAGGCTGAGTAGTTAATCTTGGAATAAACATATAGTTAACCCTTTACTCTACACCAACACTCTCCCTGTAGGTACTGTCTTCCATTCTCTATTTCTGTGTCTCCATTTCATCTGTTCTGAAGCTGGCACCTTCCTTACCCACACTTCAATAAGTCTGCCTTTATCTTCAGTAGAATTCCGTCCCCAACAGTGAGTTATAGAACTGTATGTATTCCGTGTCCTACCGTTCTTCCCTTCTGCTCCCTCACAGAACAAAGTACAGTTTCCCATTGTCCTCATCTTCCATCCCCCATTCAATGGATAATCCCAGGACCATAAGTTGTCGGCTATTCAATCCATCGGGTTTGCTCCACCATTCAGTGAGATCATGGCTGATCTAATAATCCTCAATTCCACTTTCCTGTTTTATGCCCATAATCCTTGATTCCTTTACAGATTAAAGTCTGTCTACCTCAGCCTTGAATGACCCAGCTTTAATAGTCTTCTGCGATAAAGAATTCCATTGATTCAGTACATTCTGACAGAAATTCCTTCTCATGCCAAATTCCACTTTCCAAGGCTCTGAACACAGCCACCAGTTGTTTAGCTCTAATCTACTGTATTCATTGCTCATAATTATCGTTAGTCATCGTTAGATTGGTGAGACATTATGCAGCTGGATATTTCACAATATCTCCACTCTGTCTGCAAGAATGATTCTGACCTTGCAGTTGTGTACAATTTCAATATTACCATGTTGCTGTCGTGCTAACAGTTCTGTCCTAAGCCTGCTGCAGTGCTCCAGTAAAGCCCAAAATAAGCTGGAGGAAAAACATCTCAGTTTCTGCTTGGGCACTTTACAACTTTCAGAACACAACCACCAGAGTATATGCACAGTTCTCCATTTGAATACACTCCTTCACCCTTCCCTCCCTTCCCTGCCCCAGGTCTTTTTTCCTTTCATCAAGACTGATTTATTTTCTACTCTTTACATCTCTGTTGTCATTAGCATACACTTTGTCTTTTGGTCTGGGTAGCCTCACAATATGTTCCACTTACTCCTCCTCCCCTTTCGTTAACAGAATAAAAACCATCATTTTGTAGCTCCCTTCAATTTTAACAAAGAGTTCTATTGGACTTGAAATGTTAACTTTGCTTATCTTTCCACAGGTGCTGCCAAAACTGTTAAGTTACTGCAGCACTTTCACTTTGTTTTATTTCAGATCTTTTAGGATCTGCAGTACAGTGCTTTTATAATAGGATATTAGATACTGCCTTGGGCTGGAAGGGCAACAAGTGAATGCTCAAAGCACTTAGGGCGGTGTCATCACACTCATGTCCATTTTCATCATGCTTCCTCTTAGAATCAGTAACATTTCATTGTTATAACCCTGCTGGAGGGACCATTGATGGATCAGTGCATTATTGCAAGGCTGCAGCAAAGTTATCAGTCATCAATGGGTTCCAATATATTTGAATCCCTAATGTACAAGGCGATGGTGAAGCCTGGACTCATTTTATCGCAGCATATAATATCTTATAAAACTGGCCACTCTATCCATAACATTCCAGTGCCATAACTGTATGATAAATAAAGTTGGGAACAAAATATTTTAGTAGCTGATATTTTGAAAGGAGAGGCAAAATGACAAAGGTGTGTGGGGATGAAATAGATGACATTAGGACTGTAAAGAAACAAAGAAAAGTTATGGCGTAGGAAGTTGCCATTCAGTCCATTATGTCTGCACTGGTCCAGGAAGAATAAAAGTAGCTGCCTATTTAAACCCAGCAACTGCCCTCTGGCCTTGCAGGTTATAGTGCAAAATCCTGGTGGCTATCCAGGCAGAGTTCCAGGCAGACATCCAGGTGGAGACCCAGGTCCCTTTTAAGGGAATTGAGGATTTCTGCCTCCATCAGCAATCCAGGCAGTGAATTCCAAATACTAAGTATCCTTAAGTGAGGATTAGAAATTGATCATCAGAATATCCATTGTCTCTTCTCTGGCTTCATTTAGCAGTTTGGGATATAATCCATCCGGCCCTGAGGATTCATTCGCCATAAGGATATCAGTTCCTCCAGCACTCCCCTTCTCCTTGTGTTTATTTTATCTAATATTTCACACTCTTCTTTTTAAACTAAAATGTCTCTATCATTCCTTTTCTTTGTAAAGGCAGAGACAAAGAATCCGTGAAGAGCTCCTGTCACACCTTCCATATCCGTGCATAAATTATTTTGTACATTTCTAACGAGCTGTAGCCTTAAGTTACTCTCTTGTTTTTATTGTACTGATAAAACATTTGGGTTTTCCTTGATTGTATCATATTCTCTGTTTGCTTTCCTACTTACCTTTTTTTACTTCACCCCAGTGCTACCTACACATCTTTTGTTTTTCAACAGAATTACATTTTTTGTGAGCATCATAGGCTTTCTTTTTCTGCTTTCTTACCCAGAATGCTGCTGGACAACGAGGGGTTTGAGATTTGGCAGTACCAGGGTTTTTCTTGATTGGGTCATGTCTACATGATGCCTGTAAAATCTCGCTTTTGAATGTTTCCCATTAATATGGCACTGATTTTTCTTCCAGGAGCTGAATCTACTTCACCTTCAATGAATCACCTCTCAGCTTTGTAAAGTTTGTCTTCTTTAATTTAGAACTTTTACTCCTTTTCCATCTTAATCCTTTGCATAATGATGCTTAATCTAACTGTTATGGTCGCTATCTTCAAAATGGTCATGAACTGCTACTTCGTCCACTTGTGCATATTCATTTCCTAAGACTAAGTCTAGAATTGCACCACAGGTCCTTGGACTTGTTACGTGCTGCCTAAAAAGTTCTCTTGAATGCAGTTCAAGAATTTTGTGACCTCCCTGCCTTTCACACTGTTCATATCCTAATTGACATTAGGATTGTTGAAGTTCCCAACTATTATTACCCAATTACTTCCGCACTCAAAGCTTTGCCCACACATTTGCTCTCCTTCCAACTATTTAGGGGTCTATGGTACATCACTAGCAGTGTGGCTGTCATTTTTTTTAACTTGTGAATTCAACCCATAAAGCCTCACTTGATAAATCATTCAGAATATCGTCCCTCACACAGCTGGAATTTCTTCCTTAACTAATGATGTTACATTCTCTCTGTTTCTACTCCTCTCTCTATCCTGCCTTCCAGGGATGTTGAGCTGTTCTTTAAGTCAAGTTTCTACTATATCATGCTGCAATCTGTCTATCTGTGCCCTCAGCTCATCAGGTATATTTGCTCTGCTATTTGTTTATATTCACCTCTTTACACCACCAAATTCCTGTTCTTTCCTTTTTCTGTCTTTCAGAGTCATTTGCTAATTCTCTGTCTTGCTCTCCCTGCTCTGATTTGTCTCGATCTTCCCTCAGATTCCCATCTTCCCATCAATCTAGTTTATCCCACCCTAACTGCATCATTAAATCTCCCTGTGAGGATATGCATCCCAGTCATGTTCAAGCATAGACAGGCAATCCAGCTGAATTGAATTGAATTAAATTGAATCATTTATTGCCATGTGTATTCAATGTAAAAATATGGTGAAAAGTGTGTACCTTCACTGTACATACATGGCACCATTCACATTAACTTAGAATAAGATAAGAAAAAAAAGATAAATTAAGAGAGTCCAACTTTCCTTTCTACTGCCTCAGCCTCTCAGTGCTTTCCAGCCCTCGCCATTCTGATGCTATTCTTTCTACTAGCTTTCAAGTCACATGTTCAATTGCTCGATGTTACTATTTCTTTGCTCACTAGCACATGGGACAGGGAGTATTCCTAAGGTCATTGTTTTAGAAGTCCTGCTTTTTAATCTCCTTTCTAGCTCTCTAAAATTTGCTTTCAGAACTCTTCCCCTTTCTTACCTAATTCATTGGTACAATCATGGAACACAACCTCTGGCTGTTCATCCTCCCCCAGAAGAATGTCCTTCAGTTCCTCCATGACATTGTTGTCCCCACTACTAAAGGGCCATATACCAGCCTTGAGTTATGCCCATAACCACAGAAAGAACTGTCAGTTTCCCTAACTGATGACTCCTCTATCATTTCTTCTTCCGTTTCTTCTTCCATTTCTTCTTCCGTTTCTTCTTCCTCCCCTCCTGTTCACCAGAGCAACCCATGGCTCGAACTGCACTTTTTCTTTCCCCTTTATTCATTCACGGGATGAGGGTGTCCCTGGCTAGGCAGCATTTATTGCCCATCCCTAATTGCCCAGAGGACAGTTAAGAGTCAACCACATTGTTGTGGGCCTGGAGTCACACATAGGCCAGACCGGGTAAGGATGGTAATTTCCTTCCCTAAAGGACATTAGTGAACCAGATGGGTTTTTCCTGACAATCAGTAATGGTTTCACAGTCATCATTAGATTATGAATTCCAGATATTTGTTGAATCCAAATTCCACCTGCCATGGCAGGATTCGAACTTAGGTCCCCAGAATATTATCTGGGTGTCTGGATTATACAGAGTCCAGCGATTATACCACTAGGCCATTGTCTCCCCTTTGAATTTGAGACAGAAATTGAGAAACAAATGCCCTCACCAGCATCTAAAACAGAAACCTCACTGATGAAAGGGACCTCTGCAGTCCTGGTTCTCTTGGACTGCCTGGTGGTTTCCCATTCCCTTTCTGCCTCCATGATCCTAAATTGTGCCATAGCTGTTTCTCTGAGTGTGCTATCCACATAGCTCTCAGGCTCGTGGATATGCCACAGTAACTGTAGCTGTCCCTTGAGCTCTGAAACCCAGATCTCAAGTTTCTGCAGCTGGTGACATTTTCTATGCCTGTGGTCATCTGGGTTATTGCTAGTGTCCATGACATTACTACATACTACAGGAGATGCAACGCACATGACTGAATTGCCTTCCTGTGCCTTAACATACATCATTTACATACTTTACAGCCCCTGTACTAAATTTAAGAAGCTACTTTTAAAGAAAGATACATTTTTCTAATTCTCAGCCACTTAGACACGCCCTCAAAGTAGTTAAAAACCGAAAGAACTGCAGATGCTGTAAATCAGGAACAAAAACAGAAGTTGCTGGAAAAGCTCAGCAGGTCTGGCAGCATCTGTGAAGAAAAAAGTCAGAGTTAACGTTTCAGGTCCAGTGACCCTTCCTCAGTTCTGACCCAAAATGTTAACTCTGATTTTTTTCTTCACAGATGCTGCACCAGACCTGCTGAGCTTTTCCAGCAACTTCTGTTTTTATCCCTTAAAGTAGTTTCTCATCAACCAATCAGCTTACAGTTTTATTGTGATGTTAGTCTGAGTAGAATTGCCACTGGCAGGTCTGCTGTGTTTCCACTCCTTGAAGATGTTGTTGACCATCTGCTTCTTATCATAGAATCCCTACAGTGTGGAAACAGGTCCTTCGGCCCAACAAGTCCACACCGCCCCTCAGTGCATCCCACCCACACCCATTCCCCTATAAAACCACCTAACCTACACATCCCTGAACACTATGGACAATTTAACATGGCCAATCCACCTAATCTGCACATCTTTGGACCATGGGATGAAACCGGAGCACCCGGAGGAAACCCACGCAGACAGTCACCCGAGGGTGGAATCAAACCCAGGTCCCTGATGCTGTGAGGCAGCAGTGCTAACCACTGAGCCACCGTGCCGCCCCTTTCAACTTCTGCCTTGAGGTTTTTCCTCTTGTCCACTCCTCTATATGTTGCTGACTGCCTGTCTTGTGGTCTTCCTCTCACCCATCCCTAAATATGTTGCTCTCTGCCTGTCTGGTGGTCTTCCTCTCACCTGCTCCTCTAGATGCTGCTGACTGCCTCTCCAGGGGTCGTCATCTTTCCTGCTCCTCTAGGTGCTTTGGACTGCCTGTCTTTAGGTCATCCTCTTGCTGAGTTTGTTAAGTGCTGTGGATTGCCAGTCTTGGGGTCTTCTTCTTGCTAGCTCATGTAAAAAGCAGTCAGGAAGAGCTGTAGCTTATAGGCAGTACTGAAGATTTGTGTTGGGATGTTATTTATTTCAAATCTATGTTGATGATATAGATAAAGAAACAGAGTGTATAAATTCAGCTTTGCTAATGATACAAAGTGAGAAAGTAAGCTGCAATGTGATCACTAGGAGCCTGCACAGTAATACAGATATGTTAAATTAAGGGGCATGAAGGTTGCAGATGAAATAAAAGACCTGGAAATGTGAGTTAATTTACTAGAGCAGCAAGTGTGGTTTAAATGATGACAAATTATTCAATGGTAGTGTTTAAGAAGTATTTGCGTGTCCTTGTAAATGAAACACAAGAAGTTGATATACAATTTTTCAGAAGGCAAATCTTACATTAGTCTTTAGTCTTACAGTGTGCAATTTTGAACAGAGTAGTAGGAGTGGGGAGTACTAGGAATGATGGGAAATCTAATCTCTTTCTAAAAATCTAGCTTTTTTTGTATTTCACACTTAACTTTTAACTGACACTTGCTATTTAAAATCCAACGCAGCACTGTGGGCACTCAAGGATCACTGCAATTCAAGGCTGCACCTCACAAATCACCTCAATAAGGTACTAAGGATGGCCAATACATGCCTAATCAATGATGCTTGTATCCCATAAAAAGAAAATTTAAAACAGTATATTGAGGATTAAAGTGTTATTATAGACAGGTGGGAGAAATTGATAGGGATTGGATTTGGGGGATTAGTGAAATTTCTGACTGATAACAGAAGAGAATTTGCCAATGACAAGTTGAAAGAAATATGTGAAGCTATGAACACACTATCTTGAGCTGGAAGTCCTCTTATCAATGGACTTTGTGAACAAAAGCATGCAGTAATTATTGAAATGTTGCAAAGAAGTTTTGCTGATTAACTACTTTTCAAATTAACAATAGCCCTGGCATGAATGGTTCTTGTAAAGAATTTACTCAGACCGTTCGAGGATATAAGTCCCTATCAATTAGCAACTAGGAGAAATCTCAAATTATATTCTGTGCTGCATAATAGACTTTCTCTTCTAAAAAAAATAAGAGTTTCTTTTTTCAAAAATTTATTACATGCACATGGACAGTTTTTCACAAAGATCAACATCTCAGAGAAAATTCACAGAGTACAGATGCTTTGTATGAAACTATTAGATACAGAATTTAATTTAGAAGGTTTGGTGTATTTTAAAAGAGATTGTTATAGGGAAAAGAAGGACCTGATAAGGTAATAGGTCACAATGGTATGGCAGTAGCTATCAAACATACCAATCAAACTGTTAAGTTTCTTTCACAGAATTGCTTAGAATTAATAATGAAATCCTGATAGAAGCAAGTTATGAATGTCCCAAGGTTCAGAATGTGATAAGCCAAGCATTCAATGGTGGTAAAGTGAATGATCATGACAAACATGACAGAGCTAGCACAGCCAGTTCCCAGTTTGGAGATAAAGTTAACAGATATTCTAGAGAAGTGAAATGAATGGACGGATCCAACAATTATGGGAAAAGATTAAATAAGGGTTGAATGTTTAGAATTATGACTGAGAAATGCTGAAGAATGGGCTGAAAGAGTGAGGTGTAAGAAAGCATAGGGGAAGCATGACAGTCGTTCTGCAATGGACTTTTGCATCAGAAAATGATTGCATACCAGAGAAAGTTCTTTTGATTGCAAATTGACTGAGAGGATGTTCTTATAGTTATAGCCCCAAGAGATATGAAAGTGCAGAGAATGGTTTAAAAAAAAATACATAATAGCCTAAAAGCCACAGAATGGTCTTGGAATAGAACTTAAGCAGAAATTCTCTAGGTTGTGAGTTTTTGGTGGTTACCACTGAATTTGAGGATGAACTAATAAGAGAGGAACAACAAAGGGAATTAGATATTTGGAAAGGCATGGAAATTTCTTTCTGAGGTATTAAACAAGGGATGGGAGGAGTTTTTTAAAATTCATTTTGTGAGATGTAGGCATTGCTGGCTGGCCAGCATTTATTGCCCGTCCCTAGTTGCCCTTGAGAAGGTGGTGATGAGCTGCCTTCTTGAACCGCTGCAGTCCACCTGCTGTGGGTTGACCCACAATGTCATTAGGGAGGGAATTCCAGGTTTCTGACCCAGCGACACCGAAGGAACGGCGGTATATTTCCAAGTCAGGATGGTGAGTGGCTTGGAGGGGAACTTGAAGGTGGTGCTATTCCCATGTATCTGCTGCCCTTGTCCTTCTAGTTGGAAGTGGTTGTGGGTTTGGAAGCTGGTGTGTGAGGATCATTGGTGAATTTCTGCAGTGCATTTTGTAGATAGTATACACTGCTGCTACTAAGCGTCGGTGGTGAAGGGTGTGGATGTTTGAGGATGCAGTGCCAATTAAGTGGGCTGCTTTGTCCTGGATGGTGTCAAGCTTCTTGAGCATTGTTGGGGCTGCACTCATCCAGGCAAGTGGGGGAGTATTCCATCACACTCCTGACTTGTGCCTTGCAGATGGCGGACAGGCTTTGGGGAGTCAGGAGGTGAGGTACTTGCTGCAGTATTCCTAGCTTCTGGCCTGCTTTTGTAGCCAATGTGTCAATGTGGTGAGTCCAGTTGAATTTCTGATCAATGATAACTCCCAGGATGTTTCTAGTGGGCGATTCAGTGATTGTAACACCATTGAATGTAAAGGGGCAGTGGTTAGATTGTCTCTTTTTGCTGAAGGTCATAGCTTGGCATTTATATGGTGCGAATGTTACTTGCCACTTGTCAGCCCAAGACTGGAGTAGCTAGCTTTGTCACGTAAATGGATTTACACTGGATATGTTCCTGTAGATGGATGCATAATGCCAAAGTGAGGGGTTTTGAAGAGTGACAGCTGATACCAATGTTACAGTAGTCTGTCCCATAACTGGTCTAGTAATTTTGAATACCTTAATGAGCTGTTTTGGCCACCGATTCATGGGAGTGTAGATTAATTGTCATAAAGGCAGCATGACGGCAGACAGTAGTTTTCAGGGGAATTTCTCTAAAGCATTTTCAGCCCTGGGAATTATGCTATCATTTAAGTTTCCATTGAAGATTTTCCTTGCATTTTTTTATTGTTTTAGTTACAGTACCCTTTTAAAAGGTTGCCCTTTAGTTAATTTTGTTATTTTGTTTGATTTGCTTAAACAGCGTGAAGAGAAATTACGATATGGGTTCAGGAGGCTGGTGGAAGAGAGAGATCAGGCTGCTGGTATGAACAGCCATACTGGATGGTGCCATATGAAGTTACCTGCCGCACGTGTGCAGATGCTCAGTTCATGACCAAAGGCATCCAGAACCTTTCAGATGTGACACTTGACCTCAGCTGCCCTCATGGTGCCAAGACGGCTCAGGCACGCTCCGTACTCTAACTTGAACTGGCCTCTGCACAGATGGAATTTCAAATTCACCCCAGGTCCCAAAACATTCCTTGGGAACCTCAGGTGCACAATTCGAGGCATCTTGAGGAAATACTCTTTGTGCTATTGTTGTGCATGAAGGTATTTCCTGCATGGGCCACTGCTCACCCTCCTCTTTCGTTGCCCATCAACGGTTTGCACACACTATGGCATTTCATCCTGCCACCCAGATGTTGCAAGAGCCACCCGATAGAGGGCCCTCTATTTGGGAGTCCTGCCTTTACTCATCGGTGATTTGGCATGGAGGGTGTTGCAGGTTGCAGTCCTATGAAATAAAGTGATTACTTGGTTC
Source organism: Rhincodon typus (assembly GCF_021869965.1). NCBI lineage: Eukaryota > Metazoa > Chordata > Chondrichthyes > Orectolobiformes > Rhincodontidae > Rhincodon > Rhincodon typus. Next base: position 68,455,129 of record NC_063333.1, on the reverse strand, counting down.
AGGGACCCCTCGGCCAGTAGCAGGGCCTGCAGCCTTGAGGAGTCCATTTTTCATGAGGGGATAGGTTGTGTGAGGTTCCTGCCCTTGTTCCACTATTTGAGGGGGCTGTTCCTCAAGTTTTGTTGCGACTTCAGGCCCTTGCTCCTGATATTTGGCCACCCAATGCAGAGAAGAGTGGACAGATTGGAGGACCTTCTCATTAGCCTGCTCCTGGACCTGACCACGGTAACCTGGATTCAGGCTGTGGGTAGATGAGGGTGTCATTGACCCAAATTCCCGCCTCACTTCCAGGGTTAGGTCAATGCTCATATAGCAGTGGAGAGGAATCTCGCAGTAGCCGCTGGTTTAAACCTTCCACTGCTAGTGTGCACCCAGGACTGGTGTGCATTATCAGCCCCTGGAAATCACATTTTAATCTAATTTGATAAGTTTTCTTTTTTTTTTAATTCTTTTTACAGTGCCCCTTTAAGGGCTGTCCATTCGTTAACTCAATTGATCTTAAATTTGCTCAAAAAGAGTATAAAGAGACACTTACTAATAGAGTCATAGAACTGTATAGTAGGGAAACAAACCCTTCTGTCCAACTCGTGCATGCCGACCAGTTATCCTAAATTAATCCAGACCCACTTGCCAGCATTTGGCCTATATCCTTCTAAACCCTTTCTATTCATGTACCAATCCAGATGCCTTTAAATGTTGTAATTGTACCAGCCTCCACCACTTCATCTGGCGGCTCATTCCATACATGCACCACCATCTGCGTGAAAATGTTGTCCCTTAGGTCCCTTTTAAATCTCTCCCTTCTCACCTTAAACCTATCCCTTATGGTTCGGACTCCCCTATCCTGGGGAAAAGACCTTGTCCAATTACCCTATCCATGCCCCTCATGATTTTATAAACCTCTATAAAGTCACCCCTCAGCCTCCGAGGCTCCAGAGAAAATAGCCCCAGCCTATTAAGCCTCTCCCTGTATCTGAAACCTTCCAACCCTGGCAACATTCTTATAAATCTTTTCTGAGCCCTTTCAAGTCTCATAACATCTGTCCTAAAGTAGGGAGAACAGTATTGAATGTTGGTAATGCACTAAAGAATTGGAAGATCTGCATCTGTAATGTCTGTGCACATGCAGTCTGTCATTCCTTGCACGTGCAATGGTCCCAAAGCCTAGTTATCTGAAACCCACTGGAAATGCACAATCTCTCCAGTTCTTTTAAATTGAGTGTCCCTGGCTTCCCTGATACATGTAGCTATTTGTGATGTCTCCTGCCTCGAGTAGATCCTCGGAGAGATCTCAAGGGATACAAATTTAATGGCGTAATAATGTTTATTACCAGTGAAATCATGTGTCCACCCAGCCCTCAACAGATGCAGGCTGTCTGGCAACATTGCGTATACTCAGAGGAGACACAGTCTCCTCCAGCCTTGTCGCTCAATCAAATTCTGGTCATTGTTTGAATTCTGAATGATGCTTCTTGTACCTTCTCTTACTTTGCCGGCAGTTTATAAAGATTGCAGATAGATAATGACTGACTATTCAAATATATTGAATAATCTTGTTTGAAAAATTGCCAGCTTTTATTGATAGTGTAACAGACAATCGGAGAACCCCATTTGTCACGCAATAAATTTGCCAAGTGTCACTAAATCCGAGGGTGTTATTTTCATGTTATATGACTATGACTCTCTGACTCCATATCATAGAGTATTATCTTGACCACAGGTCAAAACCCGAAATTGCAGTGGAAAATTTTAACTTGCAATTCCAAATTGTGTTGTTTAATAGAGAGCTGATAGTGCTAACAATGGCTGCTGATGTAAATCAAGTCGCTGTCTGGAGAGAGAGAGACAAAGACAGAGACAGCGAAAGAGAGAAGGACCTACAGAATGTCACACGTATGGATGTGAAGGAATCTTCAAAAAACAGCTTTTCTAAGGGGCCAATAGCAAGTCAACACAGACTGGACCATGATATTTTGTGACCACAGTCATAATAAAGGTCTGTTTATCCCCTACTCAACAGCAAACCACACCGTGATGTCTATGTCCCAAATTGCAGACACATTTTGTGTTTTTCCTTCAGAAGATTACACAAAGACCAGGGTTAAAAAGCCAACTTGAAATCTACTGGAGTGTCAGGTGTTTCAGAATGTTCTCATGTGCATCAGCCTGGGTTCACGTGTTAGTGTGCCGTGAAGATCACAGACACCATATTATCCCCATTCACCCTTATTTTGTCAGTAAAGGCCATCACTCACTTAGACTACTAGAAGTCAGGTGGCTAGCAGACAGACTAAAGGAAAACAGGACAACAAAAGTTCTCTCTCCCATCTTGAGTGCTGGAATTCTATCACAGTTGATAGGAATCAGAAGTACAGAATCTCAACTAATCTGTAAAATTCAGTATCATAAAACAAAAAACCGAGAGAAGTGCAGATGCTGAAAATCAGAAGCAAAAATAGAAATTGCTCAAAAAGCTCAGCAGGTCTGGCCGCAACTGTGGAGAGAAATCAGAGTTAACATTTCAGGTCAAGTGACTCTTCTTCAAAACTGGAGTTCTTCAGTATCATGAAACTAGCTATTCAAAGCTACCAATAACCTTCGCTAAAACAGCCTCGATGTTCAACTAACAATTGAAACAATTCCGAGACTGTATCTTGTTTTTCTTACCTTTTTCCTTTTTAGACTCTCCTCGTGTTTTTAATCTGTGCACAGTACATGTGTTGTGTCAGCGCTTTCTTTTTGCACATATTTATTGATAAGCTCACTCTTTTTTTAAATTTCAAAATATACTTTGTTCATAAAACAGTTATATTTAGTCACAAACACAGTTCAGTTCTGTACTGTAGCATATCAAGGAAAGAAAGAAACATTGGAGTTTAACTCTATCCAAACAAACCAAAGGCATCTCTTACTTGTACAAGACTACATTTACATCTTTGAGGCACAGGGAGGGAATGGGCCCGATAACTGAATGGACCCCCATTTAACTTCAGCAAAAAGACCTTAGACAGCGGTCTTTCCCCACTGCTCCTTGGTAGCAACTCCTCCAAGCTTTAGTCCGTCCCTTAGCACGTAGTCCTGGACCTTGGAAGGTGTCAGTTTGCAACACTCGGTCGACATCAACTCCTTGTTCCAGAAAACAAACAAGATCCCGCCAGACCAAAAAGTGCCTTTCATCAAGTTGATGGTTGTCCAGGTGCAGTCAATGTTTGTCTTCGTGTGCGTCCCAGGGAACGAACCATAGAACGCATTGTTAATTCAAGAAAGCCAGGTAAAATTGGATCCTTTTTAAACAAGTTCATTTGGGGCTGAGAGAAAGGTATTTTCAAGGGAAGGGATTCTTTTTAATTTAATGTTGCTACAACAAATTGAGGGTATGAGTGAATAAAGAAGGGGAGCCAGTACATCATGACGGCATGGAGTATCCCTTGCCCTTGAGCGATAATGAACTGGGAAGCCTTGCCTCGTACTCTGGTTGTAACAATGTGGTAATCACAGATAAGTGTCCTTTCAACTGCCCTGATTTGTTTCTGTCTGCTTCTGTACAGTTTTGTTATGTTGCTGCCTTCCTGCTGCTCACATGATTCCTCCAGCAACTCTTGTCATCCTGACTTTGACACTTGGCCTCTCTTGCAATTCTATGCTCTCCATCCCATCTCTATTCTCATTCTTTGGGCTTCATTAACTTCTGTCCAATGCATTTTGTAAAGAAATAATACCAGAAAGGGTGATCAGGTAAATATTAAAAATATTTTCCATTCCCAGAATTAAACTGAATCGGAGAGAATAAAAAACCTTTTTTTCAATAATGTCTTCAGTCTGTACCCTTTCAAGTTAGTGTCCAAAGGTGCACACAATATTGCATTGGCGGTTTCACCAATGACCTTGGCTGGCAGGGTAAATTAAGCCACCTGCAATCCCAGTTCAGAAATATGCTTGAAGGGCGTGCAGGTTGTGACACTGTAACATTAATTCTCTGATTTGCTTTTGAACAATGGCTGCCTGTGGGGAATACAGGATTAATTAACTTATCCTATAATTAAAGACCTCAAAATGCATCCAGGATTTGATTACTAGCCTTCTTGCGTTAGGCAGAAACAGTCACCAAACAACATCATAAATAGACTGATTCCTCAAGTCCATCCTTCATATTGTACCTTCGCCCTCCTGTGTATTTATACTTGAGATACATGTGGTTGTGTTGGTTTAGTTCATGAGCTGGTCCTTGCTTGGGCACGTGTAATTTTGTGACAGTTCGTGCTTACAAATTAGGATCCTATTCATCATGTATGCCTTCCATATTTCCTGCATCAATGTTCATTGCTTTCATTCACCCACATTAATATCCATCTGCTCCTCTTTCCCCATCTGCTTAATTTCGCCAGATCAATTTGAGCAGTATCAATTTTGCACCAGACATATGTTCATATCTGCATTAACTTTTCTATTAATAGACTTGCTTCCTTGGCATTTTATGAATGGTACAAACAGCAAGGCACCCAGAAAAGGGCCAGAGGGACTGTACCTGTCACTGCCTCTCAAACAGATCTCTTTTCATTAATCGTCACCTTCTGCATTTATTGCCAGGCTAACTTACAATCCAGCTAACCTAAAACCAATGAAGGACTCAATTTTCTCCAAAAATAAAACATAATTACTCTATTTGAAGTGGTATTTGAAACACTTAACCAAGTGAAATCTACTAAATTGAGCTAATTCATTATATTTATTCTTCCCTTCTTTCCTGTATTGGGAGCACTGGTCAATTTCTGGAGGGTAGTTCCGTAGGCGGTCCCTGGGAATTCAGCCGATCAGTCATGGATAAACCTTGACAATGAATGTTTCCGAATATGTGTGAAATAACTCTGCAGAGGATGGTATCCCGTTGCCAAGTCTCCCTTTATTTACATGTGGATAGTACATGACACTGTCCCAGCTAGCTCAGAGCTGGCTCCTACAGTGAGCAGAACCTCTGAAACTCCTGTTTATGTCTGTCAACCAGGGCTCCCTGACTGGACCAGATAAAGAGCCCCAATCAGGGAACTCATTTCAATGAGTTTGACCTAGCTGACCTTGTTGCAATCACTGCAATTTGACTGCAGAGATCATCATGCGGAAGCTGATTCATGCTGTCGGTGGAAGAACAGAGATTGATTGCATGTTTGAAAATGCAGGATGATAGTGTAAGATTATGAGGAGGGATTGATTACAGGAGTTGTTGGTTACCTAACTTCTCTTTTGTTTCCCAGTGGGATACAATATAAGTCAGATAGGAGGGGGTGGCTCTTGTTCACTGATTCCTACCAGATCATAAAATGACTAGATGAATATCCTCATCAGCGGCCAAGGAAGCTTGTGGTTCTTTCACATCATTTGTATTCAAATAAATTATAAGCACAACAGAGAGAAGGGATGGCACATTATTAAACATTGCCTCCGACACTAAAACTAATGGCATCTGTGATAAGAACCGAAACAAAAATCAATCCTCAAGGCAAACATTTAAAAATGAAAAAAACTTCCCAGGAATATCAACCTATCATTAATACACTGAACAACGAAGCAGCAGCTCAGGGCGTAGAACACCAGGCTTTAATGGAGGTAGCCTGTCCCTGATCTGCATTTGATACTATTACAGGAAAGCTGTATGCACAGGTAAGTGACATTTATTAACTCTGCTTTGCTCTTTTCAAGTTCAGTCAGATGCAGCTACCAGTAAAACTATATGACATTCATGCGCAGTGTGCTATAGTCAGCAAATCAGGGGAAGATTTTTGTGCCCATATTTCTTTGATGCGGTACTTGCTGTCCAAGCTTATTTGGTCAGTAAGCATCCAGAAAGCAATATCCACCCTATTACCCCGAAAACCATGCTGACTGTTATTCTTTTGATGTACTTTAAAATCACTCTCCAAAAGTTCTTAAGAATTTTTCTATTATTAAGATTAGAGTAACTGGTCCAATATTCCATAATTCCTGTCTCAATCTTCATATGTAGCAACATCAATTGTACTTCATTCCTCAAGTAATGCTTCTGGTCCTGCATTCTAAAGTATGAGTTTTGACTCTTGACTCCATAAGTTTAGTAATATTGTGAACTGTGTTTTATGTACTCCATTGCCCACTACAATCAGCACCTTTTCCTTCATTAATCTTCTTAACTATAATCATCACTACTCAAGACTCCCCTGACATTATATCTCCACCCCAGCCTCTCTAATATGACCCTACTGCCTTCAGTCCAGAATTGAGCTTCACTTCTTTGTGAGGACTGGTGTTGCTCAGATAAAAGAGCTACCAGCCAATCAGATAGGCTGTCAGTTCACCAGGATGGGATTTTCTTGTCAATAGGAATGGAACATCCATGCTCAACTAATTAATATTATTCCCAGTGTGATATCACTGTGAAGTTGACAAGGAGCTGACCTTTTGGTCAGGAATGTGCGTGGTCTGCCCCCTGTAGAACCTCCTCCATATGTACAAGATACCTTCAGATATTTAACACAATCACATCTAATTCCCCATTCATTTCTTCAGGATTCTTCTCAGGTGGTAATTATATCTGGAGAACTTTTTTTTTGACTTTCTTCACAACTGATGCTTCATTAGCATAATTTGCCTAAACTAATTTGATTCAGACTTGAATTTGTCTAGAGTCTTCCTTTGCACAGATGTGAATCTATTTAACATGCATTCGATTTTCAATCATATTTTCCTTCAACTTATTGTGGCATGGTAGCCCATTGGTTAACACTGTTGCCTCACAGCCTCAGGGACTCGGGTTTGATTCCAGCCTCAGGCGACTGTCTGTGTGGAGTTTGCACATTCTCCCTGTAACTGCGTGGGTTTCCTCTGGGTGATCTGGTTTCCTCCCACAGCCCAAAGATATGCAGGTTAGGTAGATTGGCCGTGCTAAATTGCCTATGATGTTCAAAGATGTGGACGCTGGGCAGATTAGCCATGTAGCTTTTCTGATGAAGGGTCTAGGCCCGAAACGTCAGCCTCTCTGCTCCTATGATGCTGCTTGGCCTGCTGTGTTCATCCAGCCCTGCACCTTGTTGTCTCGGATTCTCCAGCATCTGCAGTTCCTACCATCTCTAGCCATGTAGAATGCAAGGTTTCAGGCATAGGATAGAAGGGTGACGCTGGGTGCAATGCTCTTTAGAGGTTTGGTGTAGACTTGATGGGCTGAATGGCCTGCTTCCACAGTGTTGGGATTCTATGATCCAACTTATTCATTGAAGGGTCTGTCTGGTCATTTAACAGAAGTGTCTTTACATTGTTTTTGCTACTGTTCTGCATAACTTCAAAGAGAATTGGTGCATTTAAGTTCTGTCTTACAGAATCAATTTGTTAGGAGGCTAACAAAAAAAAAGATAAAGGATATATAAAAAAGACCTGTGGAACACCATAAATAAGCATTTGATTCTATGTACACATCTTGTGATAACTAGTATTGTGTTAAATGAAAATTACTTACAAGTCTACTGTTTGCTATTATTAATAATCTCATTGCTTTTGTCTGTCTTATGTTCTGTGTAAATCTGGGAAAAGCTGTCAGTAAGTGCAAAAATAGCTACTTGCTCTCAACATTTTACATGACTTGACTGGCAGGATTATCTATTTATGTGCATTATATATGCCTCACATGCCAAACCAAAACAACATTGCAAAATATCTATAATTGTAATTTGTTGAAATTTGCTTTGTAATGTCTCTATCTATTTATGTACCATATTATCACCCTCTTTTGAATAATAAAAAGATATATACTACATATGAATAGACATTCCTCTGTCTGTCATCCTGATTACCATTTTCTGATCTGTAGCATATTCATTATTGTCAGGTGACGACGATTAAAGAACAGCATAAACTCAAGAGGTTTTATGTAATATTTTAATCTTTGCCAGACCTTGAAATAACGGCCCATCCTAATGGTCATTTTGCTCTCTGAGCTAAAAGGTGATCATAGGTTTCTGCAAGGTGCTTTGAGTTATCAATATTTGTAACAGTGCCAGTAGGAGCACTTCAGAATACAGAACTGAAGAATAATTTGTAACAATCTGCTGACACAACTGTGAATAATACGTTATGTGTCAGAAGATACCACAGTTTCTGACATTGTCTGGCATCATCTGTTGTTCTTCAGTTGTTTAGGGATTACCAGGCTGCATTGATTATTTTTTGACCTGCAGTTTTTCTTTTCTCCTGTGTCTTCATTTGTCAATATATTTGTCACTATTTTTTCTAATGCTGTTGCAAGCAGTGTGGGAGGCCAGGGTTTGGAGATGGGAGAGGAAAACACAATGCTAATGTTGCAAAAAAAAGGTAAAGAAACATTTCTGTGAATTGTAGGCATTGGCACATTCTGGGAGATGCAGATTTCAATTTACTGCTTTTCTCTTGCTAAACGTGATCAATAGGAAGAAGTAGAACTGAGTTCCTGCAAAATGAGCCTGTAGTCAGCGAAAAAATGTAGCAATAGCAGGAAATTAAATATCTAACGGGAGAAGGTGTAGATCAGAAGAGTTCAGATGTAAAATAAAAATAGAAGGTGCTGTAGAAACTCAGCAGATCCAACAGCATCAGTTGAGAGAGAAACAGAGTTTTTGTTTCAATGCCAATCCAGCACTTTCTGTTTTTATTTCAGATCTTCAGCATCCTCAGTACTTTGGTTCTCTTTGAAGATTTCAGATTCCTGAGTTACTGGGACTTGACGTGGTGCAGATTTGTTCTGGTCTGGATATATGAGCTACACCTGCACAAGACAGTCTGGCTGAGATGTGGTGAGTGTTGTTGGAGGGTTTAAATAGATATAGTAGGAGGAACATAACAAAAAATCAAGAGAAACAAGAGGAAAAGACAGACTGTTGGGCAAAGAATGCAGGAACGAAAAACAAAAAAGCAGTCACTGATGGAAAAGGAAAAGAATGATCTGCAAAAATGGTTTTGTCTCGGGGAAAAGCAGACTTCATTAAAATAGGCAGGATTTGGCCAATGTAGACTGGGAACAATTACTTGTGAGAATATTTACAGCAGATGTGTATGCTTGTGCACGTGTGTGTGTGCGTGTGTGTGTGCATATGTGTGTGTGTTTGTGTACAGGGGGAGGTGTTTCAAAAAGTAAATGGGGTGAGTGCAGGCCCAAACTGTTCCTTTTAGGGTGAGATGTGGGAGCAACAAGTCTGGAGTACTCTGGAGTCTGGGAACATTCAGGACTGGATCAGATGGAAAAGACAACCTTTTAGCAAATACGGAAGCAAAGGAAGGGAGGCCTTCCTGGAGTATACAAAGTGCAGGGGGAAACTTCAGAAAAGAATCAGGAGAGCAAAGAGGTGGTATGAAAAAGCACTCTCAGATAAGATAAGGAAGAATCCCAAAATATTCTGTAAGTATATTATGGGAAAGAGGATAACCAGGGAAGGAGTAGGCCGTTAACAGGAAATCTGTATATGGAACTGGAGTACATTGAAAGGGTGTTAAATAAATACTTCACGTTTTGTTTTTGCTCAGGTGATGAAGGATGTAGGTAAAGAGTTCAGGAAGAGGGACTGTGAGGTTCTTGAGCAGATTGACATCAGGAGTGAGGAGGTATTGGAAGTTTTGGCAGGCTTAAAAGTGGACAGATCCCTGGGTCTGGGTGAGTGGTATCCCAGGTTGTTGTGGGAGGCACGGGAGGAAATTACAGAGGCTCTAAACCAAACTTTGAACTCCTTGCTGGCAACAGGGGATGTGTCAGTGGGCTGGAAGACTGCTAATGTGGTTCCACTGTCAGGAAAGGTGGTAGAGATAAACCAGAGAATTATAGATAAGTGAGTCTTACATCAGTAGTAAGAAAACTGTTGTGAAAATTCCAAGGGAGAGAATTAATCTCCACTTGGAGAGGCAAGATTTGATCAGGAATAGTCAGCAAGGCTTTGTGAGAGGCAGGTCATGCCTAACAAAGTGTTTCAGCAAGGTCCTACATGGGAGACAGATAAAGAAGGTAAAGGCACATGGGGTCCTGGGTAACTTGGCATATTGACTCCAAAATGATAACAAAGTGTGGAGCTAGAGGAATACAGCAGGCCAGGCAGCATTAGAGGAACAGGAAAGCTGACACTTCGAGTTTCTGAAGAAGGGTCCCGACTCGAAACGTCAGCTTTCCTTTTCCCCTGTTGCTGCCTGGCCTGCTGTGTTCCTCCAGCTCCACATTTTGTTATCTCTGATTCTAGCATCTGCAGTTCTTGCTATCCCATATTGAATCCAAAACTGGTTTAATGGGAGGAGATAGAGGCTAGTGGTAGAAGTCTGTTTGTGTGACTGGAGGCCAGTGTCCAGTGGCATATCACAGGGATCAGTGCTGGGTCCCTTATTATTTGTGATATATATAAATGATAAAGACAAGAATGTAGGGGATAATAAGAAAGTTTGTAATGGGATGAAGATTACCTAGGTGGTTAATAGTGAGGAAGAAAGTCTTAGGTTAAGGGTAGATATAGACACATTGGTCAGTAAGACAGTTCAGTGGCAGGTGGAATTTAAGCCTAAAGGGTGTGAGGTGATGCACTTTGGAGGAAGTAACAAGAGAAGGGAGTGCTCAATGAATAGCAGGAAACTAGGAAACTCGGAAGGACAGAGGGATCTTGGAATGCTGGTCAAAAAATCCCTAAAGGTGACAGGATGGGTTAATAGAGTGGTTAAAAAGGCGCATGGGACGTTTACCTTTATTAGTCATTGTATGGATCGCAAGAGCAGGGACGTCATGTTGGAGCTGTATAAAACTTTAGTTAGGCCTCAGTTGGAGTACTGTATGCAGTCCTGTTCACCACACTATTGGAAGGAAGCCAATCCATTTTCACCTATTTATGGCTGCTATTATCAGCTTTTCTTCTCCCAAGCATGCTATCATCTATTTCTTTATCTCCTTAATCCTATCTCCACTTATCCACTTACTTCTTTTCTTCCCCACCGGCTGTCTTCAGCATAAATGCCACCTTTTCGCCGCTACTATCAGTTCTGAAGACGGGTCACTGGGCTTGAAATGTTAACTCTGCTTTCTCTCCACTGATGCTGCCAGACCTGCTGTATTTCTCCAACAATCCCAGTTTGTGTTTCAGATTTCCAGCATCCACAGTTCTTTTCTCTATTTTATTGTAGGAAGAATGTGATTGCACGAGAATGGGTGCAGAGGAGATTCATCAGGATGTTGCCTAGGATGAGGCATTTCAGCTGTGAAGAGAAGCTGGATGAGTTCAAATTGTTTTCTTTAGATCAGAAGAGGCTGAGGAGGGACTTGATTGAGGTGTATATGACTATGAGGAGCATGGACAGGGTGGATAGTGAGCAGCTGTTCCCCTTTGTTGAGGAGTCAATAATGAGAGGAATAACTTTAAGGTGAAGAGCAGGAGGCTTAGAAGGGATTGAAGGAAAATACTTTTCACTCAGAGGGAGGTGGGAATCTGGAATGTCTGGGAGGGTAATTGAGATGGGAAGCCTCACAACCTTTAAAAAGCACACGGATGAGCACTTGAAGTGTCATAAAATTCAAGCCTTTGTGCCACATGCTGGAAAGTGAGACTGGTGTAGATAGGTCAGCGCAATCTCGATGGGCTAAAGGGCCTCTTCTGTACTATATCACTCTTTGACCGAAAAGTTCTAAATAACAAAGTTCAACTGAGTTACACTGCCCAACATGCTTATGCAGATTTATGCAAAGTATTGTGAAGGCATTTGGGAAGTGAAAGACACAAGTTGTTATGGGAAGGCACGATCCAAGAGCACTAACAGACTTAGGTTAGAACAGGGCTGGGAGTTGGACATCTCTGTTCACAAAATATTCAGGGTGGGTGATTATAATTTCAGTGACAATGTTTCAGGATTTGTCACAAGATTTTCATCATAAGAAATGCCAGCTTTGCAGTTTCAGTCGGGGAAGGTAGCGAAGGGTTCATGCAGCTTCAGGGAATGAATGAATCCTCCTTCCTTCCATAGCCTTCCAACCCGACTTGACCGTCAAATTCATCAACAAGGTCTATTCAGAATGTAACATGATTGTTAAAAGAAATGCAATGATTCTGAAGGCAATGTTTAGATGTCTTCATCGATCAACAGAGAAACTGCAGTATGCTTCACATGCCTCTCACATCATCATTTCTTATTGTGCCCTTCCTTAAAAAAAACCTTAAAACTTCACAGCACTGAAAATGAAAAGATAAAATAAATCCACAGTTGAATGCTCTCAAATAATATTTTTAAACATTATTCTAAACATTGAGGGCTGAATGCTGTCAGTTGGTGGGCAAACTTTTAAACTTTTTGTGCAAATTTAACACTGTTTATAAATTGTAATTAGTATTTAATTGAAATCTACAGGTCATTTTCTGTTGTTCCCAACCTTACACAGGTCATCATCATTAAGCCTGTGTTGGTGTCCCATCCTGCGTAAGATATCTTACAGCAAACAGAAACTGGTCCCCTCTCTTTTCAGTGATACCTTGCTAGAGTTTCTGGTCGAGGCCATCCAGCAAAGAAAGTCAGTCATTTTGCCCTGCAAGGGCTGCAGAAAGCCCTTCCATCAGACTCGGATGGCTTGGACATGTGCCAGCACAGGACAGGGCCTGTGGCTTGCACATGGAAACTAGAACCAATGCAGGAAGAGGACAAATGATCTCTTGTACACTGTCAGGGGAACTGACACCCTCCACTCATTGAAAACTGACACTCATTGAGGCATCACTTAACCCAAGGGATATCACACTGTACCAAGTGGAATATCACATAAGATGATTGCCTGCAGCACTCAGCACCACATAGATAATGTGCTGTGAATGTTTGCTGGCCACCCCCTGCCAGCAATGTTCTGGTAGCTCCCCAGGCAGTGTGCTTCCTACTCACTTACTGGGAAAGGCATAGGATGTGGGCTGAGTGTGCTCCTCAAGTGCACGTGCACCCAATGTGATGATATTCAGTCCTTCTCTTTTTCTCGTTTGTGAGACAAGATCACCCACAACAGGAGGAAGCATGTCTAGACTGCTGGAGGGTTGTGGTATAATCATGTCCTCCCCTGTTTTGTAAAGAAGGGGCTGGCAGGGGAGGACTGTGGCCACTCCTACATTGATAGAGAGACCAGACTGTGACAGGATGCTAGTCAAGAAGCTTGCAGTTTGCTGCACTCAGATATGTAGATCATAGACTCCCTACAGTGTGGAAATAGGCCCTCGGGCCCAACAAGTCCACACCGACCCTCAGAGCATCCCACCCAGACCTATTCCCCTATTATCCATCGAATCTACACATCCCTGGACACAATGGACAATTTAGCATGGCCAATCCACCTATCCTGCACATCTTTGGACTGTGAGAGGAAACCGGAGCACCCGGAGGAAAAGCACACAGACACGGGGAGAATGTGCAAACTCCACACAGACAGTCACCCGAGGGTAGACTCAAACCTGGGTCCCTGGCGCTGTGAAGCAGCAGTGCTAACCACTGAGCCACCATGCTGCCCATATGGTGCCAGATGTTGTTTACATAAAGGATGGCGCATCTTCACCTCCTACTTCTTTCTTTTCTCCACCACAGCTATTAGCTGCCAGCAGAAGACGATGAAACAGCAAGATGGCACAATCTTCCCTCTGCCTGGTGGCACCATTCCTAAAGATGATATCTGTAACCTTAGAGGATACACATTTGCCTACACCTTTCAACAAGCACAGAGACATCCAGTCCAGCGGGTCTACTGTGTAAGTAGGCAGGTGGGATCACAATCTGGTAAGCACCTCACTGACACCATTCCATAGCCAGGGGAGGAAGCATTGCCTGAGGTATCTGATATTTGTAAGACTGCTGGAAACCAGGCATCTGCTGAGCCCCATGTGGATGATGTGGACCCAAGTGACAAGCTGTGTATGCAGAGACTGGAAGTGGAACATCAGGCAATGATGCGAGAGTTTAGAATGAAAGATGGAGGTAGCTCTCTGCGTTCTGTCTACAATTGTAGCTCTGACATACGAGTGTTTGAATGTCTCCATGGAAAATAGAGCAGCTGCAGGAGAGACCCAGGTTTAGCAGAACACTCAGTGATTGCATATATGGGCGTGAACCTGCAATCCCTTGATATGAACAGAGCTTCCCAGCATTACTGACGAGGCAATAGGAGGATGAGAAATCTCAACCTCGCTCCAGCATCGTTTTCATCTCAAAGGGATAGGAGGAGCTAGAAGGAAGCTATAAGGAGGAGAAGCACCAGCTTGGATTCTGGGAGCTTTATCTCAGGACACACTCTGGATGCCTGCTTTTTCACCTCCCCTCTGCCCATAATCCCATTACTTCCAGCAGGTTAGACTGAGGAGGATCCACCTGCCGAGGTTACTTCCAGCAGCTCAGCCTCCTCTGAACCCCAAGCCCCCAAAGTCATATCAATGCAGGTTCCCTCCACCCCAGCTGCGGATATTACGTCTCCTACCTCCCACATCCTGCTCCTCTCGCAGGATGTGAGAGGTAAGGGTCACTGCTGGTGTCCCCTCTGACTTCACCTGCGAGACCTGCACCCAGTTACAGCTCTTCACAAACCGCGTTAGGAAACTGGAGTTGGAGCTGGATGAACTCCGGATCATTCGGGAGGCTGAGGGGGTGATAGAAAGGATTTATAAGGAGGTGGTCACACTCAAGGTACAAGAGAAAGGTAGCTGGGTGACTGTCAGGAGGGGGAAAGGGAATAGGCAGGCAGTGCAGGGATCCCCCGTGGCCATTCCCCTCAATAATAAGTATACCGTTTTGGCTACTGTTGGGGGGGCGACCTACCAGGGGAAGGCCATAGCGGACAGATTTCTGGCACTGAGCCTGACCCTGTGGCAAAGATGGAAAGGGGGGAGAATAGGAGAGCAGTTGTAGTGGGGGATTCGATAGTAAGAGGCCCAGACAGGCGGTTCTGTGGACGCGAACGAGACGAACGGATGGTATGTTGCCTCCTGGGTGCCAGGGTCCGTGATGTCTCGGATCATGTCTTCAAGATCCTTAAGGGGGAGGTTGAGCAACCAGCAGTCATGGTACACATCAGTACCAATGACATAGGTAGAAAAAGGACAGAGAATGTGAAAAACGAGTACGGGGAGTTAGGTTGGAAGCTGAAGTCCAGGACAAACAGGATAGTTATCTTTGGATTACTACCAGTGCCACGTGATAACGAGGGAAGAAATAGGGAGAGTGCGCAGCTAAACACGTGGCTACAGGCCTGGTGTAGGAGGGAGGGCTTCCATTATGTGGATAATTGGAGCACATTCTGGGGAAGGTGGGACCTGTACAATAAGGATGGGTTGCACATGAACTGGAAAGGCACATATATCCTGGGAGGAAGGTTTGCTCGAGCTGTACGGAATGGTTTAAACTAAATTGGCAGGGGGTGGGGAACCGGATTTGTAATTCACAGGATGAGGTATTCAGCCTTCCAACAGACACAACAGGGAGTGAGGTTGTTTATAAAGAAAAGCGATCGATGGAGCGTAATTGCGGACACAGAGATGGTTTGAGGTGTGTATACTTCAACGCTAGAAGTATCAGAAATAAGGCGGATGAACTTAGAGCATGGGTCGGTACTTGGAACTACAATGTTGTGGCCATTACAGAAACTTGGGTAACTCAGGGAGAGGAATGGTTGTTGGAAGTTCTGGGATTTAGATACTTTAAAAGAAATAGGGAGGGTGGAAAAAGAGGCGGTTTAGTGGCATTGCTAGTCAGGGCTAGTATAGTAGCTACTGATAGGCAGTTCGAGAATGATATGGCTACAGAGTCAGTTTGGGTTGAGGTCCAGAACAAGAAAGGAGCAGTCACTTTGTTGGGGGTTTTTTACAGACCCCCTAATAGTTGCAGAGAAGTAGAGGAGCGGATTGGGAGGCAGACACTGGAAGGGTGCAGAAGTCACAGGGCGACTTCAACTTTCCAGATATTGATTGGAAACATTTTAGTTGTAATAGTTTAGATGGAGCCGATTTTGTCCAGTGCATTCAGGAAGGATTCCTGACACAGTATGTAGATAGACCAACACGAGGAGAGGCCACTTTGGATTTGGTGCTTGGCAATGAACCAGGCCAAGTGTTAGAGCTGTTGGTAGGAGAGCATTTTGGCGGTAGCGATCATAACTCTGTTACTTTTACAATAGTCATGGAAAAGGATAGGTACATACAGCAGGGTAAGGTTTATAACTGGGGGAAGGGTAATTACAATTCTGTTAGGCAAGAACTGGGTAACATAAATTGGGAACAGATGCCGTAAGGGAAGAGCACTATTGAAATGTAGAGATTGTTTACGGAATGCATACTGCGTGTGCTCAATATGTTTGTCTCTAGCAGGCAGGGAAGCTGCGGTCAAGTGAGGGAGCGTTGGTTCTCAAGAGAGATCGAACATCTGGTTAAGAGGAAGAAGGATGCTTATATAAGGTTTAGGAAACAGGGAACGGAAAAGGCTCTAGAGGGATACAAGTTATCCAGGAAGGAGCTGAAGAAAGAGCTTAGGAGAGCTATAAGGGTGCATGAGAAAACCTTGGCAGATAGGATCAAGGAAAACTCCAAGGCTTTTTACACATACGTGAGGAATAAGAGAATGACCAGAGAAAGGTTAGGGCCGATCAAGGATTGTAAAGGGAATTTGTGCATGGAGCCTAAAGAGATAGGAGAGGTCCTTAATGAATACTTTTCTTCAGTATTCACAACTGAGAGGGACCTAGTTGTAGAGGAGGACAGTGTGAAACAGGCTGGTAGGCTAGAGGAGTTCGAAGTTAGTAAGGAAGATGTGCTAGGAATTTTGTGGAAGTTGAAGACAGATAAGTCCCCTGGGCCTGATGGGATTTATCCAAGGATTCTATGGGAAGCAAGGGAAGAGATCGCAGGGACTTTGGCAATGATCTTTTCGTCCTCACTGTCCACAGGTATAGTGCCGGAAGATTGGAGAGAGGCAAACGTCATTCCCTTGTTCAAAAAAGGGAATAGGGATAACCCCGAAAATTACAGGCCAGTTAGTCTTACATCAGTGGTGGGCAAATTATTGGAAAGGGCTCTGAGAGATAGGATTTATGATCACTTGGAAAGGCACAGTTTGATTCGTGATAGTCAGCATGGATTTGTGAGGGGTAGATCATGCCTTACAAACCTTATTGAATTCTCTGAAGAGGTCACCAAACACGTGGATGAAGGTAGAGCAGTGGATGTGCTATACATGGATTTAAGTAAGGCGTTTGATAAGGTTCCCCATGGTAGGCTCATGCAGAAGGTAAGGAGGCATGGGATAGGGGGATATGTGGCAGTTTGGATTCAGAATTGGCTGACCCTTAGAAGACAAAGGGTGGTAGTGGATGGAAAATATTCCACATGGTGCTCAGTTACGAGTGGTGTACCACAAGGATCTGTTCTGGGTCCTCTTCTATTTGTAATTTTTGTAAATGATTTGGATGTAGCAGTGGAAGGGTGGATTAGTAA
>NC_063333.1:68401566-68437666 GCF_021869965.1 Rhincodon typus | reverse complement strand
ATTTTTGTAAATGATTTGGATGTAGCAGTGGAAGGGTGGATTAGTAAGTTCGCGGATGATACGAAGGTGGGTCGCGTTTTGGACAGTGCGGAGGGCTGTTCTAGGTTACAAAGGGACATTGATAGGATGCAGAGCTGGGCTGAGAAGTGGCAGATGGAGTTTAACCCTGAAAAGTGTGAGGTGATTCATTTTGGAAGGACAAACTTGAAAGCAGAATACAGGGTTAACGGAATTCTTGGCAGTGTGGAGGAGCAGAGGGATCTTGGGATTCATGTCCACAGTTCCCTGAAAGCTGCCACCCAGGTGGATAGAGTTGTTAAGAAGGCATATTGTGTGTTAGCTTTCATTAATAGAGGGACCGAGTTCAAGAGCCGTGAAGGTATGCTCCAGCTATACAAAAGCCTGATTTGGCCACATGTGGAGTATTGTGTCCAGTTCTGGTCACCTCATTACAGGAAAGATGTGGAGGCGTTGGAAAAGGTGCAGAGGAGATTTACCAGGATGTTGCCTGGAATGGAGGGAAGGTCTTACGAGGAAAGGTTGAGAGAGCTAGGGCTTTTCTCTTTAGAACGGCGAAGGATGAGAGGTAACTTGATAGAGGTGTACAAAATGATCAGAGGTATAGATAGAGTGGACAGCCAGAGACTTTTTCCTAGGATGGAGGTGACTATTATGAGGGGGCATAGTTTTAAAGTGAGTGGAGGTAGATACAGGGGAGACATCAGAGGTAGGTTCTTTACTCATAGAGTGGTAGGGGCGTGGAATGCATTGCCGGAGAGGGTAATGGAGTCGGCCTCATTAGGGGCATTTAAGTGGCTATTAGATAGGCATATGGATGAAAGTATAAGGTAGGGGTGGAGGTTAGATAGACCTTAGGTTTAGGGTAAAAGTTCGGCACAACATCATGGGCCGAAGGGCCTGTACTGTGCTGTACTGTTCTATGTTCTATGTTCTATGCTCTATGTTCTGTGTTCGATGTTCTATGTTCTATGTCTGTACATAGATGCAGTAAACAAAGAAAGACAGGGACTTTGAGGCACATGGAGTGGCATGGGTGTTCATTCAATGTGTTGTAGCCTCATTCTGCCAATATATGCTAACATGGTCAAGGTGAAAAGAGTCTTTCCCCATCAGAACGTGATCTGGCTTTTCATCTTTAACTGTCTCATCATCAGCAATTGTCTGCCTAATGTTGTTCACATGACCCAGCAAAGCATGGGCCTAGCATTTAGGGATCACAGTCCAAGCTCCCGAGGTTAATTCCAGGGACAGAGGTCTTGTCTGATGAATTCAGAGTGAGGACACAGCATCTCTGGTCATGACAATGCACACAAGGCAACTTGAAACCTCACACGTCCATGTGCTTTAGAGAATGGAGTATCAGTCACCTCCCATACACGTTTGTGAGTGGCTGACTGGGAAATTTGGCAGAAGTCCCTGGTGGCTCCCTTCGTGATCCACTTGTAAAAGTTGAGGATTTTGATTCGACCACATTTGGAATACTGCGTACAGTTCTGGTCGCCACATTACCAAAAGGATGTGGATGCTTTGGAGAGAGTGCAGAGGAGGTTCACCAGGATGTTGCCTGGTATGGAGGGCACTAGCTATGAAGAGAGGTTGAGTAGACGAGGATTTTTTACATTAGAAAGACGGAGGTTGAGGGGGGACCTGATTGAGGTCTACAAAATTATGAGAGGTATAGACAGGGTGGATAGCAAGAAGCTTTTTCCCAGAGTGGGGGACTCAATTACTAGGGGTCACGATCTCAAGGTGAGAGGGGAAAAGTTTAAGGGAGATATGCGTGGAAAGTTCTTTACGCAGCGGGTGGTGGGTGCCTGGAACACATTGCCAGCAGAGGTGGTAGAGGCGGGCACGATAGCGTCATTTAAGATGTATCTGGACAGATACATGAATGGGCAGGGAGCAGATGGATACAGATCCTTGGAAAATAGGTGACAGGTTTAGATAGAGGATCTGGATTGGCGCAGGCTTGGAGGGCCGAAGAAGGGCCTGTTCCTGTGCTGTAATTTTCTTTGTTCTTTGTTCTTTGTTCTTTGCTGTTGCTCTCAAGATAACCTGCTCAGGATTGCCACCCAGTCCTTGCAGCCATGGATACTCTTCCAATGGCTGGCATATATTGGAGAAAGTGCCCTGGGAGATCCTGAGGTGCCTTCTGTATCTCCTATCTATCAGTTAGAGATAGTTGTAGCTTTAGTACATGGCGGCTCAGTGGTTAACACTGCTGCCTCACAGCGCCAGGGACCCGGGTTTGATTCTAGCCTCGGGCGACTGTCTGTGTGGAGTTTGCACATTCTCCCCGTATCTGCGTAGGTTTCCTCCGGGTGCTCCGGTTTCTTCCCACAGTCCAAAGATGTGCAGGTTAGGTGGATTGGCCATGCTAAATTGCCCATACTGTTCAGGGAGGTGTAGATTAGGTGAGTTATAGGGGGATGGGTCTGGGTGGGATGCTCGGAGGTTCGGTGTGGACTTGTTGGGCCGAAGGGCCTGTTCCACACTGTAGGGATTCCTTGATTCTATGGTATAGTACCACACAGGGTTGAGTTTTCTGTGGTGCACATGCTAAGTGGAGAAGGGGACAGTGGTGGAACATTATGAGGTAAATAACTTACCAAAGGGCATTGCAGAGCAGCTTTGGAGGCTAAACCTTAAAGAGAATGATGATGGGATGCATCAACTAGCTGTCTTCAGAGATCTCCCAAAACTGACAGTGTGATGGCACCTGGCCAGCTTGACCATGACTGTTCTGTGGACCATGCAGCTGAGGAGGAAGCAGTGCTGAAGAATGCAGGAGCAAAAACGACAGACTATGGACAATCCTGAGATGGTGCAACATCAGGATGTTAGGGGCCATGTCAATCACAAGCATTGGCCAGAAACTGATCTATACCAGTCACTGCAGCTATCCCCAATTGATTGAGAAGAAATTCAAATCCCTTGTGAAATTTCTTATTGAATTTGCTTTCACCACTGTCTGAGTGGTACATCCTAACCACAGAAACTCATTTTGCTCAAAGAAATATCCTCATTTTGCCTCTGGTTTATTTGTCAATTACTTTCAATGTTTATCCTCTGTTTACTGACACTTTTGCTACTCAATACAGTTTCTCCTTACTTACCTTATAGCCTTTCAGGTTTTGAACACATTAAATTTCTTACCACTGTTTCCTGTTCTAAATAGAAAAATCCCAATATTTCACTATCTCTTCACATAGCTAAAATCTCTCATCACTGATACCATTCTAATCAATCATTTCTGTTTCTTCCCTAAGTCTACACATTCTTCCTAAAGTATGGTTCCCAGAACTGAATACAATGTTCCAGCCAAAGATGAACCAATGATTAATAAAGAATTGGAATAACTTTCTTGCTTTTGTGGTTTGTTCCCATATTAACAAAGCCAAGAATTTCAGAGGCCTCTTTATCACACTTTTCAACTTGTTCTGTCATTTTTAAGGTTTTCTGCATATACGCACTCAGATCTCTGTTTCTGCAGCCCCTTTAAAATTGTATAATTTAGTTTATATTCTCTTACTTTAATCTTTCTACCTAAATGTATCACTTCAAACTTCAATATGTTAAACTTCATCTGTCATGTTTCTGTGCAACTCATCAGTTGTCCAGATCATCCTGGAGTCTATTACTGTCCTCCTCACTGAATATGATATTTCCAAGTTTTGAGTCATCTGAGATCTTTGGAATTATGTTATGTAGGATCAAATTCAGGGTAATAAAGAGACAAAAAGAGCCATACTCCCAATATCAATCCTAGAGAAGACATTACTATACATGTCCCAGCACTCCTTCACCATCGCATGCTGCTTTTTCACCCTACAGCCAATTTTGTACTGCTGCTACTGTTCCTCTAATCGCATGGCTTTAATTTTTCTTAAATCTATTATAAAGTGGTAATCTGTCAATGGCTTTTAAAAGCCCATGTACATAACACTTACCACACTATGCTGTAGAACACCCTCCTTTACTTCATTAGAAAACTCAATGACATTAGTCAAATAGGAATAACAAACCCATACTAATTGTTATTGATTATCCCACAATTTTCAAATTTACTTTGTCATTGATCATTGTCACAAAAGTTTCTCAATCACTCACATGAAGCTTACTGGTCTGTAATTGTCAGATCTATCCTTTCTGATTTTAAACAGGAATGTAATAATTACAATCCTCTCATTCTCTGATATCACCTCACTATATTAGAGGGGTTGAAAGATTGTAACCAGAACTTTGACCTTTTCCACCCTTCTTTAGCTCAATATCGTAGGATGAATCTGATTTACACCAGATGTTGTTTTTACATGAGCACCCCCAACCTTTTAAACATGTTCCCTTTATCAAGCTTTATCCCATCCAATATCACCACTAACATTTTTTACTATTACATTGACAACATCTTCTTCTCTCATTGAGATACATGCGAAGTATGATTTAGCCTTTGCCTCCAAATGCAGATCTCGTTTTTAATTTCTAATCTGCTCCACCTTTGACATTTTAACATGTTGTATATGTATATTGAATTCTTCTCTGTTCCCTTTTCTTTCAGATGTTAGATTATTCTCACAGCACTATTGAGAGAGACAAAGGTGCCAGGGGACTGCTAACATTGCTCCATAATTAAAAAAGGGAGGATGTGATAGACTGGAAAATTATAGGCCAGTCAGTCTAAACTCAGTAATGGGGAAGTTATTAGAAATAACACTGAGGGGCAGAATATATCTGTATTTGGAGTGACGTGGATTAATCATGGATAGTCCGCATGGATCAGTTAGGGAAAGGACATGTTTGACAAATTTTATTAAACTATCTAAGGCGTTAACCAGGAATGTCAATGAGAGTAATGCATTTAGTACGGTCTACATGAACTTTAGCAAGGCTTTTGATAGTGTCCCCATGGTAAAGAAATTAAGAGTTCACTGCATCCAAGGTAAATTGAAATTTTAAATCCAAAATTGACTGAGAAGCAGGAAGCAGAGGATGATTATAGAGGGATGTTTCTGTGACAGGAAATCTGTTTCCATGGGGTTCTGCCAGGCTTGGTGCTGGAATTCTTGCTTTTAGTGGTGTACGTTAACAGTTTTGACTTAAATGTAGGAATTTGATCAAGAAGTTCATGGAAATCACAAAAAATTGGTCAGATGGTAAATAGTGAGAAGAAAGCTGTAAACTCAGAAAAGGATGTCAATGGATTGGGTCAAATGCACAGAGCAATGCCGAATGGAATTCAACCTGGAAAAGAGTGAGGTGATGAACTTGGGGTAGTCTAACAAGGCAAGGCATTGCCGTATGAACATTAGGACCCTGAAAAGTACTGAAGATGAGGGAGGTCTTGTTGTGCATATCCACAGATCCCTGTAAGTAGCAGGCAAGGTAGATGGGGTAGTTAATAAGGCATATAGGATATGCTGGAACTGTATGAAACACTGAATAGACCACAACTGGAATAATGCATGAATTCTGGTCACCATGTTACACGAAGGATGTGACTGCATGAGAGAGAGGTTGCAAAAGGGATTTACCAGAAAGCTACAAAAACAGAAGTTGCTGGAAACTGTTCTGAGTTCTGAGGAAGGGTCACCGGACCTGTAACGTTAAGGAAGGGTCACCGGACCTGTAACGTTAACTCTGTTTTTTCCTGCACAGATGCTGCCAGACCCACTGAGTTTTTCCAGCAACTTCTGTTTCTGTTCCTAATGTACAGCATCTGCAGTTCTTTTGGTTTTTTACCTGAAAGCTGCCTGGGCTGCAGAGTCTGAGCGATGAGGCAAGATAGCCTGGGGTTTCTTTCCTTCGATCAGCAAAAGTTGAGAGGGAACTTGATAGAACTTTATAAGGTTATGAGAAGCATAAATAGGGTGAATAGTAAGGCACTTTTATTCATTAGTAAACAAGTCAATAATCACGGGATATGGATTTAAGGTAAGCAGTAGAAGGCAATGTGGAGAATTGAGGAGAAATATTTTCACCCAGAGAGTGGTGCAAGTCTGGTACTCACTGCCTGAAAGGATGATTGAGTCAGAAACACTTGTAACCTTTAAGCAATGCCAAAGCCTTAAGGAACGTGGGCCAAGGAATAGAAATTTGGATTAGTGATGTCAGACCTTTGTTGACTGGCACAGACACGACAGGCCAAATGGCATCATTCTGTACTGTAGGTGCCTATGAGTTGTCTGAACTTCTGAGTTTTCTACAACATTATGAACCTTATATTTGTTTGTATCCTCTTTGTTCTATTTGTTAGACTTCTATGTAGTTAGTCATCTGGGAGGCTCTACTTATTGGAGCGCTAGCCCTCCCTATGCTGCTTGGGAAATATTCAGTATCCAACTTTCTTTTCAAGACCTCCCATTGTGCAATTGTGACTTTGTCTACCAGTTTTTGATTCTAATCTGCAATTCTCTTTTAAACTCATTGAACTGAATCTCTTCTCCAGTTTTTTTTTTACGCACAATTGTTCCTTGCCTTTTTCCATATTCTAAACTATTAGGAACCTAACTAAACAGAATGATCAAATGAGGAATACAAAAAATGTAATATCAAAATAGTGAGCGAAAGGAAAAACAGAGGCTAGCCCAGGTGAAAGTTGATACTATCACATACTGGATTAGTCTTACAATCATGAAGGAAATATAAGGATTTGTCACTTGGACTAGCTGAGTCGCTGCATCAGTTACTGATTAAACCCAGAAGGGGGAGCCCAATCAAGTAGTATGCTCATTCATGACAGAATACTTTCAACAGGCTCAAAAATGCCCATAGAACCTTTGTATTGTTCATCTTGGGCTCTCATGGCCTGTATCAATACATCAGGCATCAACATTCAAAATGTATTGAACCAAGTAACTGACTTGAGTACAGCATCTGAAGTCACTAGCTATTGCCATAAGGGATGAAAGCAAAACCACCAGGTGTATTGGTACAGTTGTGATACTGAATAGCCAACCCAGCGATCCTGAGTTCAAAACCCGTCCGACAAATGATTTACCTAAATCTTAAACTTGTGGGCTAGCAGTAGGAAAAATGTCCATGATAGAAAGGCCGTCATATTTATATATAAATTTTCCCATTGCTGAAAAGAGAGACACCCTGTTGAATTTTTTGTCTTTTACTTATCAGGACAGAATTGCAAGAACACCAAATTTCAACTGGAGAACTGATTTATACTGCATGGGAAGAGGATAATGATTGATTGGCAACCTGACTCTGCCTGGTTGAGGCATTGTGCAAGAATGCCTCAGGAACCAGTTATTCCCTGGGCTTTTGTTTAAATTCAATACAGGCAAGTCAATCTGATTGGTTGAGGCATTGTTGTGGGTTATATCTATCAAGAATATACCAATTATCTCCCAAGCTTTTGTTCAACTGAAAAATATGCATTACCTTTCATAACTTCAAACATCCCAAAGCACTTCAGAATCAATATATAACTTTTCATAACAATCAAAAAAAAAAATTGCTGGAGAAACTCAACAGATCTGGCGGCATTTGTAGAGGAAAAGCAGAGTTAACTTTTCCAGCCCAGTAACTCTTAGTCAGAGGAAGTTCTAAAGAATTGTGCTGGATTCAAGACACTCATTCAGCTTTCTCTCTACAGATGCTGCCAAACCTGTCGTTTCAGATCTGCAGTTCTTTGTTCTATGCTACATAACTTTTTAATGTTGTGATGTTAGCGATCCCATGTTACCTGATTCTTACACAAGCTCAATTAGTACACAGATGTCCTCCAGCAAAAAGTATTTGCCTCTTATCTCATCCCACCCACATGTAAATCTTCCCCCTAATATATAGTTCAGGTTAATGCTGCCTGAATTAATTGATAAGTCACTTCAGAGAGTATTCAAGTGAAACAACAGCGGCAAAGTAAAACATCAGATGAACCTACTAACACTGGAGGACAATTACAGCACCATCTGTTGTATGGGAATACCAGCTCATTGTGCTATATGAGCTGCTGCTCATAATGAAGTTTGCTGCTACCACTCACTTTAAGTGTTGGAAACTATAGGGTCTGCAAACTCTAGTGTGGTTGAGGAAATTAATTCCTGGTCTAACTAAAACAGTCTCTTGTAGTTGCCAAGATATAGTTTATTTGATGTTAGTAATTGATAAAGTTACACTGATATGATAGACATTATTACCAGTGGCAGGTCTCAGTCTTACGAAATCATAAGCTGTTCTAATCCACAGGTCCATATGACACAGGTTCAATGGAGAGTGCAGAGGGCACGCCAGGAGCTGCACCGGGCATACTTGAAGATCAGGTGTCATCCTGGTGAAGTCCCCAAACAGGACTACTTGCCCGCCAAACAGCAAGTAATAGACAGAGCAAAGCGATCCCACAACCAACGGATCAGATCTAAGCTCCGTAGTCCTGCCACATCCAGTTGTGAATGGTCGTGGACAATTAAACAACTCACTGGAGGAGGATACTCCACAAATCTCCCCATCCTCAATGATGGAAGAGCCCGGCACATCAGTGCAAAAGATAAGGCTGAAGTATTCACAGCAATCTTCAGCCAGAAGTGCCGAGAGGATGATCCATCTCAGGCTCCTCCAGTGGTCCCCAGCATCACAGATACTAGCCTTCAGCCAATTTGATTCACTCCACGTGATATCAAGAAACGTTTGGAGACACTGGATACTGCAAAGGCTACGGGCCCTGACAACATTCCGGCAATAGTACTGAAGACTTGTGCTCCAGAACTTGCCGCTCCCCTAGCCAAGCTGTTCCAGTACAGTTACAACACTGGTATCTACCCGACAATGTGGAAAATTGACCAAGTATGTCCTGTACACAAAAAGCAGGACAAATCCAACCCGGCCAATTACCACCCCATCAGTCTCCTCTCGATCATCAGTAAAGTGATGAAAGGTGTCATCACCACTGCTATCGAGCAGCACCTGCTCAGCAATAACCTGCTCGGTGACGCCCAGTTTGGGTTCTGCCAGGGCCACTCAGCTCCTGACCTCATTACAGCCTTGGCTCAAACATGGACAAAAGAGCTTAATTCCAGAGGCAAGGTGAGAGTGACAGCCTTTGACATCAAGGCTGCATTCAACTGAGTGTGTCACCAAAGAGCTCTAGCAAAACTGGAATCAATGGGATTCAGGGGGCAAACGCTCCGGTGGTTGGAGTCACAACTAACACATAGGAAGATAGTCGTGGTTGTTAGATGTCAGTCACCTCAGCTCCAAGACATCTTTGCAGGAGTTCCTCAGGGTAGTGTCCTAGGCCAAACCATCTTTAGCTGCTTCATCAATGACCTTCCCTCATCATAAGGTCAGAAGTGGGGATGTTCGTCAATGATTGCACAATGTTCAGCACCATTCGTGACACCCCAGATACAGAAGCAGTCCTTGTTCAAATGTAATAAAATCTGGACAATATCCAGGCTTGGGCTGAGAAGTGGCAAGTTATATTCGCACCACACAAATGCCAGACTATGATCAATAAGAGACAATATCACCAATAGGAGACAATCTATCCACCATCCTTTGGCATTCAACAGTGTTACCATCACTGAATTCCCTACTATCAACATCGTGGGGGTTATCATTGACCAGAAACTCAACTGGACTCACCACATTAACACAGTGGCTACAAGAGCAGGTCAGAAGCTTGGAATACTGCGGCGAGTAACTCACTTCCTGACTCCTCAAAGCCTGTCCGCCATCTACAAGGCACAAGTCAGGAGTGTGATGGAATACTTCCCACTTGCCTGGATGAGTGCAGCCCCAACAACACTCAAGAAGCTTGACTCCATCCAGGACAAAGCAGCCTGCTTGAATGGCACTACATCCACTCCCTCCAATACCAATGCTCAGTAGCAGCAGTGTGTACTATCTACAAGATGCACTGCAGAAATTCACCAAACATCCTCAGACAGCACCTTCCAATCCCACCACTTCCAACTAGAAGGCAAAGGCAGCAAATATATGGGAACACGAACATCAAGTTTCCCTCCAAGCCACTCACTACTCTGACATGAATATAAGTCACTGTTCCTTCATTGTCACTGGGTCAAAATCCTGGAATTCCCTCCCTAATGGCATTGTGGGCCAACCCACAGCAGGAGGACTGCAGCAATTCAAGAAGGCAGCTCACCACCACCTTCTCAAGGGCAACTGGCAAAGAGCAATAAATGCTGATCAGCCAGCAACACCCACATCCCACAAATGAATTTAAAAAACCCATCATAGTGGGTGGTGACTATGGTACACCCCAGGAGTAACCTCGTTAGACCCATATGCAACATTCCCTTAAGCATTTTTTCCCTCCTTTTAATGTTATACATTTGTGTATATGCTTACATTTATCAATACACCATCTCTCCCCAACTCTGACTTCAGAAATTCAAGTGGCTCTGAATTTCACAAAACACATTCTCTTTACACTCGGGAGACTGGTAGCTTTCTGGATGACCACTGTCTTTAATTTTCTTCCTGACACACTGAGGTCTGTAGGTGCCTTTAAACTGGAGGATCTTTAATCTTTTGGACATCCTTCATGGAGGATGTCTTTCCTGCTGAAAAAGCCAATTACTTCATTGCAGTCTCTTGAATCATTGGACATTGGTCACTTTATCTCAGTGGTGGCTTCCTTGGAGTTGTATAAACCATATCTTCCATCTGTGTCCTCAAATTTGTATTCTCAAACCATCTGTTGATTTGTACTCTCTCATTCAGCTTCAATAATTGCGTTATTGATGAAACCAACACGTTCTCTTCTTCAGTTCTGCTATTTGATGATTTTTTTTCTTGTTTGCCATAAACTCTGTCACAGTTACTGAGGATTCATCCAGGGAAGGTAAGGAAATCAAATATTTTATGTGAGCCTGCCTCTTCCAAGTCACCTCAGCATCTGACATCAGCCTTGAATCTGTTGTCACTATTTGTTCCATCAGCTGTATTGCACTTCAAGGCACATCATTTTCAGATTTATCAATTGGCTCAAGTGGAATACTTTGTTCTTTGGCTATCTCATTGCTTCTTTCTCCCCTCAAAACTGCTGGCTGCTGCAATCAGAATTCCCTTTAGTATTATTAACATTTTTGTCAGGCTGCTGATATTGCTGCCCAATGCCCTGAGGTGACTTGAGCACCCACCCCTTGTCTACCTGGGATAGACCCACCTTGGACATTGTGACATCTGGAAGTGAGGTCACCAGCAGAGGCATTGAGAAACCATGTGTGACACTGCACCAAGGACTGCAGGGCTGACTCTGTGGCTGCTGATCACCTCCGTAAATTCTGCCTACATTTATTTCTACTACATTTCTCCCAGTTGTCTGATTTCGCAAACGTAATTGTTATGAAGTTTTCAGTATTCTCTGTATGGTCAGTTGTGTTGGTCTCCTCTTGTTGCGGTTTGAGCAGAGAAGTTCCCTTGGCTTTTTAGCCTGTAGGAGAGTCTGCAGGGAGACACCGTTCACCTGGTCATCTGCCCTCTGCCACAGTTGCAACAAGCCACTGGGTCAATTCCTTACATCTTCTGTTCTCCTGGGGAGGTTGTCTGCAAAATTGGTCATGTAGGCAATTCAAAGAAAGCAGCAGTAAATGATTACAAGGCAAGCTTTGAATATAGCACTTGCAGCTTCTTTTGAATTCATTAGATTTATTAAAGTCTAAGAAAGAGGCTATTCGTACTTTGATACTTCCTCACTTGTAATTTCAGATTCATCAGCATTAACCAGGATGAGCTGTCCATATTTAGCAGCTCACCCATTGCACTAGTTATAAACCTGCATTCAGCTTAAGAGGACACCTTTCTGCTTTCATTCTTTTTCAAAGAGAAAACTATGGTCTTTCACAATGTTCAACAGCAGAAAATATCTAGACCAAAATTTAGAATTTCTTGTACAAAAAAAATCAGATATGGTGTAAGCAAACTAAATATTTGTCTTCTTCTTTAGTTCTCCCCCTATGCCTAGTGGCATATGGAGTAGACAAACATTCACTTACATTTGTCCCCATAGCTAGGTTATCCCTGAAACAGTTCACTAGCCTATCATGGGAGGCTAGAGCTTGATGGTTTGCCAGATCCACTCTTACAACCTGCCATTATCCAATTGGAAGGATTTGCAGGTTAATAATCAAGACTTATACAGTGTAAATTGTTCCTCAATGTGAAAAAATATAAATTGCTGGTGAGATAACTGAACAAACTATAGCACAATAAAACTAAATTGACTGCAAGTAAAGTGTAAACTAAAGGCCAGTACAAAGATGGCACAAAGCCTTTCACTACTCAACCACAAACTCCCTGTAACATGGTTATGTCTTGATCTCTTTCTGGATGTTGGTCAGAATATAAAATAAACAGAAGGTACTGTTACAAATACAAAAGTCAATATCCATAAAAGAAAAAGTATGTTAGCCTTTTAGAAAAGACTATTCTTCAGAACTAATGTGACTAATAGCTGTTCATTGGACTCAACAAAATAAAGAAAGCAGAACAAGAACTAGTTGCATAGGTAATGTAAGTCCATATAAAGGTAATGAGTGACAACAGAAATTCATGTAACTATAAACAGATGTTAAGTTCATCTGCAGGAACACATTCAATGCTTCAGAAAACAGAATAAATAGAGCACATCATGTCTCTGCATTTCAATATTCTAGCTGGGTAACACTCAGAGTGCATGACTTATGTTTCTCCCAGAATCTTTCAAAGCCAGCTGTTATAATAAAATCTCTTTATTGGACAAGATAGAAAACAGATAATTATCTCTGCTGTGTTGATATAATACATTCCATAACTTCCCAGGATTGAGAACCAATTGTAGACTTGTATCCGAGCACAGTAAAACTTGCGCACAATATAAGATGTAATAATGTTTCATAGGAGTCATGTTTGGTACTTAGGTACAAAATGAAACTTTTCTAATATGAAGTCCCAATGAAATGTATTACAAATATGTACTATTACAAGTAATATTTTGTTTCTAATATGAAGACAGTATATTAGATTGTTAAAGGAATGGCTGTTTCTCTATCAGTTCAACTATTCACAAGAATTCTGATGTTTGTGCATTTTCCAGATGGAAGTAATAATGGTACAGAATGAAACCTTATCCCCAATTTTGAGGAAGGTTCACCAAGCCCAAAATGTTAACTCTGATTTTTTTCCTCTCAGATGCTGCCAGACCGGCTGAGCTTTTCCAGCAACTTCTGTTTTTGTTCCCGATTTACAGCATCCGCAGTTCTTTTAGTTTTTATGAAACATTATCCTCCCCGGGCAGAATATCATGTTGGCATCTTTTTGATTTACGCAATAGGGGGGTGGAATTTGGTTGCCACAGGGAGATTTATCAGGCTTGTCATCAGCAGTTTTGCATCTGTAATTCAGCAAATAGAATGGAAACATGAAAAGGACAAACAGACTTCCTCAATCTCAAACATTGAACTAATTCAAACATGAAAGGAGGGGCTTTCTGTTACATAAGGCGGTGGTCACTTTGGTCTGTCCACTTTATTTCTGGGAACTAGAGGATGACCTCCATCAATATAAATAGAGGCAGGTGCATCTGTATCAGAGAAAAGTTCAGCAGACCTGATAATATCCAAAGAGACTGTATGAAAACAATGATGGTTACACGCACAAGCCTCAGGAGCTCTTCACTATGTTGACTTCACCAGGAAGGCAGCCTTGGAATTGCATCATTTCCAGCTGGTAAGCATTTAATTCTGATCAATGGATAGCTCCGAAATGCTTATGAAGGTAAATGTCTTGAATTTCTACAGAAATTGACTCTTTGCAAACTGCCTTCTATGGCATTTATCAAAATGCCTTATCTGCAGTGGAATTGTGTCCTGGATAGATGGATCCTGGGATAACCAGGAAAATTGCTTGAGGTCTGAGTGCTGATACCACTGCAGTGGTCAGTAACTACAGCAATAAAAACATGTAATGAGGCGCATGCATCCACAAGGATATAAATGAAGCATAGACTAGGCTGATGGAAAGAAAAGTCCTCAATTGTATAACTATGAACAAAATGTCCATAATTATGGCATGTGTTGTGTTTAATTTATCACAAACTGAGTGACCGTACAGCAGGTGCAAAATTGGATGGGAAAGATCCAAAAGCATACCAGATTACAATTTTGCGTTGATGTCCCCGGTTATCCAGTGAGTGGTTTCAGCCCTGCCTAGCTGCTAACTTCTTTCCTCAGGAACACTGGTAGAGATGTTGCAATTCAAAATAGAGGTTGTCAAACCTCTGATCTATATGTCCTGCACTCAGTCTGATATGCTTTCATGGTGGCATGGAAGATTGATTTTCTAGTGGTTTTTGTTTCTGTGATAAGAGCCATCTTTGAGGAAAATGTTTTGTAGTTGCCCTTGGACAGACGATACAGCCAAGAAGAAAGGAAGATGCTTTCGCTAAATCTTGTCTTCCCCATCAAAGAAGTCAACTTCAGGAAGCAAGTTCCTTAGAATGTCATACCATTTATGCTGTGGTGCAACATCAGACAGTGGCATGAAGATTCCTTGAGGATCCAGTTTGTTGAAAGTAAATGTTTTATTAAGATTAAACATGACAGTAGCACAGACTCATTATTTAATGTCAAAATAGCCCCTGGAAAATCCAATGCAAACATGACATATTTTCCTTAGCTGCCTTGAAGAATTGTTCTAAGACTGATATTTATTCAAGGCAGCAAATGTTCTCCTTCTGTTAGGTAATGACTCCATGACCTTTGCTCATGGTACCATGGTAAGTGGCAAGTGATGGCGACTGACATACATACGGCTCTGATTTTCTTGTTTTCTTCTGGCAATCCATTTCCTTCTTACAGACAACTCCGAAAATTTACAAAACTAAATTGTGGAATTTATCATGAACAAAACAAATTCTTCTTGCGCCAGAAAAGACCACTGATTATGTTGTACACCCAGTGCACAGAGAAAATCTCTCATTATATGACATTGTCTCTGAACATTCTGTAATGCAATGTATTGGAACATAAGCAGCATCTACAAAACCTTACATTGCAGTAGAAATTTAATATTTCACATAATTCTTATAATTTCTTGGAGAAATCTCAGTTTCAACCACAAACTTATAACAGATTCACAGCTATGCGTTCAGTGAGCGGCAACACCAAATGTAACTGTCCATAAGCACCTTTGAACATAACTGTCAACCAGATGGAAAGCTTCTAGCAGTGGTGTGGACTGATTTTAAGCTCTGATGTCAATGGATTAGCACTGAGACTCCAGGAAAATGCCAAACTATGTTGGGCATTGTGGTAGCTGTTATTGGCTGTGCTGTCCTATTGGATCTGAATTTTTCAAAGTCACTTTTACAAGAGGTTTGAGAATAACATTGAAAATTTAATTTCTCTCTCAAGTAAACTTCCAAAATAATGATCTCAAAGTTCTTTGGCATTGGTTTTAAGCATGAGGTTTGTGATTTGTGCCCGCACCCATTCCTACTGAGGTAGATTTGTAGGCAACATTATGCTGCCATGATCCTTTTCCTGATTGTGGTCTGCCACCTGATGGGGCCCATGCTGCTGTTTGGTTGAATGCTGAACAGTAGACTTGATGATAGGGGAGGCTAGTTTGTTATCATCAAGAGGATGGTGGAGCCTACCTATCAGAGTGTATCATACAGAGGTTGGACCCCAATCTTTCTAGCGAGGAGGTGGTGGCCAACCCCTTGGTGACACTTGGGTACCTAGCCATTATACAGCATGTGATAGTATTTGTCTCCACATCCATTGCAGCATCTGACGTCTCAGTGTCCACACAGATGGAGATGATGAGTTTGATTCTTACAATCACATAGGCATGGACTGCTGCTATCATGGCTGTGAATCATAGGGTTCAAAGAGGCTTGCAGACTCTCACTGCAGTGCAATTATCTGCCTTCCAATGGATTACACAGGTGCTGCCCTGTGGGAGCGGCAGTGGCCACAACAAGCATGTATCTGCTATCCTGTTTCAGGATGACAAGATGACTGTGTTCATGCTCCCATTACTATATCATTCCAACAGTGCTTTTACTGTTGCCTCTTAGTTAACCAGCCTATGCCAAAGCAAATTTGCCCAAAACAAAACTCTCAAACTCCATGCTTGACGGCAACCACAAAGCCATCTCCAGCAGCCAATCTGCAACCACTAAGCTAGAACCTTATAACAGCACTAGATAAGGTAAAGACAGATACTAAGGAAATGCACAAAAATGAAAACTTCAGTTTTGTTTCTAAAAGTGGGCAAGTTCTAAACATACTTAGGCTGATAGAAAGTACTTTGTTTTTATTGTAAGCTGTTGAATAAGGGAATTTGCGTGGAAATTCTCTGTTAGGGATTGTTGGAACTGTGGTGGCAAAGTGATCTTTTAGAAACTGAAAGAGTGTGGGAAAGGGTCAATTGAACAGAATTTTAGAAATCTAAAGAGAGAAGTGAAGGCATTAGAACAGAATAACAATTTGGGCTGAGACAAGAAAAGTATAACAGGAAAGTAAAACAGTAACCTAGAGACAATAGTAATGGTTAAAAAAAAGCTCTTTATCTGAGTACACAAGGCATTGAGAACAAGAGAGACAAATTGATGGCACAAATTAAATTAAATGTGTTGGGTCTAATCACCTTTACAGAGACGTGGGGTGAATTCTTGCTGATTTTCTGACTTTGGATTAATCGATTAAACCAGAGGTCTACCTGGTTGTCTGATTAAGAAGACGGGTGGGCCCTTGAATATGCCAATTAGAGACAAGAAGTGACCCCCTGAAATCACTAAAGTTGCAGCAGCCTGAATTTCATGAAAGAGAAAGAGGAAATTTCCGTTTTGGAACTTTATAAACTTTAAAACTTTCACATTTAAAAATGACTTCAACAGCTGCGACCCAGGCAGGATGGTGAGGGCCTCAAAGTCTACTTGGAGTGCTAAGCCTTCTCTCTGCCAGTGTGAGCCCATTTCTAGGCAACTGGCCTACATCTCTGCTATCTCAGGGGCTGAACACTGACTGGAAAATGGCCTTGAGGTGAAATCGAGTGTGCAAAAGGCAACCTGTGAGACATTGTGAATCTATGTGCCCACCCACCTCTGCCCTCACCTCCATCTGATAAATCTTGCTCATGCACAGCAAATAAAGTGGGTCATATTCCATGGCACTTAATATTTTAAAAAACAGGTGGATGGGAAAGGAGGAGGAGTGGCTTTTATAGTAAAGGATAACATAAAGACACTAGTAAGAAAAGATTCAGGCTGAGAAGGTTAGAATATAAAATCAGTATGGGTGGAGATTAATAACAATAGGTGTTAGAAAATGCTGGTGGGAATATCTTATAGACTCCAGACTGTAGTTTTAGCTGTTGACCTGATCACCCCAAGTCTTGTAAGACAAACAAAAGGACTGGGAGCAGTTTGAGGTGTTTTAGAGAAAGGTGGATGCTGACCAGTAATATTCCTCTTCCACCACTAACAGGTAGGACTTAAGTTAAAAAAGGAGGAAATTGCAGGAAACAAACATCACATTAATATTTTAATTTTTTTTCAGAATACATGCTATGCAGTTTTTGTGGAACTGGAATGGTGTCATTGTGATAGACAGTGTAGAATGTATACAATTAACCTTGGGACAAATTTTCTTTTCTATCTAAATATATTTCCCTGCCATCCATTGAACTAATAGCTACAGCAAGACAAGATTACTATGAGACGCATCTATTGATTGAATTCATTCCCAGCAAAATTACCGTTACATGAATAATTTACAGCCTAATGCCCTCTCCATCTTCACAAAAAGAATTATGAGATTGTAAAAGAAAATCAGTCACAATACCAGATACAGAAGCTTAAAACTATTTACTATGTACATCATTATGTGATTTTTTTTGTGAGAGGTAGCAACTTCAATATAATGCATGTGGTAGTTATTTAGGACTAAACTTGCAATACCTGCATCATTAAGCTTCAAAGTTAGGTTCAGGAGCAGTGGGTAGCTTCTGTCTATGGTTTCTGACAAGATTAGGTTTTTCTTTGACCTCGGAGAATTCTATGCTTTTATTATTTTGGTAGAACATATGTAAAAGGAATAGGCAGCTGTGAGTCCTCTGACTTGTGGTGATCAGTTGCACACGAGCCTTTTATTAGGTTTTAGATGGTCTTTAATTCCATTGAGATGCTCTGATGGAGAAAACAAGTATTATAATTATCCTTGAGATAAAAAGAATAACCACAGATGCAGGAAATGTCTAGTAAACAATGAAGTGTGTACTCGCAGACTTCAGGAGGACAAAGTTAGACTGGTGAAATGGGCAACTGCATGCCAGATTAATTTAAAATTCAGAGACATATGAAGTGATACATCTTTGATGGAAAAATAAGGAGAAGCCATGCACATAGAAATTAAGTAAGAGTTTTAAAGGGAGTACTGAAATAGAGAGAGCTGGGTGTTCACATTCATGAATCATGATGATGGCAGGGCTAGTCAATGAGGCAGTTCAAAAAGCATATCACAGAAATATTATAGTGCATAAGGGTGCTGTACCAATGAGGATGGCCTCAATAGTGATCTTGGGTTCATGTCGCACTACAGGTGACTCCACCACTCTGTACATGCACATGCACTCTCTCTCTCACACACGCACACACGCACACGCACATACACACACACTCTCTCTCTTTCTCTCTCACTCTCTCACACACACACACACCCACAGACATGAATTATGTCATCCAAGATGTTTGTGTAGTTGCAGATACATTCTGTTTTCTCATAAAAATAAAACCTGACCCCAGTTTAAAACATGGACAGATTCTAAGCAAGACTTCACACCTAAAATGCATTGTCTGACCTGAGATGTCATCTCTTGTATACATTGATAAAACCTTTAAATATCTCAGGACAATGACTTAAAAGGAATCTGGATTTTGCATTTCAATCAATAGTTTCCTTCCTAACTGATTAAAGATTCAACAAGACGTGGCCAGTTTTAGTGTTGTTACCTTTCTTCTTTTAAGTTCTCTGTTTTATACCCTCTCTCTCTCTCTCACTACACCTGAGGAAGGAGCTGAACTCCAAAAGCTTATGTTTTCAAATAAACCTGTTTGTCTATGACCTGGTGTCATGTGATTTTTGACCTTGTCCACCACAGTCCAACACCAGTATCTCCACATCATTTCCAAGCATTGCATTCGAGACTCAAACTACTCATTATGTGAAAAATACATTTGATTCCTTTGTAAAACACTTTGAATCTGTGCCCTCTTGTTGATATTTTGTAACTGGGAACAGTTTCTCCCTCTCCACCCTGCCCAGCTCCTTATGATTTTGAAAACTTCTATCAGATCTCATCTGAGCCTTCTTCTCAACAAGGTTAAATGTCCCAATCTCTCCACTTTACCCTCAAAACTGAAGTCTTTTATTCCTGAGACCAATCTTGTAAATTTCTTTGAGATTCTCTGCAATATGTTCACATCCTTCTGACAGTGTGCTGCCAAGAATATGCAGAACATTCTAGCTGAGGTCTAACAAGTGTCTTATACAAGTTCAGAATATTGTATGCTTTATTAACTGCTCCGTTTACCTGTCCTTCCACCTTCAATGATCAGTGTAAATACACACCAAGATCCCTCTGTTCCTACACTTCATTTAGAATTTTACCCCTTATGTTTTATTCCCTGTCCATGTTCTTCCTACCAAATTGCAACGCCTTACACTTCTCTGCATTGAATTTCATTTGCCACCTATCTACCTACTCTACGATTGCCCACGTCCTTTTGATGTTCTACACTGTCCTCCTTTCAGTTTACAATGCTGCCAAGTTTCATATTACACACAAATTCTGAATTTGTCCCCTGCACATCTAGATCATTACTATATTTCAGAAAATTCAAGGGATCTCAATATCTGGGTAACTCCACTCCAAACCTTTCTTTGGCCCAAAAACGATACATTGTCAAGTTACTCTGTCTCCTGTCACTCAGCCGATTTTATATCCATGTTGCTACTGTCCCTTTTATGCTGTGAGCTTTACATTTTCTCACAAGTCTGTTATGTGGAATTGTATCGAACATCTTTTAGAAGTCAAAGTTCAGCACATCAATGGTATTATCATCATTGACCCTTTCTGGTGCCTCTTCAAAATCCTCCAGTAGTTAAACACAATTTTCCCTATAGAAATCTACACCAGCTCTTCTTTTCCCATGTGTCTAAAAATCAATCCCAACTAATTGTTTCTAAAATGTCCCCTGCCACTGAAGTTAAATTGACTGGTCTGCAATGGCCTGGCTTGCCCTTACAAACTTTTTTTGTGAACAAGGACATAATATCCCTGGTTTTCTGGCACCTTCCCTGAGTCTCAAGAAGACTGAAGGATTACGGCCAACATCCTAGCAAATTCCACCCTCACTTCCTTCACTGTTCTAGGATGCATCTCATTTGGTCCTGGTGCCTTGTCAACAGTCCATCCAAGTCTTCTTTTTTATCAATTTTAAACCCTGCTCCTGGCAGAACTTCCTCCTCTGCCACTGCGATTTGTGTAATAATTACTCTCTTGATAAAGACAAGTGCAAAATATTCATTTAAAACCTCAACCAATGCCTCTACCTCCCCTTTGTAGTCTCTGATTGTCCTTACTCTTCCTTTAACTATTTATATACCTATAGAGGACTTTAGGAATCCTATTTTTATTGGATGCCAGTCTTTTTCTAATGACTTTCTCTTGACTTTAACATCGCTATTTCATTCTGCTCTATTTTGCCCATCTCCATTCTTGCTCCATTGAAGTTGCGTCTCCACTAATTTGTTTTTCTCACTCAGGATTGCACATTGTCATTCTTCAAACTCAATCTTACCACATGATGACCACTGTCTCCTAAATGTTCCTGCACTGACACTTGATGTACTTGTCTCACCTTATTTCTAAGGAGCAGGCACAAAAGTGCATCCTCTCTTATTGGACTGGACACAGCCCAAAGTTCTCCAATAGTCCCCAGTATCAGAGATACAAGTTTTCAGCCAATGCAGTTAACTCCAAGATATGTTTGGAGGCACAGGATACTGCAAAGGCAAGGGCTCTGACAACATGGTGGGAATAGTACTGAAAACTTAAGCTCCAGAACTTGCCACTCCCCTACCAAGCTCTTACAGTACAGTTACAAAACTGACATCTATCCGACAATGTGGAAAAATGCCCAGGTATGTCCTGTACACAAACAGCAGGACAAATCTAACCCAGTCAATTACTATTTCATAGTCTACTCTTGGTCATTAGTAAAATGATAAAAGTGTCATCAACAGTGCTATCAAACAGCACTTACTCAGCTGTAACCTGCTCAGTGACACTCAGTGTGGTTTCCACCAGGCTCACTCAGCTCTGACCTCATTACAGCCTTGGTTCAGACATAGACAAAAGAGCTGAACTCTAAATGTGAGATGAAAGTGACAGCTCATGACTCATGCCATGTTAGGCTGATTGTGGCATAAAGGAGCCCGAGAAAAGCTGAAGTCAATGTGAATCAGTGAGAAAACTCTCCCCTGGTTTGAGTCATACCTGGCACAAAGGAAAATGGTTGTAGCTGTTGGAGGGCAGTCACCTCAGCTCCAGGATATTTTTGCAGGAGTTCCTCAGGGTAGTGTCCTCAGCGCAAACATATCTAGCTGCTTCATAAATAACCTTCTCTCCATCATAAAGTTAGATGTAGGGATGTTCACCAATGATTGCACAATATTCATCACCATTCACAACTCCTCAGATATTGAAGCAGTCCATGTCCAAATGCAGCAAGATTTGGACAATATCCAGGCTTATGTAGAGATGAGGCGTGAAGGCTCAGTTAGGGCGCTTGAGAGTTACAAGTTAGCCAGGAAGGACCTAAAGCGAGAGCTAAGAAGAGCCAGGAGGGCACATGAGAAGTCTTTAGCAGGTAGGATCAAGGAAAACCTGAAAGCTTTCTATAGGTATGTCAGGAATAAAAGAATGACTAGAGTAAGATTAGGGCCGGTCAAGGACAGTAGTGGGAAGTTGTGCGTGGAGTCCGAAGAGATAGGAGAGGTGTTAAATGAATATTTTTCGTCAGTATTCACACAGGAAAAAGACAATGTTGTCGAGGAGAATACTGAGGTACAGTCTATTAGACTAGACGGGATTGAGGTTCATAAGGAGGAGGTGTTAGCAATTCTGGAAGGTGTGAAAATAGATAAGTCCCCTGGGCTGGATGGGATTTATCCTAGGATTCTCTGGGAAGCTAGAGAGGAGATTGCAGAGCCTTTGGCTTTGAACTTTATGTCGTCATTGTCTTCAGGAATAGTGCCAGAAGACTGGAGACTAGCAAATGTTGTCCCCTTGTTCAAGAAGGGGAGTAGAGACAACCCTGGTAATTATAGACCAGTGAGCCTTACTTCGGTTGTGGGTAAAATGTTGGAAAGGATTATAAGAGATAGGATTTATAATCATCTAGAAAGGAATAATTTGATTAGGGATAGTCAACGCGGTTTTGTGAAGGGTAGGTCGTGCCTCACAAACCTTATTGAGTTCTTTGAGAAGGTGACCAAACAGGTGGATGAGGGTAAAGCAGTTGATGTGGTGTATATGGATTTCAGTAAAGCGTTTGATAAGGTTCCCCACGGTAGGCTATTGCAGAAAACACGGAGGCATGGGATTGAGGGTGATTTAGCGGTTTGGATCAGAAATTGGCTAGCTGTAAGAAGACAGAGGGTGTTGGTTGATGGGAAATGTTCATCCTAGAGTTCAGTTACTAGTGGTGTACTGCAAGGATCTGTTTTGGGGCCACTGCTGTTTGTCATTTTTATAAATGACCTGGATGAGGGTGTAGAAGGATGGGTTAGTAAATTTGCGGATGACACCAAAGTCGGTGGAGTTGTGGATAGTGCGGAAGGATGTTGCAGGTTACAGAGGGACATAGATAAGCTGCAGAGCTGGGCTGAGAGATGGCAAATGGAGTTTAATGCGGAAAAGTGTGAGGTGATTCACTTTGGAAGGAGTAACAGGAATACAGAGTACTGGGCTAACGGTAAGATTCTTGGTAGTGTGGATGAGCAGAGAGATCTCGGTGTCCATGTACATAGATCACTGAAAGTTGCCACCCAGGTTGATAGCGTTGTTAAGAAGGCGTACGTATGTTAGGTTTTATTGGTAGAGGGATTGAGTTTCGGACCCATGTGGTCATGTTGCAGCTGTACAAAACTCTGGTGCGGCCGCACTTGGAGTATTGCGTACAGTTCTGGTCACCGCATTATAGGAAGGATGTGGAAGCATTGGAAAGGGTGCAGAGGAGATTTACCAGGATGTTGCCTGGTATGGAGGGAAGGTCTTATGAGGAAAGGATGAGCGTCTTGAGGCTGTTTTCATTAGAGAGAAGAAGGTTAAGAGGTGACTTGATAGAGACATGCAAGATGATCAGAGGATTAGATAGGTTGGACAGTGGGAGCCTTTTTCCTCGGATGGTGATGACTAGCACGAGGGGACATAGCTTTAAATTGAGGGGTGATAGATATAGGACAGATGTCAGAGGTAGGTTCTTTACTCGGAGAGTAGTAAAGGCGTGGAATGCCCTGCCTGCAAAAGTAGTAAACTCACCAACTTTAAGGGCATTTAAATGGTCATTGGATAAACATATGGATGATAATGGAATAGTTTAGGTTAGATGGGCTTCAGATTGATTTCACAGGTCGGCGCAACATCGAGGGCTGAAGGGCCTGTACTGCGCTGTAATGTTCTATGTTCTATGTTCTATGTTCTAAGCCACTCACCATCCTGACTTCGAAATATATTGTCATTCCTTCACTATCACTGAGTCAAAATCAGCACATGGACTGCAGCAGTTCAAGAAGGCAGCTCACCACTCGCTTCTAAAGAGCAATTAGGGATGGGCAATAAATACTGGCCCAGCTAGCAACACCCATGTCCCACAAGTTAATTAAAGAAAAACATAAAATAGATGGAAATTTTCCTGAACATAATCTAGTGTTATGGATCAGACCAAAACTCCCCTCAGAATATATTCAAAAGATAGTCTCGACTCTAACTTTTTTCTTATTTTAAATGTAAGTGTAGGGCGTTGCGTTCCAGATGCAAAGTGACTGATCAAACTACCAGAGATAGTAGGAACTGTAGATGCTGGAGAATCTGAGACAACAAGGTGCAGGGCTGGATGAACACAGCAGGCCAAGCAGCCTTTCTGCTCCTATGATGCTGCTTGGCCTGCTGTGATCAAACTACCAGTTTTGAAGCAAAACACACTTTATTCATACACTATAGTTAAAATACAACAAAAGAAAGAAGAAATTGGGATAACCTAACTCTATTGGAAAACTTAACAGAATGATAGATTATTAACTGCTACTAATTAATTGTTCCAATATAGTAACATCCCATAAACACACACTTAGCAAATGGCAAATTCAGAAACTCACATTGTGTCACAGATAATTGTCCAGTCCAGGAGGAAAAACATCAAGAGAAAACTCTGAGAGACAGCATAGCAGGGAGTGATGCTTAGCAGTTTCCAAATCCAGCTTCAAGACCCAACAATTGCTACTGAAGAACTGAAAAAAGTAAAAACTCTGGTTCTGTGGGAGCTTGTCCCACCCATTCAGGCTGTTCCTATTGTTCATATTTTAAAAAAGAACCCAAGGCCTCACCAACTGTTTACTCTAATGGCTCCGAGTATACTGCTCATTGCTTCTGCCTTAAAACCTGTCTTTAAAAAACAACCAGGACAAAATACACCTCTTAAACCAATAGTATTATCACACTAGGAAGACTTGTCCCTCGCTGTCCCAATCTAGATTGGGTAATTGAAGTCCCCCACTATACCTACTCTAAAAATTGGCACCTCTCATTAAGTTCCCTGCAGATTTGTTCCTCCACTTCCTTCCCATTAGCTTGTGGTCTATAGACTACACTGAGCAAAGTAATTCCACCCTTTTTGTTCCTTCAGTCTAGCCATGTCGATTGAGCTTGCTGTGATATTTTCTTTCTGCAATACTGCGATACTCTCTTCAACCAATATGACCACCTGTCCTCATCTCCTTCCTTTTTTTAACATTCCTGAACACTTTTCATCCAGGAATTTTTAACACCCAGTCTCATTAATTATTTGGTTTCTGAAGTATCATAAATAATAGCATGAAATTGAAAAATAAAGGATTTGTACACATCCTTTATGAGTTCGTGGTTAGAGTATACTATCAAATTCTAGGTACCAAACCTTAGGAAAGATATTTCAAGACCTTGGACAGACTATGTAAGAGATTTACTTGAATGAAACTTAGAAACAATTAAATTGGTATCGCACTTTTCATAACTAACATCTATCTTAAAGCAATTCACAGCCAATGAAGGACTTTTTAAAAAATGCTATTCCTGTTGTAGTTTAGGAAACACAGAGATAATTTGAGAAAACTCCCACAAACAACAATTTGCTAAGACCCAGACAATTTTGCTTTGTTTTGTGATATTGGTTGAAGAATACATATTTGCTAGCACACCAAGTTTAACTCCTATGTTTTTAGTCACAACAGTGCAATGGGATCTTGAATATCCATGAGGCATGAAGATTAAGCCTCTGTTTAGCATCTAAAAGACAACACTCCCGATAGTGCAATGCTACCAAAGTGCAACAAAGTAGTGTCAGTCTTAATTTTTGGGATCAGGTCTTAATCTGGTGTTTCTGAAGCAAGTGCACGACCAAATGAGTTGCATCAATGATTTTACAGATAAGTGACTCAGTTATATGAAGTGTGTTTGGAATTTATTTTTTAATTCATTCACAGGATATAGGAATTGCTAGCTAGGCCAACATTGATTACCAATCCCTAACTGACCTTGAGAACTTGGTAGTGAGTTGAAGTTCTTGAACTGCAATCTTTGTTGTGTAAGTACACTAACTGTGATGTTATGAAGGAACTCCAAGATTTTGACCCAGTGACTGTGAAAGTAATGAGTTCCAGGCAGGAATGTGTAAGGATTGGAGGGGAACATGCAAATACTGATATTCCCACAGACCTGTTGATGTTGTCCTTCCAGCTGGTGGAGAGCAGCTTTGGAAGGTGCTGTTAAAGATGTGTTGGTGAGTTGTTGCAGTGCATCCTGTAGATGGTATACACTGCTGCCATTGTGTGTTGATGGTGGAGCAGTGAATGTTGAAGGTGTTAGATGAAGTGCTAGTAAAGCACATTGCTTTTCCTGGGATGGTGTTAAGCTTCTCGAGTATTGTTGGAGCTGCACTTATCCAGGAAGGTGGAGAGTAGTCCATCACAATCCTGACTTCTGTCTTGTAGATGGTGGAGTCAGGAGGTGTTTTTCCACTGCAGAATTCCCAGTCTCTGACCCACT
Organism: Rhincodon typus; assembly: GCF_021869965.1. Classification (NCBI taxonomy): domain Eukaryota; kingdom Metazoa; phylum Chordata; class Chondrichthyes; order Orectolobiformes; family Rhincodontidae; genus Rhincodon; species Rhincodon typus. Next base: position 68,411,317 of record NC_063333.1, on the reverse strand, counting down.
CTTGTAGTCACAATATTTACATGGCTACAGTATGTTAATATATATATTCCACAATATCATTGAATTTTACATCCAGATTGAGGCAAAAGCTCAGGTCTAAGACTAGCATGTTACTTGTTAATAAGGAGAACCATGTGGTCATGAAAACTGAGCTAATTTCAGTGAATTGCATATAATGCTGTAGGATAGATGGATAGAAATGCAATGGCAGGCATTTAAGCAGATATTTCAAAATATTAGAATAAATATTTTCTGATTATAAGGATAAATTCTATAAGGAGTACTCACTATCTATTTGTTGCTATCCAAAGAAGTTTGGAAAAGCTTCAATGTTATGGAAAAAGCCTATAACTGTGCAAAAAAGATCAAATGATTGTTAAGAAAATAAAGAAGAGCAGAGAATGACTATAGATTTATCAGGAGAAGAAATGAAAGCATTAAAGGAAGCCAGCTAGAAATGTAAAAACATATAGCAAGAGTTTCTACAGGTATGTTAAAATGAAAAGAGTCAAAAAAAGTGAATGTCAGTCCTCCAGAGAATAAGAATGGGAAGTTAATAATAGATAATAAGGAAAGGGCACATAAGTGGCAAGTAACATTTGTGCCACACAAATGCCAGGAATGACCACCTTAAGCAAGAGAGAATCTAATCATCTTACATTGACATTCAATGATATTACATTGCTGAATTCTCCAACATCAGCATCCTGGATGTTCCAGTGACGAGAAACCAGAGCAGCCAAATAAAGGCTGTAGCCGTCATTCAGGACAAAGCTGCTAATTTTGTATGTATCCATCCACCACTTTCAACATTGACTCCGTCCACTACTAATGCAGGGAGTCAAAAGTGTGTACCATCTAAACGTGCAATACAGCAACTAACCACAGCTCATTAGACAGTACTTTCAACCTTTATTACCTAGAAGAATAGCAAATGACTAGGGGTACCCCCTTCAATTTGCCATCTAAGCTAAAATCCTGGAGATCTATTCCTAATAGCTATCCCGATGGACTTCAATAGTTCAAAAAGGCAGCTCACCACCATTTTCTCAAGGACAATTCGGGCAGATCATAGATGCTGGCCTAGCCAGCAATGCCCACATTCCAACGACAAATATATTAAAAATGCTCATCGGAAACTATATACACCATTACAGGAAGTAATTCAATGTCACATGATGTTGCAGTCTCTGACAGCCTTGTGAAAAGATTAAATCACAGTACGATGTTTCTTAAATCACATTTTTGTTACCTCAACAGAATCTGTAAATCTTCTTTCATTGAACAGTGAGGCCAAGAATGATATAGCTATCTTCCGAAGGAGTCATCACATACACAATGAGCTGAATGAACTGTGTCTATGCTGCCTGATTTCATGGGTTCTATATTTACCAGGCAGAATATGGCCTAGAAATGGGCAGTGAGTCTCACAACATTGAGGATATGGAGACTCTACTATTTTTAACAAGGCTTCACTTGAATAAATATTTGTAAAAGTACCACCTTACATTCAGCTATAATGACAACATGCCAATAGGTGATGGTGGGCACTTGGTAACAGGAGGTCTCAATAGGAATCTGGGGGGATGGGTGCAGGATGAGTTATTTCTTGGTTCTGCCACTTCTCTGGTTTTGTGTATTGGTCCTCCAGAGAATGAGAATGGGAAGTTAATTATTGATAATAAGGAACTGGCAGATAAGTGGCAAATAACATTTGTGCCACACAAATGCCAGGCATTTAACACCTCAAACAACACAGAATCTGACCTTCTTACCTTGGCATTCAATGACATTACCATTCTTTATCATCAGCATCCTGATAGCCATTGACCAGAAACTAAACTGGACACTCAAATCTTATGCCTGCTTTCAGCGGAAGCATTTTCCAGGGATTGAATTAGCGTTCTAAGTATTATTGCATTCAGAAGCACAGCAGTTCAGTGGTGTGAGTTTAATTTTTATGATTTTTACCCTTTTACCCCACAAGGGTGAAGGTGGTACAGCTTAAAAACAAAAACAATGATTATGTATTCTGATCAAAAAATTCATTTTCAGGGTTCTCTTGAGTATCACAATTTCTTTCAGATACTGACAAAACCAACAAGCTAGTCCAGGTTTCCTGTTCTTATTTATTATTTTAATCATTCTAGTGCCTTGCCCAGTGTCCAAAATGACAAACTCTGTTAGAATTTGCTCCGATGATTGTAAAATTCAAGTTTATAGCCTTGAGGGGTTGGAACAATGTGTTACACAATATGCTAGAGAAACTGAAAGGCTGCTGAATAGTGGGTAAATGAACATAAAGAATGCGTAATGCACTTTAAAAAGCAACCACACTCCAGTTTGAATCTGTGCCAAATTAATCCCTACAGTAAAGCTTTCTAAAGAACAGCAAGAATCCATTGAAACAGGCCTACAAGGAACAAGCTCCTATTTGTACTGCCACTACCTCAATGAATTTCACATTTTCCTTTGAATTCCAGGTACAAAATAAAGGATTTGCATTGCCTGTGGGAACCTCACAAATAGTTGGCAAGATTATCCAACCTTTTGAGAAAATGTGAAGTGTTGTTTATTACTTGCAAAATCTGGGTGGTCGTTTTGAATTTTGTATGCGTACCACAGTTCTTGTGGTTTAGTTGTCAAGAATTTGGAATGATTTAGTAGAAAAAGAAAAGTGAAGAACATCAGGAGTTGGGGCATCAAAGAATGAACCAACAAAAGGAGTAGGGGGAAAAGATGCCAAAACAACAGAAGGGGTAAAATAAACAGAAACAAAATATAGAAGCCACAGGAACAGAAAAGATACAGCAGGAAGAACAGAGATGGAACTCAATAGAAGGAGCAATGTGGCATTTTCCAATAAATTAGATGCATATATACATTAAAATGTAATTTTAGCTACAAAAAGAATAACAATGTTTAGGAAAATAAAATATGATTGCAAGAAATAGAGCATTTCAAAATAGTATAAAATGTTTAAAGTAGTCTCTGTGAGCAGGGGAACAAAATGGTATTTCCCGCAAAAGAAACTTAAGATCTATCTAATACTTTGATGTGTCCTCATGATGTCCCAAAGCATTTCATATACAAAGATAACAACAACAGTATTATTTATATCAAACTATTTGTGTAGTAAAATGCACCAAGGTGCTTCACAGGAGAATTATCAAACAAAATATAACACCAAGTCATACAAGGAAATTTTCCCCTACAGCATTGCTGAAGCCAGAGCTGTGCAGAATGACACATTCAGTGCATCATGTCTCCTCCAGTGCAGCCTTCACGTGTCCCATGCTGGGAAATGCATCAGTGTGGGCAAGCTACCGCATGTAGGCTGACTGTGTCCCTGCCAAGATTTTGCATACTTCTGACACTTGAATTGTACAAGTCCACTGAAAAGCACGCAATATTGTTTCATAGTTGAACATGCCCTTAATGCAGGAGGGATCCCCAACTCCACCCACTATCATTATTTAAAGCGTCAGTTGTTTTACTAGTTGATAAGCTGAATGATTTTAACTAACGTCTGTCCTTACAAAGCTTGTAGAATTACTTTGAAGTGCTTTTAGAGGCATTGTAGTGATGGCAGCAGGCTGAAGAGTAGGACAGTCAGGCCTGCTCTACCATACTATAAGATCAGGTCTTAACTCACTACTTACTCTTCAGATATTTTCAGTGATCCAGCATATACAATTTTTTGACATTCAGCACCTTCTGAGAAATGAAATTCCTTTGTATCTCAGTTTTAAATCAATGCCCTTTATTCTGTAATTATGATCCCTATTAGAGATTTCCCCAAGAGTAGAAACATCTTTTCAACATCTACCATGTCAGCCCTCTCAGAACCTTGTTGGAGAAACTCAGCAGATCTGGCAAAATCTGCAGAGAGAAAACAGAGTTAATATTTTGAATCCAGCGACCCTTCGTCAGAGCTCAGGACAACTTTGAAATGGTCACTGGAACTGAAACATTAACTCTGCTTCCTCTCCACAGATGCTGCAAGACCTGCTGAATTTCTCCAGCAATTTCTGTTTTCATTTCAGATTTCCAGCATCTGCAGTTCTTTGTCCTTTTTTTGTTGTCTCAGCACCCTGTATGTTCCAAAAAGATCACTCGTTGTGATTCCAAACTAAAATGAATAAAGCTCGTCCTTGATAAGTCAACCTCTTCACCCATGAATGAGCCGAGTGACTCTTTTTTCAACTATCTCCAATGCCAGGTTATTATTTCTTAAATATGGGGACCAAAACTATACATAGCACTCCTAATGCAGCCTCAACAGCACTGTACAGTTGTAAAAAGACTTCCCTGCTTTTAAAACTTGAATCGCTGTGCAATAAAGGCCAAATTCCATTTGCCTTACCATTTACTTGCTGTGTCTACGTGCTAACTTCTTATGTTTCATGGACAGGAATACCCAGATCTCTCCGTGTAGCACATTTTTGTGTCTCCCATTTAAATAATAGTCTGCTTTTGATTCTTCCAAAAGTGCCTGCATATCCATTTTATAATATGCTAACCAGGCCTGGACACAATGCTTTCAGTGTTCTATCCACAGTTTGATATTAGTTTGGCATAACTTTCCTACTTCTCTTTTCTATCACTGTAAAGTAGAAAAAAAAGGTTGGTAAAAGGACTAATTTCCTTCCCTAAAGTACATTGCAACAATCAATGATAGCTCCATAGCCACCATTTCCCAGACTAGCTTTATTTTCCAAATTTATTAGCCAAATACAGTTAGCTGGGTTTGAAGCTTCATTCCCAGAATATTGGCCTAGGTGTTTGGCTTACTAACCAGTGGAATAGTCTTCGCACCAATCATCTTTCCCAAAGTAATAAATGACCTCACTATCTTCCTAACAAAATGTATAAGGTCACATATATCTGTGTTGATAACAGACCTGCAAAATCTGGTAGTTATGGTCATAGATCAGATGATTATTCAAGGAGCAGAATCCGTTCATTTTCATGAACATTGCTGGTTGGTAATAGGGTGCTCTCAAAGTGAAATGGATACAATCTGCAATAGCCTGTGTCTGTGGGAAGTCAGTGCTGGCTGGGAATCCTGACACATTGCTGCTTGCCTACCAGCCTCTGGGGAAATGAGATGAATGTGGGTGGTCTGGTAAACATAACATCAGTGAAATCCTGGCTGTTCTTATTAGTAAAGGACTGTGAAATCCCACAGAACTTCCGGTTGTTCACTGAAATAGTCTGCTGGTGAAAACATTCAGTGCAGCTGTTACCCATAAGGTACCATTTTGGGATTGCCACCAGACTTTGTGAGCTCAAGTCCTCACCCAGAACTGGTAAAGGTGGGCTATGGTGACTTGGGACATTGTTATTTTTCTTCAGTCCAGGCTCCCACTCGTTTCTGATAGCTTCACTGTAGAAGTTTGTAGATCCAGTTCTGTAACAGAACTCTCCTCCTGCTGCTGCTTGTCCCTCGCGAGGCCGTGCTGCAGTTGGTGATGACTGTTATTTTTGTTGTAACTGCAAAAGCTGCTCCTACACTGAGAACTTATAGTGCAGTTGATTTTCAAATCAGTACAATGAGGTTCCAGTTTGTGTTTGTGAGTGTGAGATTTTCATGGCTTCACCTCTGCTCCTTGAATTATCCCCTCCATTCTTCATGCTCCCTGCTTTATCACCATCCCTGTGCTCCCACTGACTCTTCATCCTTTCCCACTTTTGGTTGAACCCATTTAGGTTACCTGCTTTAGATTAAATACCTGCCTTACCCCAAACCCGCTGGAACCCACGCTGCTTGAGATTCAGATGTCCTTGCTGGCCCCAAGACCACACAGTGCTCTTTGATAAACTCCCAGTCCCATCCTTCTCTCCTCAATTGTTCCCTACCACTGTGACCCTTCCTTAAGTGACACTACACAATAAGGCTGATCTCAAGCTTGGAACTGCACTCAGTTTCAATGACACCATGGACTGACCTTTTGAACAGCACCTGGAATATGTTCAATCCAATCTCCAAATAACCATAGTCTATCTGTTGGATTGATAATGCAATAGGATCTGCTCTGACCAAACATCAGGTCCTGGACTGATCTTAATTGATGACCTAGAGTGACTCTGGCCTGTTCACAGACTGCAATGGTACAAACTCCTGAACTGGTTTTGGACCAACTTCCTGACTGACTGGGTTAACTCTCTGTCTATAAATGGTCAAGCCCCTGCACTGAATATGGCCATCCCTACTGACTGACTGGAGTCTGCCTTTACCTCACTAAGCACTCCTCCCTTTGACTTTCACACATTTTCTTCAAGCACATGGGCTGTGCTTGCAGTGAAAGATGCTGACACACGTAGCATTGACACAACACCTTACCAGACAGTGAATACTCTCTCTCTCTCACTCTTTCACACACACACATGCACACACACATGCACAGACAGACACATGCACACACGTGCACGTGATCTTAGAGTCTTACTTTTTCCCACTGCCTTGAACTACCTGCCTTTCCCTCTGTGTTAAATTTTGACTCTGAGCCAGAAGCTGCCTGCCCTTCCTTCTGAGCTAAAGTTCTATCTCCTGGCCAGAGGCTGTTCCTTGAATCTGACCCTTGAGTCTCTGTGTGAGCACAAGTGCTACCTGAGCCTCCTGATAACAAACAAGCCAACATTTCCGGGCTACTGGATTGTCATTGCCCAATTTTATGGATAGAGGTCCAGAGTGACATTGGCTTTATCCACAGTGGAGTGAAGGAAGATAACTCACCTGGATTTGAGGTAGACGACCTAATCCAGCAGGTACCTGCTTGGTTTTCACACATAAGTTCATCTTCACAATCTCATTCTTAGTCGTAGCATAATATGAATCTCAGAATCACAAAAGAATAGTTCTTAATAATAAGATCTCACAGGCTATTTTTCAGTGATCATGTCAAAAGCATCACATTTCACGATTAAGAAGAACAAATTTACTTTATCCAAGCAGCTAAACGTGTAACAAAAAACAGAAGTTGCTGGAAAGCTCAGCAGGTCTGGCACTTTCTGTGGCAAGAAATGAGAGTTAATATTTCAAGTCCAGTGACCCTTCTTCAGAACCAATTGTCACTGGATTTGAAACGTTAACTCTGATTTCTGCAGAGCTGCTGCAGAGCTCCTCCAACAATTTCTGTTGTTATTTCTGGTTTCCAGCCTCCACAGTTCTTTCAGTTTTTATTGAGCTAAGTGTGTAACCTTTCTTTGTAATCATACCAGTCTACTTTGTTAGGGTTGAATACCCCCATTTTCACCAAGGTTGCCTTCAGTGGCAGTTTTTAATTAGTTACCTGGCTGGCTCACTGTGATGAGAGAACATCCCCCTGGCATTACACCATGGACAGGCACATCTTGACACTCATGCAGGAATGGTGCCCCGTGGAATTTAGAGGCAACAGCATGCAAGGAAATGTTACATTCATCAATGTAAATGTATATAGTTGTACAAAGATTGATAAAGTAATAATGTGGGTGCATTAATTGAAAATAATGCTTACTTAGAGCTAAAAATAGTCTGACTTGCACTACTGATTAGATCACAACATTCCCCTTTTTCTAAATAAGGATTTACCCCTAAGAATCAAACCAATTATTGAAAATAAACCAAAAAAAACAATGGCTGAATCTAATTTAATACAGTGGAATAAATGTACAAACCTTGGAAAAACATTGCTGATTTCCTTATCCAGATTTAGTTACGGTGATCTTTTCTGGTAGTTGCTGTATATTTTCAGAATGTAGTTAATGTTGCTTTGTTTGTGTTGCAGCTTGAATCATGTTCTATGCACAATAGGGCTATTCAGTGTTTCTAATTATCGTATTGTTCTGACTTGACATCCATTTTGTTGCACTGTCATGCCACTTGATGTTTGTGTTTAGTATGACCTCGGTTCATATATTGATGAGTTCGGCGAAATTCCAGGAGCCAGCAGTTGAATGTTGCACTCAAACTTTCTCTCCAATGTTCAAGTTGGGAAGTTCTCTATTGGTTCACTAGTTGTGAGTATCTATAAGCTTCCCTTTTTTTGAGTAACACATCACGTAGTCCTATGGTATCATCAAATGATGATCAGGGAGGTGTGTCTGCACTTATCTGCTGAACAGTAATTCTGCATTGGTTTCACAGTACGAAGAATTGTAGGTTCGAAATGGCTATATGTACTTGGTTCATATAGTTAGCCTTTTGGCTAACGAGCTGCATTGCAAAGTTAGGTGACTTTCTCCCATACGAGCACTGGATTTCCAATTGTGCGCATTGTATTCTTGTGATATGGAAGATCCTTACACATCAGTGACCCACTGATCACTGATCATGCAATGTGCACAATGTTAACCGGGAGGAACACAGTCTATGTTGTTTATGTAAGTTCATTTATATTGGCCTTTGCTTTTGGCCATGGCATTTCCAAAGTCCTTCGGTGCCACATGTCAACAATAGACAAATTTCACTTATCTGAAGAAGGGTCCAGGCCCGAAACGTCAGCCTTCCTGCTCCTCTGATGCTGCTTGGTCTGCTGTGTTCATCCAGCTCTACACCTTGCTATCTCAGATTCTCCAGCATCTGCAGTTCCTACTATCCCTGTTTTTTTAATATAGCTTTGTACTTGAGTCCACTTGCAGCGATGCTTCCATGGTGTAACTTTTGGGTGAGTCAATGATATTACAGTGGGGCATTTGCATTCTCAAGTTCAATTATTATGTTGGCTAGCTTCCGTCAGCCGTTAGTGTAGCCACATCCCTTGTCCCTTCATCTACTCATGAATTAGTCAGTGATCACTGTCAGTGACTGCCTAAAGGACGTGAGTTCCACACAGTGTATTCAGGGTTATAAAACAAAGAGCTACAGGTGCTGTAGATCTGCAACAAAAACAGAAATTGCTGGAGAAACTCAACAGGTCTGACCAGTATCTGTGGGAAGAAAACAGTGTTAACATTTCAAGTCTGGTGACTTTCATCAGGACTGTTACGAGTTAGAAAAAAAACTGATATTTATGTTGAAGCTGAAGTGGGGTAAGGGAGTGAAGAGCAGATAGATGGAGACCGAGCCCAGAGACAGAGAGAGAAATATGAAAGGGGTAGGTAAACAAGGAGATAATAGATACCAGGCCAGGACAGAAGAAAAGCTGAATGAGAGATAATAAGAGCTAAGAGTGAGAAGATGGGTTAACAGAGCTGAATGCAGCCCATATAATGTGATTTTAGGCCTAGGAGTACGTGGGAATGTGCTAAAAGCAACCCATGTCATGACAGGATGGGTGCGGAAGTGGGTAAAAAACATGGTAGGACGGAATTGGGCTCTGAAGTTATTGAATTTGATGTTAAGTCTAGAGGTTGCAGGGCCCCCAAGCGGAAAACGAAACGTTGGTGTTCTCCACCTATACTCTTTCCACAAAAATTTACCGAGCTTCCAGTTGCCTGTCACTTCAGCATACCACCATGTTCCCATGCCAACGTTTCTGTCGCAGGCCTGCTGAGGTGTTCCACTGAGCATCAGCGCAAGCTGGACAAACAGCATCTGATGTTATGCTTGGCTTTGAGCTTCAATGCCATTAGTGGCCACTACCTGAGCTGGTCATAAGTTAAAGCTTGACTGCGATAGTGGTGTTCCTTATTCTTTTGTGGAATGTGGGACTCTCCAGCAAGGCCAACATTTGTTACCTTTGACAACAAGGTGCAGGGCTGGATGAACACAGCAGGCCAAGCAGCATCATAGGAGCAGAAAGGCTGACTTTTCGGGCCTAGACCC
>NC_063333.1:68372425-68401166 GCF_021869965.1 Rhincodon typus | reverse complement strand
CCAAGAATCTTACCATTAGCCCAGTACTCTGTATTCCTGTTACTCCTTCCAAAGTGAATCACCTCACACTTTTCCGCATTAAACTCCATTTGCCACCTCTCAGCCCAGCTCTGCAGCTTATCTATGTCCCTCTGTAACCTGCAACATCCTTCCTCACTATCCACAACTCCACCAACTTTGGTGTCAGTTTTCACCCAAGTCCTGCCAACAAAAAGACTTGTTTAGGTAAGAAAATTTTGCCATGAGTTTCAAAGTGGAAGCAAACAGTGAAACAAAGCTGTTTCATGGGTTTCTTCCAGCTGTTAGGAATAGTTGCTGCATTAATTCTTCTTCCCAGATCAGTCTGCAGTACTTAGCTTCAGCAGTAATGAAGTCTCCTCTTTCAGAGTTGAGTTTAAAGTGAGGTCTCACTCCAAACTTTGTTATTTAATTTCAGTACATGCTTAAAATTTGTAGCAGTTAGACTTTGACTATTTAAGCCTTGCCACGTTTGGACATTCCTCCCTGGGTCCTATGCCTGCTGGTTGGAATGAGGTGTGACCCAGGCATGATGGTACTATGTGTAGAAACCCTACAACACAATAGAATAGTTACATATGGTGAGGTTTGGTGATTGTTTCACATTCATAACAGTTATTTTCTTCTATTGCATGTAAGGGGATGAGATTTTTATGTTTCATGGGCTTTTTTTTCCAAAGACCATACAGCAAACTAAGTGTTATGGATAGTATACTTGAAAACCAAAAGTCTTCAGAAACCACAAACTGCCACTATGTTATATTCTACATTGCTACATTTATACCAATCATAGACAAAATTGATGATGCAATGATGTGGGTTGTTTATCTGAAGGTAATGCTAAGTACAGATTTGTTCACTCAGAGTATAGTGCCACTATTTCACAATTTCTACCCTGCTGCTCATAGACTGCCAGGACTAAAACATCACATCCTGTTAAGGTATATAATCACTGACCATAGTTTAAGACATGCTTCCTTAAAGGTTCATCTCAACAGTAAACAAAATCGAAGGCAAATGGGAAAAGTCTGCTTGTAAAATTGAAAAACAGCATTTGACAAGCACAAGACTGACGAAAGCCTTGTCAAAAACATTTGATCCCAGAGATTTCTTTACTTTTGACAGTTCCCAAGTACCATGATATGTCAATAATTCATATAAATAATACAGGAATGTACTTGAAGAATAGAGATCATATTTTGCGATTGTGCTGATTTATTCAAGTTATTTCAATCTTGCCATTTAACTTTCCACTTTCTGATTTGAGTGGCATTCTTGAATTTTAAAACATCCTCCTGGTCTAAAACTGTCAATCTTAATGCTTCCTTATATTCACATATATAGCATCTAAATAATGCCTTCCAGTAGCTGTGTGGAGAGAATTGGAGTTCCCATGACAGACATCAACATTAGTTTTACTGCAGGGACCTACAAAAGAAAGCATTCAATTTATCAACCGCTATAACATTCAAAACATCCAAAGGTACTTTTGTGAACCAGACATACTCAGCATCAACAGCTTTCTCCAAATCTTTACTTACATGTGATGGTTATTAGTGCAGGTTTCATGAACATCAGTGAGGAGTTGTGACTTCACAGTGTATGTTTTATTGTGTTATTTCCCTACCCTAAAGCCAGCCTGACTGACAGGCCCGAATATTTAATGGGGAGTGCATATTCTGCAGGAGGTCACAGGTCAGAAGTAGTTAGGGAACCTACAGCTGGGGTAAGGATGGGTGATGCTTATGGATTCACAGCAATGTGGTTCATGCTCAGCTTCCTTTGAAATGGCTTTTATGACATTCAGTTCAAAAGAAATGAGGAAAAGTCAACAAATGCTGACAGCACTCATCCCCTGACAGAATAAGGAGCTCCACCACTGGGCCATAACCCAGGACCCTCAAAGTGATCCCTCAAATCAACAAGGGTGTTTTTATGCATGCTGACTCTCCTATTTCAACGTCATACTTAGCTAATGTAACACTTCCAGTTTTATCTGTACAGTTTACCTTATACTTCCAAAGTAATCTTACAAGATTTTCTATGTCCTTCCTCTAAATATGAGAACACAATATTTGTCTGAGACATGTGTTGGCTGATTGAATTTTAGAAGGTTCACTTTGTGAAATGTCTACCTCTCCCACCTCACTCTTATTCATTCTCCACTAATCTAACCACCTGATACACTTGCTCCTCATCCTTTTCCCTGTGATGATAGCATTTCAACATGTTTATGTGACACAGCCAATTCTAACTCCTAACTATATGGACTAGTGAATTTCACTTTCAGAAGTTCACCTTGCAAAGGCAACAATACCAGTACTTCATCTCGTACTTGAAACATTCTAGTGTAGAGTGTTTCTCTGCCCATTTGTTTATTTTTACTTCTGCAATTTTCAGTGCTCTCTGCTACCTTACACAAGTCTTTCTATCAATATTAGCATATAATCCACAACTAATGATTCATCTTTCCACTTTGAGAAAAATTCGCAAATCAATTTTAATGAACCTCTTATCTCATGGCCATACGTCATTTCAAATGGACTTAACCCAGTGGATTCATTTGAGAAATGTCTGGTAACTAATAGTAAGAAATCAAATCCTTTGTTCCAATCTAATGGATATTCATGACTGTATGTCTTTATCAGGATTTTGAGAGACCGATGGTATCCCTGCAAATTTCCTCGTGTCTGTGGATGATATAAAGTTGACTACAACTGTTTTATACCCAAACTGCTGGTGTTGGACTGGAAAATTTTAGATTTAGATTTAGACTTAAATTTAGGTTTTATTGTCATGTGTGCTCAAGTACTGGGTACAAGAGTACAGAGAAAATTGTACAATGTCGCCATATACATGCAATCTTAGGTACAAAGTATCCAGATACAAAATCTTAGTTACATAAATAGAGAAATAAGTTAAAAAGTTCATTGCTGCAATCTTCTTAGCATTAAAGCAGAAAAATTAAGAAATTAAGTTAAAATGTCAAACAGTAGTCCTTTCTTGAGCCACGGGCATTGCAGTTACTTCAAACTGGGCTTCCCCAAGAGGGCTTGCTGTCCCCTGCGCTGGACCAGGACCTGCCCAGGCATTCCAGGCTTTGCCACTGCTTGCAAGGCCTCAGCCCTGACTGCTGCATCACCGCTACTGTCATCCCTCATGGCCTCATCTTGTATGGGAGTTCTTTGATTCCTTTTAGACCAAGTGTTAGAATCCCAATCAGATCATCTTTCAATTGGAAGTCCATCATGACTAAAAAGAAACTCAGTTAAATTTCCACTACAACCTTAGCTGTAATGAGCCTTAAAGGTATAACTTCCAGAAATTGGATTATCATATTCATAATGGTAAAGATATATTGAAGTCCTTCTTTATTTTTGGCAATGGTCCTACACAATCTATCAACACTCTAATGAATGATTCCTCGTAAACTGGTTTGGGTATTGTGACCACAAGGAGACAGACAGCTGAACCAACTCAGCCTCTCGACATCTATATTCACAACACAGTAAAAATAAACAATTAAAGTCATCCAAATAGTCACTATAATGGTTCGTAACTAGACTTCTGAATAACCAATTCCAGACTTTGTGAACAAATAATTTCCAGGCACCAGTTTTCTTTCTTAAACAAAAGACATAACTATTTATTAGATGCACAATAACCAAAAATTAAACACAGTGAGCTGATTAATGTCTGTGTTTTAAGTCCAAAACATTTATTTTTACTCCTTCTTCACACATAAGGGAGGCAGCCAAACACACACAGTTAAGGGATGAATGAAGGAATGATGAAACTAGCCAGATTAATTAAATGACTTTCACTATGCATTGTTTCACAAGTACAAATGTGGACTCTTTTGCCGCTTTTGAGAAACACTAATCAGGGTCATCTTTTCAGTTCACCCAGGCAGGGTAGAAATACTTCTAACTCGGGTTTCTACTCTTTGGGTTTCCAGAAGCTAGTGTATCAGATTAGTCAGGGGGCTTTCAAATCTTCATGCTGTCTTAGCAGCAGTCGAGAACTTTCTCTCAGAAAACACATTTCAGATAAAAACAACTTTAATTCTTGTTCTGCCCTGATAGACTGATTGTCTCTTCCTGAAGCCTCAATTATTATTCAATACATGCCATCTGCTTGAACATAGGATCTCTTCCAGACTGGCTAGAACCAATTCCCAGGTACTAACCTCATTAATAGTCAATGTCTGCTATCTGTTTAAATGCAATGCTCTTCACAGGGTTACTGTGTCCATTGGAACCTTTCTAATCAAGGCTCAGCCTGACATTAGCCTTCAGGCCTGACCTCACAAACAAACAAAGCTCGTTTGATCTGTTATTTTCTTTTACAGCAAGCTGTCACAAAGTCCATAAGTCATTTCACATTTCAAAACTGATAAAGATAATGAAAAATCATTGAGGGTTCTAACAGTATCAAGGGTACAGGTTTAATTATATGTTGAGGTTTTCCTACCATGTGACATGGATTACACATTTTATAAAACTGCACTACAGTTTTCTCAGACTGGTTTGACTGGTTTGTGATGCATGGGCCTCTAGCACAGTTTCAATTTCTGTACTAGCTGAGGTCACCATGATGGCGCTACCTTCTCAACATTGCCACTTGGCTGCTAAGTGGTGATCCTCCTGTTAAACTCATCATCAACCGGCTCTGTCGAATGAGAGAGCAGACTTATGGTCACCCAGGATTATGGCAACTTTACATCTTGTAAATTCCACTGGTCACAATGTAAACTGAAATCCCAATATTAATTTGTTCATTTGAGACTTCAATGAATAATGCAATAGGAGACATCCTTGCTCAGTAACATAACATTACTTAGGTTATAAATAATACCTATAGAAGGAGGTCAGTGATTTTTGGGCATACTGCAAATCTTGCATTCTGTTTCAGTTTAGTTGCTCTCAGATCTATCTCCAATGCTGTGACGACTCTTTTCTTCCAGTATGGGTAGCTCTGTAAGTTCACTTTCAAATGACTTTTGTGTCTTGGTCACTGAAAACAGTTGCTTATTGCCTTTGACCCAAGCTACAACTATAGCATGATTAATTACATCATTACATTCTGATTGGTCTAGACTGGGTGAGGCTTATTGCTAATGAGTTTAAGGGACACATGGTCATTTTCTAATTGGCGCTCAAGGCAATGGATATTGTCCTGTCCCACTATCTCCTGACTGAGAACTTGAGTTGACAATTATCCATGGGTCCGTCCTCTTCACTGTAGTCTGTTTATTGTCTCTTTATGACTTTGATAAAATAGGAGGATAGTTTGAAACATGCTTTATACCCTTATGAGAGAAAAGGGAGGCATATGCAATCAGGGTCCTAAGACTGGTATTCCTGAAATTGTCTTCATTCTTGATACCCTCTGAGTTTTTCCCTTCACAGCTAACTGTTACACAATCATGAAGATATCTATATTACATTTACCGCCACCCCAATACCCTGCAATTCTTTGACATCACAAATGCAAGTGTCCTGAATGTTTCACACTTTTCTCAGATTTACTGTTTTCTTGGAAGAATGGCAATTCTATTGCCAAAGGATTGTTGCTGTAGGTTGTTGTCTGTGAATGGTTTTTCCCCTGGAGGATCTTTTATCTCTCAGATACTCTTTGCAGAGGATCTTTGTAGACATTGATTTTGGTCCATTACCTTCTCTGAAGGACCCTTGTCTCCATCCACAACTATGTCCTATTCTACTGATGGTTGGAGCCAATATAACAAATATTAACTCCTTCAGAACCAGTACCTTATGCAACAAGACTTAAAACTAATTCAGAGGGAGACATTACAGTATGTCAGAAAGCTAGTGGGTAATATAGAACAGATAGTGATGGTTTCTACAAGTATTTGAGTAGGAAAAGAGTAACAAAATCTGGTGCAGCTCCTCTAGAGAACTGATAATGGAAAACAAGGGAATAGTGATCTGATATTTTCTATCTGTCTGCATGGTAGACTTAGAAATCTTCACATAGACACTTGAAAAAACAAGAGATGGAAGAGAAGGACGAAGTTAGCACAATTACCATCACTGGGGAAAAAGTGTTGAAAATGATTACACCTAAAGTCTGATAAGTCCATAGGAGCAGATGCCATGCATCCTAGGGTCTTAAATGAATTGGGTGCAGAGATAGAGGCATATGTAGTGATCTTCCAAAATTCTCAGATTCTGTAAAGGTCCCAGCAAATCGAAAAAGTAGCCAATATAACATGCTTATTCAAGAAAGGAGGAAGACAGAACAAAAGAAGCTGTGGCAGCATTTTCCCAGGGCCTGAGCAACATAGGAATTTGGAAGAAATCACACAAATCATTCAGCAAGGCATTTCTCAGCATCAAGACCAACAAGTGGTATTTTCCAACTAAGTCCCAGATATCAAGGTGTGATTTCCACTCGTGAGTGACCTATTAGCATGGATTATTACTCAGTATCACCCTCATTCCTTCTTAATCTCACTAATATGCAGGCTCAATTCTGTCACCCACTGGGTGGGAACTAAATGCCAAAGATTCCCAACATGGAAATCCGAGTGGGTACCTGGCAACACCAGCTTACTGCTTACTCCTCCAGGCCTCCATCTTGGAAACCTGGCAGCAATGTCTCAGAGCACGTTCCAGGACAGTTAGTCACATGAACCCCAAATCGTAGATGTTGGCATCTGACATGTGCCAGCTTCACTACAACATCATGACACATTTCTGACCTGCAGAGTACATTTCACAGTTGTACTTTGGAGGGCATCGGCACCTTTCATTGGAATGCAGCTGCCAGGGCACTGTCTGCGTAGGGACAGGTGCCAAGTTCACAGATTGGACTAGGCTGCATCTCAGGGTTCATCATTTGCTCTGTTAGTACACACGCACTTTGAGTTTATCTGGATGCTCACAGCATCTCTGCCTACCCTTATCCTATTGTTCTTTGCCCCTTCACCCAAATGTTAGAGGATGCACCAATGCAAAGAATCTATGGAAAAGGCACTGTCCTTGGACAGCAAGAAGGTTGATTGCATGATAGCAGTTAAGTAAAACTCCATTTGGTCAAGTATAATGACTCGGACCTTAGGGATCTGGTATAGATACACCTATTCTCTCTGAAAGCTAGAGCAGAGTCCTTGTTCTCCAACCACAGACTGGGTATAACATCAATAAAATGGACCTAATGCAACATGAAAATTGAACCCTTCAAATTCACTCCCATTGATAATGCACCTCTGAAGACAAGGCTGAGATTTTTAAAAACCAGGGAAACATCTCCTGTGACCATTATGCTGAGTAACCAGAACTATAACTTCTCGGTGGAAGATTGAATTATCAAATGTGAGATAAATGGAAAAACATGGGTCGGAGATACTGAAACTATCCATAAGATAATAACAATGAATTCTGGCTTGGCGAGCAACACCCACTTCCCATGTATGAATAAAACAAGAATGCAGTGACACCCATGCTTGATCTAAGAAGTCCACAATTAAAGCATATAGAAGCAGATTTGGAGGCTTTGCCCAGTAATGCTAGAAGTCTCATATTTCAGTGATTAGCAGAACATTAAGAATCAAAGTGAATTCCTGACAGCTGCTATATACCTTGGTTTGGTAAAAGTGAAAGAGAGATCATGAATATTGAAGATCCTGTATAGTGAAACTCTTCATGGAAATAGAAGTACAATGGGGAGTGTTGTGTTGAGATTTTCAGTTGCAAGAATAAAGTATTTATGGAATATGGTGTTAAGATAGCAGTACCTGCTTTGTTTATCTCTTGTTCAATAAAAGCTTTAGTTTAAAATCTAAATCTTGAGGTATAATTCTATCAGTTAGTAAGTGGAAGTTCAAGTTTATTTTTGGAAGTTTCTGGACACAACAGAGATCACAGCAATCTCACTAATCTTACCAAATCTCAGAAGGTCATTGAATCACTTCCTGCAGAGTTCCCAAGTTCTGATATCCATGATATGGTTGCTGAGCACTCACATGACTGCTGCTTAGTTTGTCTGTCTGGCCTCCTTCTGCTGCTCTCCGAGAATATGATGTTCCTCTTGGCTCTCATCACCTCTAAATTGTAGGAAGGCATTGATGAATCATGGGACACATGACCCACATCACCCATCGACTGGTCCCATTTAAATGGACCCACAACAATTCACTCTTACCAATTGATTAAGCGTATAGCCTCTTATTAGACCCATATTGCAGAGGTGAATCAATAATTGATCACTCCCCGTAGAAATCAAATGACTGTTGCACAATAGGTCAAGCAGTGTCATCCAAAAATGATACGAACAGTGGTGGCCTGACATTCTTGGCAAAATCGAGCTCTTCACATGTGAAATCTGGTAGTGGGAAATCCTGGAAAGAGAATAGGCATTGGGAAACACTGAGACATCTCAATAATTACACCATGTGACTAATACACTATTCGAATCGTAATTATGTGTAAATAAAGTTTGACCTCGCAAATTATTTTTGCAGTAGGAATTTTGGTATCTAACTGATAACCTCACTTCTGAGGGCATAAGTTTAAAGTATGCGACGATCTTAAACACTTTTACTAATGCAAGCTTTGCTTCAACACATTTTTGTTCCATCTGTATTCTTGTAATTACTCATGCTTTGTTATACTTTCTGTTAGATTTGATCTGTGAATTTCAGACAGGCACAACTGCCATGGCTCAAAATTGTATCTTGCTTCCCACAAATGAACCTACTTAATCTAGATATTTTGTGGTGGCACTACCAATAAATCTAGAATAAAAATGTGACGTAGCAGCTTCCAGGCCATCTGGTATCCATCCAGTGTCATGGTCCTGGAACTCAATGGGATCACTTCATATCCAGAAATGCCATAATATTGTTGAAAGGAGCTAAATGGTTCCATAGTTGGAAGGCAGCCACCTGGAAAAATGCAGAGTTCTTTTCAGTTCCTTATACATTTCCTTTCGAGAATTATTAAGTCATTATCTCTGATAATCACAGAAAGTAAGAACAGGAGTAGGCCATTGAGTCTGCTGTACCATTCAACATGATCATGACTCAGTCTAAACAACATACTCCCTCCCTCTCTCCCCATACTCCTTGTTACCTTCAACCTCTTGAAATCTACTTCTTAAGTATATTGAATGATTTGGATACAACAGCCTTTTGAGAGAGAGAATTCCCCAGATTCATCACCCTCTGAGTGAAGATATTTCTCCTCATCTCAGTCCTACCACCTATCTGGAGACCGTGTCCCCTTGTTCTGGATCCCAGCCAGGGGAAACATTCAGGTTGTCCAGATCTGTCTGAATTTATGTTTCAAATAAATTCCTTCAGTCTTCTAATCTCCAGTGAATACAGACCCAGTCAACGCAATCTCTCTTTTTACAACAAACCTTTTTACAACTAATTAGTCTGCTGAACTTTTGCTGCACTCCTTCTATGGCAAGTATATCTTTTCTAAGGTAAGGAGTCCAAAATTGCATGCAATATTCCAGATGTGGTCTCTCCAAGGCCCTGTATAACTGCAGCAAGACTTCCTTGCTCCTCTGCTCAAATCTTTTTACAATGAAAACCCACATGCCATTTGTCTTCATAGCTGCCTACACGTTTTATGTGACTGGTGTACAAGGGCACCCAAATCCCAACTGCAGTTCCTACTATCTCTATACATAAACATTTTCCAATCGACCAGCATTCAAGTAATACTGAGCCGTTCTTTTTTTCCTACCAAAGTGGACAATTTCACGCTTATACTTCATCTTCTAAGCATTTGCTCACTCACACAACTTGTCTAAATTGCCGGAAAAAAAAAACTCTACCTGCTGCTCACTTCTTAGTGTCACTTAGTTTTGTGTTGCAAACTAGAAAAAAACCAAAAGAGCTGCAGATGCTGTAAATCAGGAACAAAAACAGAAGTTGCTGGAAAAGCTCAGCAGGTCTGGCAGCATCTGTGAAGAAAAATGTCAGAATTAACATTTCGGGTCTGGTGACCCTTCAGTGACCCTGCTGCGGATAGCGGTGCTTTGTAAACTTGCTATTCTTGCTGGATGTTGCCTTGAAGGATTTAAACAAAGAAACTGCAAAGAGCCTAAGGCAGTTATAATTTTCAAGACTGGTCTAAACCAGATTGCAGCTTTTAGCAAAGTTGTGAGATCGCTTTTCTGGGAAGGACAGCCAATGAAACAAATCTTCTTGAACAGATTCAATAACTGTGGTCAGGACAATGGTTCCAGCTTTTTGACAAAGAAGCAAATAGCGCACAAAATCCCATTCACTTTTCACCTCTGTACTTGCTTAGGGAACAGTCTGGAGTTTAAAAATCTATCATTCAAATTTCTCCATGGATATTTCCCTCCCTGTCTCTGGAATTAATTCCAGCATAATGATTCTACAAGGTATCTGTGCTTCTCCAAATCAGGCCTCAGTATATTCCTGATTTTGATCATTCCACCCCTTCAGTTGCCTAGGCTTAGGAATTTCTTCCCTAAACTATTAACTCTCAGCATTGCTTTACTCCTTAAAACATCACCCTTTTCCTCGTCTGCCTTAACATCTCCCTATGTCGTTCACTGTGAAATTTTGTTTGACACTGATCCTGTGGATTATCTTGCGAGGTTTTACTACAATAACAATATTGTTCTGATGCTTTTACAGCAAGAACAAAGAGCCACATTTGCTAGTGCACCTCCTTACAAAAGCTATCTTTATGGTTTATATCCTTAGACTTAAAGCTAATCTCCTTTCAGTGGTAACTGGTGAAAAATGAAATAAAATAAAAGGCAAATTGCTGAAAATAGATACATTTTATCAAAGCTTTTAGTTTATACTCATTAGGACATTTTGCAAGAATACTAATTCCTGAGGAAAAAAAATGATATTTATATACTATATGAGAGAAGAGTGCTGATTGGTTGGCTAATGGACTCTGATTGATAGAGATATTGTCATGGAGAATGCACCTATTAATGCTGATTGACATTTAACTGCCAGGCTTTGTTTAAATTTAAACAAGGCAGGTTGATTCTGATCAGCTTCTACCAATCATATATGAACATACAAAATAGAAGAAGTGGGCAGCTCGAGTTTTCTCCAACACTAAATAAGATCACAACTCATTTGTTTGTATTTCAAATGCCTAAATCCGACTTACCCTCAATAATCTTTGATCACCCTTGTTAACATGAATCCACATCAGAAATAATTCAATGACCTCATCTTGGCTGCTTTCTGAGGTGGAGAGTTCTAAAGGTGCACAATCATCTGAGAGATAAAATTTCTTATCTCTGTTCTGAAAGGTGACCCAGATTTTTAAACAATGGCCCATAGTTCTGGACTGACACAGAAGAGGAAACACCTTGCCCACATTCAGCTTGTCAAGACTGTTCAGGATCTTATTCAAATAAAAACCGAAAGAACTGCAGATGCTGTAAATCAGGAACTAAAACAGAAGTTGCTGGAAAAGCTCAGCAGGTCTGGCAGCATCTGTGAAGGAAAAAAACAGAGTTAACATTTCAGGTCCTTGAGTTCTGAGGAAGGGTCACCGGACCCGAAATGTTAACTCTGATTTTTTCTTCATAGATGTTGCCAGACCTGCTGAGCTTTTCCAGGATCTTATTCATTTTAATCAAGTCACTTCTCACAGTCCTAAACTCCAATAGAAACAATCCCGGCATATCTAAGCTATCACCACAATCTACTCCTTCCAGGAAAATCAGAATCCACTAGCTGAGCAATCAATACTGTTTTCTCAGGCAGTATAAATGTTGGCTTTCCCTTGCATTGGCATTCTTGTGAATTGTTCTGATGAATACAAGATCATCAAAATATTTCTGATGAAGGGTCTAGGCCCGAAACGTCAGCCTTTCTGCTCCGATGATGCTGCTCGGCCTGCTGTGTTCATCCAGTCCTGCACCTTGTTGTCTCATCAAAATATGTCTTTTTCAGCAATGCTCAAGTTTTGTACTGCCAAGAAACTATTTAAACACATAAATGCAAAACTGAAAAGCAAGTTGAATGAAAATAATCTACAGGGAATAAATTAAAACCCAACAATTAAGAATTTTTTTTTAAAAGAATTTATTAAATATAACATGAAAACATTCATTATTCAGGAAGTGAGTTTGTTAATGGGCTTTCTGAAAAAAAAATCTTCAATAATGACAGACCATTTCAGAAACAGAGAATGTAACATGCAGAGTAGGGATGTCTCACCTTAATTAACACACTTAATGAAGCCTTCAAATGCCAGCAACACAATCACTTGAGACTCTGATCAGCTCATCTGGATAGAGACGGACGATACTAATCTGATAAAAACCAAAAGAACTGCAGATGCAGGAAATCCAAAACAAAAAAAAAATTGCTGGAAAGGCTCAGTAGGTCTGGCATCTTCTGTGAAGTGTTAATGTTTTGGATTCAGTGACCCTTTGTCAGAACTGATGGTGGCCAGGAAAAAGTTGGTTTTTATGCCGAAGATTAGCTGGGGGGAGAGGGTCAGGAATAGACGATAGGTGGAGATAGAGCCCAAAGAGAGAGAAGAACTGATGGACAGAAAAATCAGTGGATAATGATCAGCCTGGGAGAATGAATGGCTGTAAGTGGACAATTAGTGGCTAACGAGAAGTGGTATGCAATAGCAGACCAGGTCATAACAAGGCCTGGTGTATTGGGGTGGGGGCAATGACATGGGAAAAGGTGCCGCAAGCCCTAAAGTTGTTGAACTGGATATTGAGTCCAGAAGGCTGTAGAGTTCCCAAGCGGAAAATGAGGTGCTGTTCTTCCAGCTTGTGCTGAAGCACTTCAGCAAGCCTGAGACAGATGTCAGCCAGGGAACACAATGGTGTGTTGAACTGACAGACAACTGGGGGCTCAAGGTCATTTTTGCAGCAGAACGTAAGTGTTCTACGAAGCAGTCACCCAGTCTACTAACCTGATGTATGCTAGGTAAAATAAGGAGATATAGCTCTGTGGCACAGAGCGGGCAGGCAGTGGGCAGTGCATCTGTCATCCCTCCTAATCAACAAGAAAACATGGACCTCATTGGCATTCACTCGGCAAACTGACAGTATTGATCATCCTGTTTCTTGTTGAGAGGAAAGGAAACCCAGTAAACTAGCATGAATGAATGAATGATTATTTATTGTCACTTGTACTCAATAGTGAACAACACAATAAAGTACAGTGAAAAACTTCAACTGTCAACACAATCCGGCACCATTTTGAATAGTTTAAGAATAAAAAGAATAAGAAGATATAGCTGAAAGAGAGTCCATCTTTCTTGTGCCACCTCAGCCATAAGTCCTGGCTGACCAACAACATCCACCCCACCACCCCTCTGCCAGATTCACCAACGTCAGAGTTGCCACTCTTCAGGTGCCTTCTCTTTATCGCTAAGCCCACCTCACCGATGGGTCACCAATGCCAGGTCCCATGCTGGACCCACACTTGCCCCTCAATCAGGAGCTCCTGGCTCCGCTGCTGCTGCCACCTCACCAATGCCTGGAGTCCCCACTCTGGGCATGCCACAGCCAGGAGCTCTGTCTCTGCTGCCAGGCCAGGCTGCCACCTCACCAAGAGTCCCGCTCTGGCCACCTTCCTCCATGATGTCACTTTCTTTGACACCACCAACAGGAAGAAGATGAAGAAAAAGAAAGAAGACCAAAAAGGTAAGGAAAGAAGAGAGGAAGCAGCTGGTCTGGAGTGGACAAACCCAGGAGACCGAACGCTGCCTACCTTGTTGGTGCTGCCATCTTGGTGCTGTAACTCCTGCTCCAACATTGAGATTTTCACCTTCTGCTAAAGAACTAATACTCTGTCATCTTCTAAATTCCAGAACTACTGACAACTGTCATCATTTCTTTGGGTTCCAAGTGACCTGGGACAGATCGATAAGTAAACTTCTATTTTCTCATATTAATCTTTAATATATGATTTTGCAACCAATTAATTTTGTTTTTATCAAGATTTTTTCTTCCATCAAAAATGTGTTGGACCTGTTAATCTTGTTGTGTATGGTAATGACTCTGAAAGAAGTAATGTTGATGACTGCATTATGGTCCCCCAATCTGATGATGCCATACAGTCTTGAATGGGGAAAGGAGAGTCTAGTTTGAGATCCTGATGGAGACAGAAGTATCAACATGTCTCCTGATAGCTTTTATATATTATGTCTAACTAGCTGATACAATTTATACTTATTGCTATCACGCAATAAACTACAACCTGGTGGTTAATAGTTGGAAAAAGAATATTCCATGGGTGATTTGATGATGGGAAAAAAAAGGTCAGTTGTGTGTAAGAACACTACTGGATATAAAAAGAATAAAATAAACTACAACCTGTTAAGGCAAGTGTTTCTTCTTAATAATTTCTAGTGCTTCATCTTGTACAATTATTAATCAAGTAGTATTGAAGACTGTAGAAAGGAAAGGAGGATTGGTAGCAGCAGTCTACCCTAATCATTTGTAGATAGTGAGGGTTCCACAGCACATTCAACAATTTCAATTTAATTTTCCTAGGTTTTGTTCATTCAAACATACCTCAAAAATCTTTCTACCTATATCAAGGTATGTCTAATCAACCTGCTCAGAAACATTACAATACACTTGTGCAGCAGGTGGGACTTGAATCCAAGCCTCCTAGCTCAGAGGTAGGGATGCTACCACTGTGCCACAAGAACCATCTCAATCTGTGTCTGAGATGAACCTGTTTAGTGGCTACAGCTGTAAGCAACCATAAATCAAGATATATTCCTCAACCCTGCATACAAGACAAACCCATCCTTTTTGCTTCAAACATTATGCTTTTGCACACACTCGGTGTACACATCATCCCCACTTTTCAGCCATGGCATGCTGTATTAGTAGTCAGTCACAAACTTTCACACCACAATTTACTTACTACAGCAGCAGTTGCATGAAGAATCAGACACACAATATGGGCTTTGTTGCATATATACACGCGAGTTTAAGAGTTAGCCCTCCTTGTGTCAGGTGCTGAAAATATTTCAAAATGGCAGCCACCCACCCACATCCACACCCACACTATTGGTTCTCTTTAAACTGTGATGTTTAGGTAGATCTCCATTTTTGGAGAGATTTTCCAAGAATTTAAAGATTGATTTATATGTTGACATCCATGGTACACACTTAATTATGTTTTTTTCTTATTTAAGTATAGGTTTGTTACTGTCAAAAATGCAACTTGCTTGACCTTTTCTTACCTTATTTCTTTTCAGGAGGATTCTTGAACGTTTAGAGTCATAAAGTCATAGAGTTGTGCAGCATGGAAACAGACCCTTTGGTCAAACTCATCAATGCTGACCAGATATCCTAAATTAGTCCCATTTGCCAGCACTTGGCCCATATCTCCTTAAACCCTTCCTATTCATGTACCCATTCAGATACCTTTTAAATGTTGTAATTGTACCAGCCTCCACTGCTTCCTCGGGCAGCTCATTCCATACATGCATCACCCCCTACATGAAAACATTGCCCCTTAGGTCCCTTTTAAATCTTTCCCCTCTCACTGTCAACCTATGCCCTCTTGTTTTGGACTCCCCTACCCTGGGGAAAAGACCTTGGCTATTCACCCTATCCATGCCCCTCATGATTTTATAAACCTCTATAAGGTCACCCCTCAGCCTCTGACACTCCAGGGAAAATAGCCCCAGTCTATTCAGCTCTCCCTATAGCTCAAATCCTCCAACCCTGGCAACATCCTTGTAAATCTTTTCATTTAATATGTTGTCAGTTAATTCTAAGATTAGGCAGATTCCTTCTACATTAGCTTGCATTTGTCCACAGCATTTATACAATTTCAATACTTTCAACAAGTAACTGATCAATCATGGATACCCACCAACCTCCATTAACTTCATTACTACTTTTCATGAAAGTGCCAGACTATTAGCATTGTCAGACATTCACCATTCAGTCTCAGTTCATTTAATTT
This sequence comes from Rhincodon typus, assembly GCF_021869965.1. NCBI lineage: Eukaryota > Metazoa > Chordata > Chondrichthyes > Orectolobiformes > Rhincodontidae > Rhincodon > Rhincodon typus. Next base: position 68,385,202 of record NC_063333.1, on the reverse strand, counting down.
TCAGAGTTTTCATTTGTTGGTGGTATTCCCTCCGAGACTGTTTGATAATGCAGGTTTTTCAGTTGTGAATCTCCAAGTTGAACCTATTTACAGTTCCTTTGTTAATTTCCTTTCTAATAATTTCTATTTCAACCTTGTGTTTGTTGGACAGGATACAAGTCTTTTTGCAATTTGGCAAGTTACTTCTGCATTTTATGTTTCTTATTTCTACGCCTCCAACTCTGTGTTGCAATTCTAGTTGCTGTAGTCACATGTCACCTAGCAATTTGTGTCAGATTTTATTTTCTCTTTTGAACTTTCCTGGAAGTTCTTAAGCAGAGAGAATTCCTCTCCTAACAACGCCTGGGGACCTTTGACCTATTCTATTTTGTAGCATATAACCATAAATCTGTTCACTCATTTTCAACATTACTCAATTTCTGACATTTTTAAGGTAGAACTTTACATTCCCAGTTTGTGTCCTTGCATTTTCTTTTGTCACTTTAGAACTGGCTTTTCTACTCTATTTACATGTCGAGCTTTTACACTGAATGTCTTTGTGAAATTGTGGCAATGAATAGTAATTATGCAGTTGCTCACATTTTGTTCAAATTTGCAGTATTTCTGCTATATGAAGTTTTCTTTCCTGTTCAACTTCTGCCAGGAATCTTCAAAGATCTGTGTGTGGTCTTCCGTCTTCTCAACCTGAAACACTTGCTTCAATCAGACTTACCTTGCTTATACTTGTTTCTGCAGAATCTTAATTAAATGCAGATATACCTGATATCTAAAACTATCTAACGTCTCTGCTATATTGTGTATCAATTCTATATACAGTTCAGAGCTCACTCTCAACAGTTTCAAAGATTTCCTCGTTTATCTTATCATTCTAGTTTATTCCTCCTTTTCCAATCTTTTTATTAATTGACTTTTTTTCTCTCTTTTAAGGTGATGTCAATTGCTTATTCCTTTCTAGGCTCTTGTGTGTTCATCTGTGCATATTTTCTTTTTCTTCCAATTGAGTTATTAGTTCGTTGTAGATTTTTGCAAATATCTGTCTTCCTAAATTGTTGAAATGAACTGCTTCAGTAGTGCTCTCGATTTTTAATCTGACTTCTATTTATTTTGTCCATCCCATCTCTTTTTAAATGATTGGTTTTGGTATGATCACAAGCTCCAGATTGCACCTCACCGTGCTGCAGTCCTGTCTGATACAGTCTGATTTTCTTTTAACCCAGTTGTTTGTTAAGTCATTGTTTAAAATAATGCCTTTTTGAGATTTTATAGCTATGCTTTGGATTCATTCTGCAATACTCAGTTATTTTATTTTCCCCAAATTGATAAAGATTTTCAATGCTCTCAGATTGCTACTTGGTCCATCAGTTTTACCAGTGACACTCAGTAGTTTGAGTTGAGCAACAGTACCACTTGCGTATCCATAAACTGAGCACAACACTCAAACTGGGGCTTCAAGTATTTGTTTCTCCAAGCTGAAGATTGAAGAGTCTTGTTTCTTCAGCTGCTCTCTCGTGGATTTGTTGGATATTTTCAATTTCTGCTGGTACGTTTCTTCAGTACTCAATCCCTATCTCACTGTCATCAAATACTTGATTTTAAATTCTGCTGTTTTTTTTCCCTAGTTTCACAGATTTACAGGAAGATCTGTATCTCTGTTAATCATGCATCATACCGCTGGCATTCGTTATTTAGTTTTAAGTGAATCATTTATTGTGAAGAAACAGAAAAATAAAAGGATACAGATTTCACACTACTGAGCCAAAAAGACAATCATACAAATGAGTACAGTGATATATGAATCTGAGCACAGTTATGAAGCTCAAGATGTGACCATTCTCAACCAGCCCATGCTTGTGTAACTCAAAACAGTGAACAACATTAGGTGTAATTCCTCAACTAAACAACTTTTGCTAAAAAACAATCCTGAGTCTGTTAAGAATTACACTGAAAACCAATTTAAGGTTGTCAGGTGGGTTAGCAGTATGGCCCCACAGGGGAATCCAATCACCCACTACCCTCATTGCTTGATATCCTGGAGGCTGGAAAAGTGGCCGTTTGCCCAATTGGGTACCAGGACAATTTCTCGGCTGATTGGGGGTATTTGCTCCAATCCGGGGGCAATAAGAAGTGTGGAAGGGGAACAAAATGATAGTGTCTGAAAGTTACCCCTTTGCCCTTGTGTTGACCACCGTGATACCCCTCTGTCCATGGTTCTCACCATGCGAGATGAAAAGGAAAAATCAGCCACCTTCTTGCCATTGGATCCCTTAAGACCTGGCCATGACTGATAACGTTTAGGAACCAGAAGCTGCCAGCCTCTGATTAAGGCTGTACTCCATCCTGCAACCTGTGACAGACATAGAAATTCACCAATTTCGCAGTCACTCTGACGTCAGAGCTGGGGTAATTTTCTTGTTCTCTTAGAAAAAGCAGCAATTATTCAGAATTCTCTGTTGAAAACTTTTGGTTGACAGCAATGACATCTTCACTGCATATTTGAGGATTTACAGCTCTATGGCCTATCTACTCTAGACGGCCTTGCATTAGTTGTGTACATTGAGGTCCCAAGATGCCTCCTTTAAGGTCACCTATCATTACTTCTATGTCAAAGAAGACATCCATCCGCCAAGTGGAAGGACAAATGATATGATCAGCTTAGCTTGTGACCAGCAATTACACCCCACACTGTGTGTATTTCACATGCATGGTGATATAATTTCAGATGATATGAACCTACACTCTGGAGGTGTATGGTTGATACAATCACTCCTTGGAGAGCTTCCGTTCACCCAGAAATGGAGCCTGCATTTTTGGCCAAAGACCATACGATATAGGAGAAGATTTAGGCCATTTGGCCCATTGCATTGGCTCTGTCATTCAATCGTGGCTAATATGTTTCTCAACCCCATTCTCTTGCCTTCTCCCATCACCATCAAACTGGCATTAACTCTGGCCACCCCAGATATGGCCCTATTAAGCATTACAGGTCGCTACTCAGAATTGGCTGGTTATGGAAAGAAACACAAACCGTACTGGGCATTGTCAGTGCCAGGCTCGAGCTGGTCATCAAGTTCCCCTGACACCATTCTCACCTCCAAACCTCTGTGTCTACCTCCTTACCCCTTCAGTCCTACAGTGCCCTCTGACACCCCACCAACATTCATTCCACTGACGCTGAGGACTGACCATGGCCCACCCTCCTGGACTGTAGTGAATGGACCCATTGACCATGACTGTCTCAAGCAGATGACTGACTGTGCACAAAGAATGGATACATCCCTCGACAGAATGTACTTCTGTCAGAGAGCAGCTCCTCCACACCACCGGTCCTCCCCACGCTCTCCCTGATTGAGGATGACTCTGTCTTTGACTTTGAGGCATGGCCATTTAATTGATACACATGTGTGGGCAGCTGGCACACTCTGTAGGTGTGAGATTGGCACAGCACAGATTTGTCATCCAACAACATATCCATTGTTTTGATTGATGATTGCTGATAAACATGTCAAGCTGTCTGGCTTTGTGTCTGTGCTAAACAGCAAGATAAGACAGTGTGAGTGTGAGCATTAAATAATGGCTGAGGACCTGAGGCACAAACAGGCAAAGCAAGGCAAAGCAGGGATGCAGTAAGGATCCAAATGATTGAGTGCCAAGGAAGCAAGTGAGCAGCCCTGAGCTGGCTCAGTCTGTGATCTGGGTGCACTGTCCCTGTGGGCAAAGGCTCTTTCCAGCAGCATTAAAACCAGAGGTACCAGTGTGTTCCAAAATGCAGCATTTGGCATTCTGTAAGTGGATTGGAGATGTGTCCTGTTAGTTTACAGAGGCTGCAACAGCTCCAATGACAATGTCCTTGGACTAAGGGTGTGTGTGGAAGGTGCCCATTGACCATGCCCTGAAAAATTATTGCCATGTGTCCAAGATGGAAGTCTGGAGCTGCAAAGCAGTGAGCTGGAGTCAGCAAGTACCTGCTCAGATTGTCATCTGGTAGATTCCCAGCAGCTAATTTCTAATTAGTGGGTGTCAAAAATGGAATCTTACAGATTAATGAGGTAAGGTTAGGTGGCAATGAGGGTGGCAGTACATCTTAATAGGCTACTCACTGCTCATGAGCAGGAGTCTCATCTTGATGCTTGGAATTTCAGTGGAAAATGTGATTTATTGCTCCCAACAGTGAAAAAGGCCTTGTGCAATTTCTCACGTAATTCTCACAAAGTTCTCACCCTTGCCTTCATCATTCAGGGCTTGGGAAGATTCTGTCCTCTGTATCTTTGTATAGCAAGCTTCTGTCCTTCACAAACTGAACATTTCAGTTGCTCTGCAGCTGTGTTCAAACTTCTTGAGTTTTGCTGGAGCCACACTCATCCAGGCAAGCGGGGAATATTCCATCACACTCCTGACTTGTGCCTTGTAGATGGTGGATGGGCTTTGGGGAGTCAGGAGGTGAGTAACTCGCTGCAGTATTCCTAGCCTCTGACCTGTTCCTGTAGCCACAGTGCTATATATCTAGCCCAGTTCAGTTTCTGGTCAAAGATATCCTCCTGGGTGTTGATAGTTATATATGTGACCAGGTGTAGTGAATATTTTAGTAACACATCCTCATAACAAAAAAAAAGTCACTTTATTTTCCCTACCAGTAGTTGTAAGCTGTGGCCATTTACTAATAAATAAGACTTAGCAGTTAGTGAATCAATCATCTGGATCCTATTCTAGCCTGGGCTTTTCTGGAGGTAATTTGGGGACTTTGTATGCTTTAATAAAATTTTTAACTTCTGTGATGACTCCAGGCATAATGGGACTTGATTTCCAGGGTGGTACCCTGGTGAGAATGGACAATAGCAACATTCAGTTATTGGTGAATACCACTCCTGTTGTTACTGCACAGCAACAGAGTGAAACCTGTTGCTCAAAATTTAAGACATCTTCCCATAATACAAGATAGATTGGCCACTTTTGAGGATTGTAAGCAGCAGGTTTAGGCTGATTCATGAGTTTGCATGTAACACAGTGAGAAATGATCTGATCAAGGTAGCCATTATGTCATATTATTGCTTTAGTCTGCTCTTTTTCAGCATCAAGCGTGCAGGAAGAAACCGCCCACGGTGTTTTCTACAACTGCCTACTGTAAGCCTACCTTCACTCTGCAAAATATGCATTGGGATTCCTACACTTCCATACTCTATAGGTTTGGCTCATTCATAAACAGGATCTGATATATTTGTCCACCATGCTCAAAGCATGGTACTAACAGCCAATTTAAGATTGTCATACAGGCTCACAGTGTGGTATACTTGATGGACTGGAAGCTACATACTCTATCTCACAGTGTTCTGAACTTTGCAAACATAAAAATAGGTACACACACTGTACCCAGTTCAATTCAATGAAATAAATGACAGCCACTCTCTTGTCATTCCTCAGGGCAATACAGAGTCCAGCTGCCTGGTTTAAATTTGTATAAAGCTTTGCAGACAACTGTTAGTCATCATCTAATTGGATCAATCTCTAGAATGATGTCTGTTACTAATCAGTGTCCATTTGTCAAACAACACAGTCTTCTCATTCTGTATAAGAATGGTGTTCCTCTTTGCATTGGTGTTCTTACAAATGACCTGATGAGTACAAAGCAAAAAGCTTTGATGAAATAGATTTTATTTTTCCCCATTAATACTCAAACTGGAATTGCAGAAAGGGCCTCCACGTTAAAAAGAGAGTGACACCACAATCCCCTAATGTTTCAGCAAGTTATATGATGTTTAAATGGGCATTACTGAGTGGCCAATCAAATCACATTGTAATTGACACTTCTCTCTCAATGCTAGCCATGGTTTCACAGTTACACATGTCCGTAGTGTGGGCAATGATTCATGAGGTTATGTAGCTCCTTTAACCCCCTTTTTAGTATTTCTAAAGTGCTGCAATTTAAAAACAACCAACAGCAGAGCTTTAGTTTTAAATAAAACCAAAGGTCAGTTTATTATATAACTGTTGCTGAAAGTTACACAGTAAAATTAATGAAGTTATTCGATAAAATATGGATGAAAACAATAAAAGCAGACAAAAATGAAGATCATTTTGAGGATGAAAGAATTTTTTCTCACCATCATTGGCAGACCTGCTATATGTTTATAGATTTCCTTCCCAAAGGTGAGACGGTTGAAAGTTTGAAGTCTGTATTCAGCAACCATGACAGGTTCTGTGAATGAACAGTTCAAGGTTACCTGTAGAAATGGGTTTGGTTAGCAGAACTGCCTTTGGGAGAGAGAGAAAAGCTTTGTTTGTTCTTCAATAGCTCTGTGGTATTGCCTCTTGCAGATAACCTGGATTTTTTTTTGACAGAACTGTAGCTGATTTCTGAAGACCTTTCTCTTTTCAGCTAAGAAATGTCTCTCTGCTGTCACCTCAGCTACCTTCCTGGAGACTCATGTTTCAAAATGGTGTATCATAGAATCTTATACAGATCAAACTTAAGATGGCTCAATAATTTACGTATCATTAACCAATAAGACAGTTATGTTGAAATTTCCTGTGGGGGTGTCCTTCCAGTCTCCTTACTTTTTGTCTCAGATGTTTTGAATTCTCACACTTTTTAAGCAAATCCCGTTGAGTTGTCCAAGGTTAACCAATTTTAAATGTCTTCATTTGTGATTGATGTTGAAGTAGGATACAGCCTGTCTGTCTTTCTGGTTCAAATGATTCAATAGGGACTATCACCTGACTTCTGGGAGCCTTTTTTAGTGTCTATTTTTAAAAAGTGATATTAGTTTTCTTTATACAGTATGTAGCATTATACTCATGCCAATGATTTGGGTATGGCTGCACTGATTAAAATGCATATAGTGCTCAGGGAACTTCACAATGTCAGCTGACCACAGTTTGAATATTTTAATTAGGTTCCTAAAACCACAATATCATCATCATTGAAAATAAATTGAGGCTACAAGGTGTTTTAAATGACTTTGGTATGAAGTACAAATATAATAAACATTGCAAAGAAGTCATAATAACATTAAAACCAGTTGGGAATTATCTGAGACTGTTAAACAATAAAATAGGTCAGGCAAAATTAACAAGAAAGCTTATTCCAAATCGATCAAATGGAAAAAAATAATTATAACCAGCATTTGTAAATTCTAAGCTTGGTGTATAAGCATTTTACAGCTGATGCTACTCATGTCTTTATTCTAACATTCTGGTCCTTTGGTAGATAAGGGTGCATGGGATTTTATCTGCTAATCCACAGTAAGAAATAACAAAATTAAGGTCAGGAGAGGGAAAGGCTAATTGTTTTTAACTTTGTGAATATTTGCTTTCATTCAAGGAGAATGATGTTGTTGTAGATATGAAGTTGAGTTCCCTTCAATTTTCCCAGTAATGCATGAAGTGTATCAATGTAAATGCTTTTATTTCTTAAACTCCCTGACAATTTCACATAAATTGGTGCTGAATTATTAGGTTCGTGCTATTGTACCATGCCCATAAACTATTGGAGTGAGGCCATGTCAAACGCCTTCTAGTTGGATCTCTACAAGCATCAGATTCCACATGTCTGGGATGTCTGCATTACATTTAAACCCAGGTTCTGGATGTGCATAGATATGAGTGTCTAATCTACTATGAAAGAAACAAACTAAAGCACCCTTCCAAATGGACTTTATCAGCTAATAAACCCTTAATACTTTATGGCGCTAAGCAGGAAAATGATGATGAGAATTAGGGAGGTCCCACTTCTAAATAATGACAGCTGCATATAAATATAAGCTTTGATACAATAGCTCTCTGTAAAAAAAGCACACAGACATATACACCAAAATATAAATATCAGCTTTTAGAGCACCTCCAAATACACCCTGTTAAATGTTATTTCTTTGAGCTTTTTTAATTGAAATTCCATCTTCATAACTCTCCTCCTTTCTTCTGCCATCAATCACTATTTTCTTTTCTTTTTCTATTTTCTCCATTACAAACCCACTGACTCCCACAGTTACCTGGACTATACATCCTCACACCCCACTTCCTGTAAAGACTCCATCCCATTTTCTCAGTTCCTCCGTCTCCGTCGCATATGTTCAGATGAGGCCAACTTCGACAAGGGAGCCTCTGAAATGTCCACCTTCTTCCTCAACCGAGGATTCCCCAGCTCCGTTGACAGGGCTCTCAATCGGGTCCGACCCATCTCCCGCACTTCTGCCCTCAGCCCTTCTCTTCCCTCCCGCAACAGCAATAGGGTTCCCCTTATCCTCACCTACCATCCCACCAGCATCCACATCCAGAAGATCATCAGACGCCATTTCCGCCACCTCCAGCAAGATGCCACCACCAGACACATATTCCCCTCCCCTCCCTTGTCTGCCTTCCGCAGGGACCGTTCCCCCCGTGACACCCTGGTCCACACTTCCTCCACCCCCAACACCTCCCCACAATCCTATGGCACCTTCCCCTGCAACCGGCGAAGGTGCAACACCTGCCCATTTACCTCCTCCCTCCCCAGTATCCAAGGGCCCAAACATACCTTCCAGGTGAAGCAACACTTCACCTGCACTTCCAAGAATCTAGTCTACTGCATTCGCTGCTCACAATGTGGTGTCCTCTACACTGGGGAAACAAAGTGTAGACTTGGCGACCGCTTCGCAGAACCTCTACGTTCTAATTGCAATAAAGACCCTGTTGCCTGCCACTTCAATGCACCACCTTGCTCCCTGGCCAACATCTCTGTCTCCGGCTTGCTATAGTGTTCCAGTGAAGCCCAACACAAGCTGGAAGAACAACACCTCATTTTCCGTTTGAGGACCCTACAGCCCTCCAGCCTCAATATTGAGTTCAATAATTTTAGGGCCTAAACTGTCCCATGTCCCAGCCCCCCACCCCACACACCAGGCCTTGTTACCACATAGCCTGCCATTACACACCCTCTGTTGTTAGTCACTAACAGTCCCCATTAACAACTATTCACCCTCCCAGCCTGATCTTTAGCAACTCCTTTGTCTGTCCAACTGTCTTTCTCTCTCTTTGGGCTCTATCTTATCAGTTACTCCCTACCCCACCCACCTCCCTGTTTTCTGCATATAAACTGATGTTTTCCCATCCTCCATCAGTTCTGAGGAAGGGTCACCGGACCCGAAACGTTAACTCTGTTTTCCCCTTCACAGATGCTGCCAGACCTGCTGAGCTTTTCCAGCAACTTTGTTTTTGTTCCACTATTTTCTTAACCTCCTTATTTTGGTTTATTGGAAGATTGAGGAGGCTAAGTGTCCAGGATGCTGAAAAGGATAAGCAGTTACACTTTGTTGCAGCTCCCTCTGAGATCTACATATAGGGAAGCTTTAGGTAGTTCATTTTAGAGAGCGATCTAAAGACCCAGAGTTGCCACCTAATACAATTGTTTTAAGTCTCAGATGTGCACTGTCCACAAAACTGCAACCATTGTTTCTTGTCATAAATCAGCAGCTGTGATACACTGGTCTATGCAGGTGGTCTGAACCAAAAATATAGTTAGGTTCATTCAAGTCAGGCCAGACAGAGCATATTTTAGGTGAACTCTGTTTGACTTGCACCCAGTACAGTAGATGAAGGAATATTATAGGATTATAGAGCAGGAGACAGTTGGGGAATGTTGCAAAAGACACCCCTTCAAAGCATACTCTGTGCAGCAGATTGAGCTTGCTTATCTTTTTTTTAAATTTCCTCATGGAAAGTGGGAATCACTTGCTGAGCCAGCAGTTACTGCCCATCCCTAGTTACATCTGAGAAGGTAGTTGTGAGAAGCTATCTTGAACTGTAGCAATCCATTTGCAGTAAGTAGACCCATAAATCCATTAGGGAAAGAGTTCCAGGATTTTGACCCAATAACACTGTAGGAATGGCGATATATTTTCAAGTAGGGATGGTGTGCAGATTTGAGGAGTACTTCCAAGTGAAGATTTTCCCATGTATCTGCTGCCATTGTCCTTCTAGATGGATGTGGTTGTGAGTTTGGGAATTTGCTCTCTAAGCTTTGGGGATCCCTCTGCAGTGTCTGAAATGATTTCTCTCACTTGATAGCTGTTTATCCGGGATATAAGCAAGGAAATTTCTGACCTGAAATTTCTCCCCTATCACACATCACTTGATATTGATGAGTTTGTGAAGCGGTACAGGGAGACTCTACTCAGACAAAGTCCTAGGAAAGTGATAAAGATGTTCAGGGCCTGGAAAATCAGAATTGTAACTGAATTGCTGGCCTTCCATGCTGGACAGCATGGTGCCTCAATGGTTAGCACTGCTCCTTCGCAGCACCAGGGACCCAGGTTTGATTCCACCCACAAGTGACTGTCTGTGTGGAGTTTGCACATTCTCCTCATGTCTGTGTGAGTTTCCTCCCAAAGTTCAAACAGGTGCAGGTTAGGTGGATTGGCTGTGCTAAATTGCCTGTAGTGTCTAGGAATATGCAGACTATGTGGATTAGCTATGGTGAATATGGGGGTAGGGTAGGATGCCCTTCAGAGGGTTAGTATAGACTTGATGGGTGAAATAGCCTCTATATGCCCTCTAGGGATTCTATGACTCTTTCTGCCATGTTCATGCTGGAATAAGCTGAGTAGAGCATTAATGTTTTGTCCTCATACTCAAGTGATTTACTTTGGACCAGATTTTGGCTCTGATCTGGCATGAGACTAGAGGCTAGAGTTTGGCAGACCAATCCCATAATATATTTGAGGATTTCTGATGTCAACGAGCACCAAATCTATTACGAACTTTGCAAGTTAGAGTTTGATATTTGTTACTAAATCTGTATTACTAACTTTTATGTTTTTTGCACGAGAACACCTTATTCTGGTAATTAATTTCAGTTGGTTTTCATTTCTTTCATTTTACTTGAGGAGAAAGTTCTTTCAAGGTGATTTAAATAGCACAAGAATTCTGCAGATGCCTAGTGATATGAAAGTAGAGGATATGTATTTCCTTGGTTTGTTTATTAGTAGAATGCCAAAAATTCTATTTTAAACGTTAATTAGTCTCAACCAACTGTTTTTAAAAAAGCTTGCTCCAGTTGATCTCTTGAATTCTCGGTATAAAAATAAATTACTTCACCAAAATCAGTATGTTTGCTTAATTTTAACATGCTGCCCACTGGTCTGCTCAGAATGTTTTAATTTTCTTTGTTTAATATTGAAGTATCTTAGTGTTTTCAGAATTAACTCCAACAGTTCAGGGGCGGCACCTCCCTGCGAGAATGAAAGAAAGGTATGGCAAGTTACATGAACCATGGATGACCAGAGATGTTATGACTTTGGTCAAAAAGAGAATGGAAGCACACGTGAGGTCGAGGAGGATGGGATCTGACAAAGCCCTTGAAGTATATAAGGAAAGTAGGAAAGAACTTAAGCAAGGAATTAGAAGGTCTAAAAAGGGTCATGAAAAGTCATTAGCAAACAGGATTAAGGAGAATCCCAAGGTTTTTTACACACATATATAAAAAGCAAGAACGTAGCCAGGTAAAGGGTTGGCCCACTCAAGGACAAAGGAGGGAATCTATGTGTGGAGCCTGAAGAGATGGGAAAAGGTCTTAAATGAATACTTTGTATCAGTATTCACCAAAGAGAAGGAATTGGTCCTAGGATAATCTCATGGGAGTATCAAGTTTCTAAACCAATTTGCTATTAAAAAGGAAGAGGTGTTGTGCTTCTTAAAACGTATTAAGACCAGTCCTCGGGTCCTGATGGAATCTATCCCAGAATATTGAGGGAGGCAAGACAACAAATTGCTGGAGCAGAGGACTGGAGTATAGCTGATATTGTCCCATTGTTTAAAAAGGGTAACAGGGGTAATCCAGGAAATTACATGCCTGTGAGCCTCACGTAGGGAAATTATTGGAAAAGATGCTCTGGGACAAGATCTATAAGCATTTAGAAGCAATGGACCGATTAGTGACAAACAGCATGGTTTTGTGCAGGGGAGGTTGTGCCTCACGAACTTGATCGAGTGTTTTAAGGAGATGATGAAGGTGATTGAGGGAAAAATGGTTGATGTTGTCCACATGGACTTCAGTAAAGCCTTTGACACGGCAGACTGGTACTAAAGGTGAAGTTACATGGTATCAGGTGAGCTGGCAAGATGGATACAGAACTGGCTTAGTCATAGGAGACAGAGGGTAGCGGTGGAAGGATACTTTTCAGAATGGAGGGCTGTGACTCGTGGTGTTCCACAGGGATCAGTGCTGGGACCTCTGCTGTTCATGATCAACATAAACGATTTGGAGGAAAATGTAGCTGACCTAATTAGTAAGTTTGAGCACAATACAAAAGGTTGGTGGAGTTGCAGATAATGAGGAGGATTGTCAAAAGGTAACAGCAGGATATAGATCAGTTGGAGGCATAGGTAGAAAAATGGCAGATGGAGTTTAATCCAGACAAATGTGAGGTGATGTGTTTTGGAAGAACAAGTACAGGTAGAAATTATACAGTGAATGGCAGAAGCCTTAGCAGTATTGATATGCAGAGGGATCTGGGTGTGTGGGTCCACAGATCACTGAAGGTGGCAGCGCAGGTAGATAAGGTAGTAAAAAAGGCTTATGGCATGCTCGCCTTCATGGGGGGGGGGGGGGGGGGGGGCTGGGGTTTGGTGGGGAGTGGAATTGAGTATAAGGATAGACAAGTTACACTGCAGCTTTAGAGAAATTTAGAAGGACCACACTTGGAATATTGCATACAGTTCTGGTCATCACACTACCAGAAGGATGTGAGATAACAAGGTGTACAGCTGGATGAACACAGCAGGCCAAGCAGCATCAGAGGAGCAGGAAAT
>NC_063333.1:68346158-68367425 GCF_021869965.1 Rhincodon typus | reverse complement strand
AGCATCAGAGGAACAGGAAAGCTGACGTTTCGGGTCTGGACCTTTCTCAGAAAATGAAGAAGGGTCCAGACCTGAAACGTCAGATTTCCTGCTCCTCTGATGCTGCTTGGCCTGCTGTGTTCATCCAGCTCTACACCATGTTATCTCAGATTCTCCAGCATCGGCAGTTCCTACTAACTCTATACCAGAAGAATGTGGATGTTTTGGAGAGGGTACAGAAAAGGTTTATTAGGATGTTGCCTGGTATGGGGGAATTTAGATATGAAGAAAGGTTGGATGCACTGCATTTGTTTTCATTAGAACGCAGGAGTTTGAGGGGTGACCCGAAAGAAGTTTATAAGATTGTGAGCGGCATGATAGAGTGGAAAGTATGAGGCTTTTTCCGAGTGTGGAGGGGTCAATTACTAGGGGACACAGGTTCAAGGTGCGAGAGGGGAAGTTTAAAAGAGATGTGCGAGGCACGTTTTTCACATAAAGCATGATGAGTGACTGGAACGCACTACCAGAGGAGCTGGTGGAAGCAGTCACAATAGCAGCTTTCAAGAAGCACCTGGACGAATACATGAATAGGAAGGGAATAGAGGGATACTATTACGAAGTTGTGTAGAGTAATCGTAAATTGGAAGGCAGGAAGCTAGAGTTTGTTTATTAAAAGAAGGGAGAAGATTGCATAGTTCCTTTAAGAGATAAAGTGCTTTCCTAAGCTCAAGAGACTTATACAGAAAACAAAGTGTCTGCATATAGCTGAAGACATACAGCCAGTTCTGAAATTGAAACATGTATCAATTGGCTGTGTGATTGGAAACCTTAGGCTTGTTTTGATGTTGTGGCAGCTAGATGGAATCAGCCAATTAATTTAAACCAAGCACTTAGTAATTGAAAACCAATTGAATTTAAATCTGATGGTTTTGACAATCTGGGACGAATGCTCTTTTAACAAAATTGATATGTCATCCAATGTATATAAAGTGAGGGTTTTTGCAAATTGGTGTGAGAGCGAACCGTCATCTGAGAAATAGCGATCTAGCTCTCACAAGAAATCACTAAGGCCTCTAAGAAAGCACCATCTATCCATAGAAGTTACCACGGGACTTCTAGCTAAATGTCCTTCCAGAAGACTTCACAGAGAAAACATCCCTGACAGCAGGATCAACAGAAGAAAGGCATTTATGACTTGAGAACAGCAGAAGAAAGGCATGTAGACTTTGAGAGACTAAGTTTTAATTTATTTTCTTATTACTTGGGTTTATATAATTTGGACTTGTGTTTATTAGAAAAGTATACCAGTAGAATTTAATTCAGTTAGGGAATAGTTAGTAGTTAAGGGGAATTGTTTGGTTTGTTAGTAATTCTGTTAATTTGTTCACTGTCAGAGTTAAATAAATAAATTGTTACTTGTTACTTACAAAGTAAATATCAGGGATTTCCTTTCATTTAACCACTCTTTTTAACAGATTATAAAGGAGAGGTGAGTTTCTCTGGGTGTTTTGGGTTTAATTATTAGAAGGGAACCTCTACTCCCGCCATAACAGGTTGGGGACTTACGTTTCAGTTTAAACATCGGAGGTGTTCAAACCCCTCTCTGTAACAATACAGGCCTGTAAGCAATGACAGTTTTAATATGGAAGGGCAAAATGTGTCGGCGCAGGCTTGGAGGGCCGAAGGACCTATTCCTGTGTTGTCTTGTTCCTTATAAAAACCCAAAAGAACAGCGGATGCTGTAAATTAGGAACAAAAACAAAAGCTGCTGGAAGAGCTCAGCAGATCTGGAAGCATTTGTGAAGAAAAATCAGAATTAACATTTCGGGTCCGGTGACTCTTCCTGACTGGACCCGAAAAATTAATTCTGATTTTTCTTCACAGATGCTACCAGACCTGCTGAGCTTTTCCAGCATCTTTTGTTTTTGTTCCTATATTGTTCTTTGTTCTAAATTGTCTCTAACCAACATTTACTGAAAGTAACAACAACATAAGTAACATAGTTGTTAAAATGAGTTCTATTGTGTCCGTTTATTTAGGTCTGAAAAGTCTTTTTACCTCTGGTGATGGCCTGTATTCTTAAATGGATATAATAAATGAAAATCTACAATGCTCATTTAAATTTCAATGTAGTTGGTAGATCTGAATGTGTCCTTTGACTATGAGGGCTGAATCAATCTATGCTACTACTGTATGTTATCACCCTCATGATTTATGTAATTTCATTTTTAAGAGACATTGAGGTGGAAGTAAAAGGCCAACAAACTTCTTGGAATTTATTGATACTGGCTCATGTTATGGGTCAAATTTGTGAATTTGTGCCTGTTTTCAATGTGTGTGAACAAGCCAGTTACACTTTATGGAGTCTTACGGGTTGCATATTTCTAATGAGTTTTATTTTTAAACTAATGGAGGTCTAAAAGCTACAAGAATTAAATATTGTGTTGACAATCTCAAACAATAGAAATATATGTAAAAGGGGTGTGAGCAGGATTAAGTTCTAGCCTCATATTTGAAAATTAAATATCAAATATGGCAAATAGTGGAGACCATTGCTGAGAGTCATTTTCACTGGGCATCAGAGAATTTAAAATGTATATTGATTCAAAGGGAATCATATTCCCATCATAAAATTTGTATACTCAACAAGATATAGTATTCAGCTTGGGCTGAAAAGTGGCAAATAACATTTACGCAAATGCAAGGCAATCACCATCTCCAATAAGAGACTATTTAACCAATGCTCCCCAACATTCAATGGTATAACTAACACAGAAACCCCACGATCAAGATTCTTCAGGTTACCATTGACCAGAAATTCAACTGGACTCACCACATAAACACAATGGCTACAATAGCAGATCAGAGGCTAGGAATACTGCGGTAAGTAACTCAACTCCTGACTCCCCAAAGCCTATCCACCATCTACAAGGCTCAAGTCAGGAGTGTGATAGGATGCTAAATAAAAACCAAAAGAACTGCGGATGCTGTAAATCAGGAACAAAAACAAGTTGCTGGAAAAGCTCAGCAGGTCTGGCAGCATCTGTAAAGGAGAAAAGTGTGTGTGATAGGATACTCCCCAGTTGCCTGGATGAGGGTAGCTCCAACAGCACTCAAGAGGCTCAACACCATCCAGGACAAAGCAGCCTGCCTGATTCGCATCACATCCACAAACCTCTACTCCCTCCACCACTGACTCTCAGTAGCAGCAGTGTGTACTATCTACAAGATGTATAGCAGAAATTCAAAGATCCTCATACAGTACCTTCCAAACCCATGACCACTTCCATCTTTAAGGACAAGGGCAGTAGATACATAGGAAAACCATCACCTGCGAATTGCCCTGCAATCCAATCACCATCCTGACTTGGAAATAAATCACTATTCCTTCAATGTCATTGGGTCAAAATCCGGAATTCCCTCCCTAAGGGTCAACATAGACTGCATGGAATGCAGGAATTCAAGAAAGCAGCTCACCACCTCCTTCTCAAGAGCAGCTAAGGATGGGCAAGAAATGCTGGCCAGCTAGCAACACTCACATCCCACGAGTGAATTTAAAAAAAATGTACACTTTTCGATTCCAAACATTTGTTCATAGGACAGATGGAGAACATTTTAAATTAAAAATAACAACTTGTAATTTGCATAGGAATTTTAACATAGCAAAGCGTCTGGGTATGCTTCATCAAAGCATTAGAAAACATAACATTTCACCAAGGCACATATTAGCTGCTTATCTGCAATTGTTCCGAATTCTACGTAAGCCTTACATTTCTGGCTGGGTAATCTGATTCTGGCTTCTTCAGAAATGCAAGAGAAGTTGCGGAGAGTTTCCTTCTGGTGCTGGGAGGTCAGAGGAGGAGACAAAACAAGTCCCCTTTCTACATCACGAAGTGACATAAAGAACATAGGATTTGTCAGATGGTGTAGGCCATTTGACCTTTAGAGCCAGTTCCTCCATTCATTAGTATTAAGGCTGATCGGATTGTGGTCTCAACTCTACTTTCTTGTCCGCATCTGAAGTCCTTTACTCCCTGTTTATCAAAACTCATTTTACTCAGACTTGAATAAATTTCAATGGCCTAACCCCACTGTTGTCTGGGGAAGGAAATTCCACACACAAACAACATATGTGCTGTGCTGTATCTTGCATAAGGTGATGATGTATGTGCAGTCTATCATGCCCTACATTTGGAGAAAGCAGCTATTTTGCTAAATCCTCCTCCTCGGGCTGCAGCATTAACCTTGTCATGGGGAAATGGCAACAGTAGCAGCTATGATAGATTTATGGCTGGATGATTGATGGATCCCACATAGGTCTCAGTGGCAGACGTTGAAAGCAGTTTTCACCTTAACAGCCACTGGGATAGGATGGCCAGCCAACTCTTCAGCTCCAACAGTTGTCATAGTTTTGCAACAGTGTGCCAGGACATTCTCACTTTGCACTTGGCTCATCAGGAGGAAATAGCATTGAGAACTGTGGCTTATTCTGCACATTCTGAGGGACCTTTCAGCTGTCACCTTCCCATGTGGACAGTGCTCAGTCTCACTGGAGATTGTTGCTGGTTCCAGGCTTGCTAGCACATCTTCTCCATTTCTCTGCACCTTTGCTGTGCCTGTGACAATAAACCCTGCTGGGGCTGGATGCCTCAGTCATCCTTCCAATGAACTTGTGAGGGGAGGATAATGAACAGAATAGGCACTTATCAATGTGAGCATTCACAACACTCACTCAACTCTCAGCTTTACACACACTCCACATAATTTGACATGGAGCACTCCAACAAGGTGGTGGCGGGCGGGGGGATGCGGTCATGGATTCACTCTGCATGGAATTATGACATTAAACTTTATTGTGATGAAAGCACAAATAGTCAGATTGCAAATATACAGTAGGTCATTGTATAAGTACTAATCTCTTCTCCTCCTGGTCCCATATCAACCACAAAAGGCATCTTTGTGTAAAGAGCATCTTACATTATACTTGGAGACCAGGTTGTGAGGGAATCAGCTCGGTGTTCCAGTGCAGTCTTTAAGATCTTGCATTCACTTTGTGATTCGTGTTCCACAGGAGCCTCTTTTAAAGTGGTCCAGAATTAGGTCTGCCTCACAGAGACATCTATCTGTTGTACTGTTCTCCTGGTGAATAAAATAACTAGGGCTGTACAGAGGGCTTTATCCTAATAAGGGGTGGGGGTTGGAATAGGAGAAATGTAGCCTTATAAAACAAGAGCACATGACAGCATTTCAGGGCAGCTATGTGCATAATGATGCCCAGAGAGGCACAGGGAAGGACAGAATGTTTGAACTTATAGAAACAGCAGCATATACAACCTTAAAGGGGGGAAGGGGAGCAAGAGGTAGTGATAAAAAGGCAAAATTTCCTCTTGTGAGATTCTAGGATCAGAAGCTATAGTCTCAGAGGAAAGGGTCACCCAGTTACAATAGAGATGAAGAGAAATGTATACTCTCAGAAGCTAGTGAAGCAGTGGAATTCTTTAACGCAGAGTTGTAGAGGTTGCGTCATTTAAATACTTTTGAGGATGAGTTACACAGACTTTAGTCAGTTATGGAGGGTTATGGGTATGGACAAGTGGCAGGAAATGGAGTTGAGGATCATCGGATCGGACATGATCTCATTGAATGGTGGAACAGACTTGATGGGCCGAATGGACTACTTCTGCTCCTATGCCTAAAGGTATTATGATCAGATCCCTCCATAGCCTCATCTCTCCCTACCACTGTAATTTTCTCCAGCTCCATAACGCTCTGAGATACATTCTTATCTATAATTCTAGTCTCTTATCAACATTTGATTTTCATCTCTCAACCATAGGAGACCACTCCACCAGCAGCTCAGGACTTAAACTTGAGAATGCCTCTCTTTACCTCTCTATGTGTCTACTTCCCTTTCTTTTTTAAAACCTATCTGTTTGACTAAATTATTAGTAATCCAGCTCAATGTGCCCATATGTGTGCCATGTTATAGCTTGCTCAACAATGTTGCTATGAAATATCCTGGATGCTTTATTACATTAAAGCCACTATAAATGTTGTTGTTAAAGTCTTTAACGCGAACATGCAGGTGGAAAGAGCAATCAATCCATGACAGCAGTCATTCAGGAGGTGGAGTGGCCCACTTGGTAATATTGATGTCAATAGAGGAGGAGGCCCTTGACCTTGGCATGTTGGCTATAGTGTAGGCATTTCAGCATCTGGCAGAAATAGCTCATTTACATATCAGGAGTTGGTGGAGCAGCAACAGGAAATCCAAGGCCATCTGTCTGATTTTGCCAAGATAGTATGGATCCTAGCACAGTACATGGGAGGTCCTTTCCTGTCCTGAACACAGTCAGACAGAACCCAGGAAATCCTTCATTGTACAATTGACCAATATCAATGAGCAGCAGGTTACTGTGCGGACATAGGAAATGCAGACTGTATGATACATGCTGCAATGAAGAAAGGCTGGATAGTCTCGAGTTGTTTTCTTTAGATTGAGAGGGGATTATTAAGATTATTAGGGGCATAGACATGGTGATTAAAATGCAGCTGTTCAACTTACTTGATGGCTGAATAACAAGAGGGCATAATTGTAAAGTGAACGCCTGGAGGTTTAAAGGGTGATGGCGTGCCTGGAATGCACTGCCTGGAAGGGTAGTTGAGGCAGGAAACCTCACAACCTTTAAAAGGTCCAGAGGAGCAAGTGGTGAGCTGTAGTCGCAGGTACCTGCTGTGACTTTCGTGCTGGGATTTTTCCCTGTCTAGTTTCCATCCAGTGGTGGTAGAATAGGAGTGAATATGAATAAGCAAGATTAAGTAATAATGACGTTGATGATGAACAATAATCCTTGTTAATAGGCATCTCTAGTGAGAATCTCTTCACAACATATGAGACTTCATTGGAAAAAGCAACTACTCATTCCTGATATTGAGAAAGCCTTCTCCGGGTGTTCTCCTAAACTTCCCACCATGTTTAATGTCACTCAGGGCCTGGGAAGTTTCCACCCTTTTACTTATTGACAATAATTCAATCAAATTATCCTTTCTCATTCTGTCTGTATTTGCATGTGTCGGGAACTCCAAATATATGTGTAATTGCAAAAGGTAGGATATTTTAAAATCTTACCCAGATCAGTGTAAGTGCAATAAAGTTAACCTCTTTCTTTGTTAAAATTGAGCAAACTTACCATGTTGGTACTTTTTTAACACAGTGTGTAAATGGTTAAACATTCCTCTTGGGAATATATTTAGATTTTCAGAAGGCATTTGATATTTAAGAAGATAACAGTTGATAGTGTTAGAGGTAGCATCTAGCAGGGATAGAGAATTATCTAACAAATAGGGACAGAGAGTCGGGATGAAGTGGGCATTTTCAAGATAGCAACCTTCTACTAATGGTGTACTACAGGGATCAGTCTGGGACCACAATTATTTACAATATATATTCAAGACTTTGATTAGGAAAGTGAATGTACCAAAGGCAAGTTAGTGGATGTTTGCAAAGATAAGGAGGAAGACAAGTGGTGAAGATGACACAAAGAGCCTGCAGAGGTATATAGATGGGTTAAGCGAGTGGGCAAAATCTTGGCATATGGAAAATAATGTGAGGTTATGCAATTTGACAAGAAAACAAAAGGAACTGAATATCATATAAATGGAGAAAGACTGTAGAAATCTATGGAACAGAGAGATTTGGGACTCCTCATCCGTGAAACACAGAGAGCTAGCATCTGAGTTTAACGGGTCACGTGGAAGACAAATAAAATTTTGACCTTTATTTCAAAGGGAGTGGAGAATAAAAATAGGGAATTTTTGTGAAAATTCTGTAGACACGAGTCGGGCAACAGCTGGAATACTGTGAAAAGATTTGGTCCCTTTATCTAAGGAGAGATATACTGCCATTAGGAGCAGTCCTGAGAAGGTTCACTTGGTAGATACCAGGTATGTATGGAGAGACTGTTTTATGAAGACCAGTTGAGTAGATTGTGCCTGTACTCATTGGAATATAGAAAAACGAGTGGTGACCTTAATGAAACATATAAGATTTTTAGGGGACTTGACAGGATAGATGTGGAAAGGTTATTTCCTACTGTGGGAGAGTCTAGAACCAGAGGGTATAATCTCAGGATAAGGGGTCACACAGTTAAGACAGAGGCAAAGTGGAATTTATTCTGTCAGAGAACAGTGTATTTGTGTAATTCTTTACCGCAGAGGGCTGTCGATGCTGGTCCATTAAATTTATTTAAGACTGAGATATAAAGATTTTTAATTGGTATGAGAATCAATGGCTATGGGGAAAAGGTAGGAAAGTGGAGAGGCAGACAATCAGATCACATGATTACAAGATGGAAAGCATCAAAAGCATGTCTCTTCACAATCTTCGATTCTGCTTGAGTGAAAGTTACACAAGCATGGCAAAACCCGCTCTAACTGGCTTACTCTTGGTTTATTATACAGTTCATTGTCACATTTATCTCAGCCTGTAACAGGCCACTCTAGCGACAACTTCACATCTTACTTCTGATTTGTCACCCTTAAAAGGTACCTTGTGCTGGCAAGGATAACTTTTACATCTACTTGGCAAAGAGAACCTTAAGCAAAAACAGAAATTGCTGGAGAAACTCAGCAGATCTGGTGGCATCTGTGAGAAGAAATCACAGCTAATGTTCTGAGTCCAGTGACTCCTCATCAGAATATTAGGTGCTAGGATAAAGTGGAGTTTATTCTCACATGCTCTTATGCTAAGAGCCACCAGACTCAAAAAGTTGACTCTGATTTCTTTCCACAGATGCTGCCAGACCTGTTAGGTTTCTCCAGCAGTATCTGTTTTAGTTTCACATCTCCAGCAGTTCATTGCTATATTCTAATAAAGAGAACAATGAAAAGAATCTAAGAGATCCCAAAAAAGAACAAAGAAAAATTGTGCTTTGATTATTACATTTGCAAAAGATTATAATTAAGGTGAGGAACATCTGCAAATATTGATGATATTGTTTATAGTAATCACTTTGTATTTTAATTGCAAAGATGAACCCTTCATATAGTTAACCAATCTCAGTATACAGTTGTTTGAAGTGAAGTTGAGGTTCATGCTTCACTAAAGTATTTGCTTCTTCCTCAGTTACACACAATGGCTAGGATTTTTCACTTCAGAATCCTTAACTAGAAAATCACAGCACCATCCTTCAGGTGTAAATCTGAGAAATTCCACAGTCCCAGCTCTTGATATTCCAACTGCTAAACTGAATGGCCGGAAGATTACAGGCTTGCAACAGTAAGGGAGTGTGGCTGGGAGAGGAAACTGGGGGAAAGATGCATAGCCTGCATACTGGAGTACACAACAGCATTGTAACCAGTCATATTACTTTGACCCTTTCCAGTATTCATTTCATTGTACGTTTCAAACATGTATATACTTCTCTTTCGAAAGCTAATACTAAAGCTGCTTCCACCATGATTTCTATTCCATGTTTCAGCAATCTTCTCTGGTTAAAAAAAAATTCTCAATCTTTCCCTTCATTCTTTTGTTGATTATCTTATATTTGTGCTCTCTAGTTACTGACTGCTTTAACACTTCCATTTTTCAACTATTACCTTATTAATGAGGAGCTTCAATCTTAATACGGATCTCCTAATTATTTCTGTTCGAATGGAAAAGCCTCAGTTTTTTCTAGTCTCTCTTTCTAGTCTCTCTGTAACTGTAATCACCTCCTAACAGGGCTCACATTCCATCATTCTCTCTAAAACCTGCAACATCCTCCTTCACTCGCTGTCACCCATCCCAACCTCTGATACCACTAACCCTCCTGCCCTCTGCATTGCCTACTCTCAAATGAACAGTTGTGCCATTCACTTTCATCACCAATAACAGAGTGGAGATTCACCAGGATATTGCCTGGGATGAAGCATTTTAGCAATGAAGAGAGACTACATAAGCTCAGGTTGTTTTCTTTACAGTAGAGAAGGTTGAGCAGAGAGCCTGTTCGAGGTACATAAGATTATGACAGGCATGGACAAGGTGGATAGGAAACAGCTGTACCCCTTCATTTGAAGGATCAATAATGATGAAGCATATTTTTAAGGTAAAGGGCAAAAGGTTAGAGGGGATTTGATGAAAGTCATCCAGAGGGTGGTCAGAAATTGGAATGCACTGCCTGGGAAGATAGTACAGGCAGGAAACCTCACAATTTTTTTAAAGTATGTGTGTGAACACTTGAAATGGTGTAACATTCAAAGCTATGGGCCAAGTACTGGAAAATGAGATTAGTGCAAATAGATTATTTTGTTTTGGTGGGTGCAGACTCAATGGGTCGAGGGACCTGTCTATGTTGTATGACTCTATGAGCTCTGTCTTCCATTCTCTCCTAATCCAGCAAGTAAGCAGTCCCTGATAGGTCAGAAAGAGCCAAGGTCGGTGGTGGACAGCCCGGCATTTGGCTCCTCAGCCTTGATGAGGAGACTCTGACCACCCTGATTGGCTGCTACTTGTATGCAAGCCCTTGGACTAGCTGCCCATGACTTCCTGAGCCCAGATCCCCTGAAAGAGTCTATTCACTTGACTTCACTGAGGACTTTTGTGACTTGGTATCTCTGGCTGAAGAGAAAACGAGCAGAAAGGTAAGGCAAAGCAGGAATGCTGCGAGCATCCAGATAGACTCAGAGTGAGCGAGAGCATAGAAAGCAAACAAACCGGCCAGAGATTGTACTCCAGCACAATGGGAAGGTGATGGCCTAGTGGTATTATTGCTAGACTATTATTCTGGAGACCCAGGTAATGTCCTGGGGACCTAGGTTTGAATTCTGCCATGGATTATGGTGGAATTAGAATTCAATTTTAAAAATCTGGAATTAAGAATCATGACTGTGAAATCCAGCACAATCTGTAACCTCATGACCCGACATATACCCCACTCAACGATTACCATCAAGCCAGGGGATCAACCCTGGTTCAATGAAGAGTGCAGGAGGGCATGCCAGGAACAGCACCAGACATACCTGAAGATGAGATATCAACCTGGTGAAGCCACCAAATAGGACTATTTAAACACCAAACAGCATAAGCAGCAAGTGAAGGACAGAGCTAAGTGATCCCACAACCAACGGATCAGATTTAAGATCTGCAGTCCTGCCACATCCAGTCGTGAATGGTGATGGACAGTTAAACAACTCACTGGAGGAGGAGCCTCCACAAATATCCCCATCCTCAATGATGGAAGAGCCCAGCACATCAGTGAAACAGATAAGGCTGAAGCATTCGCAGCAATCTTTAGCCAGGAGTGCCAAGTGGATGATCCATCTCGGCTTCCTGCAGTGGTTCCCAGCATCACAGATACTGGTCTTCAGCCAATTCAATTCACTCCACGTGATATCAAGAAACGGTTGGAGACACTGGATACTGCAAAGGCTACGGGCCCTGACAACATTCCAGCAATAGTACTGAAGGCTTGTGCTCCAGAACCTGCCACTCCTGTATCCAAGCTGTTCCAGTACAGTTACAACACTGGTATCTACCCGACAATGTGGAAAATTGCCCAAGTATGTTCTGTACACAAAATGCAGGACAAATCCAAACCAGCCAATTACCGCCCCATCAGTCTCCTCTCGATCATCAGTAAAGTGATGGAAGGTGCCATCAACTGTGCTATCAAGCAGCACCTGCTCAGCAATAACCTGCTCAGTGACGCCCAGTTTGGGTTCCAACGTCTCCTGACCTCATTACAGCCTTAGTTCAAACATGGACAAAAGAGCAGAATTCCAGAGGTGAGATGAGAGGGACAGCCCTTGACATCAAGGCTGCATTCGACTGAGTGTGGCATCAAGGAGGCTGAGCAAAACTGGAATCAATGGGTATCAGGGGGCAAACTCTCCAGTGGTTGGATTCATACCTGGCACATAGGAAGATGGTCGTGGTTGTTGGAGGTCAGTCATCTCAGCTCCAGGACATGTCTACAGGAGTTCCTCAGGGTAGTGTCCTCAGCCCAACCATCTTCAGCTGCTTCATCAATGACCTTCCCTCCATCATAAGGTCAGAAGTGGGGATGTTCGCTGATGATTGCACAATGTTCAGCACCATTCGTGACTCCTCAGATATTGAAGCAGTACATGTTCAAATGCAACAATATCTGGACAATGAGAGATAGTAGGAACTGCAGATGCTGGAAAATCTGAGATAACAAGGTGTAGAGCTGGATGTACACAGCAGGCCAAGCAGCATCATAAGCCTTCCTGCTCCTATGATGCTGCTTGACCTGCTGTGTTCATCCAGCTCTACACCTTGTTATCTCAATATCTGGACAAAATTCAGGTTTGGGCTGACAAGTGGCAAGTGACATTCACACCATACAAATGCCAGGTTATGACCGTCACCAATAAGAGACAATCTAACCACCATCCCTTGACATTCAATGGTGTTACCATCACTGAATCCCCCAACATCCTGGGTGTTATCATTGACCAGAAACTCAACTGGGCTCACCACATAAACACAAAGGCCACAAGAGCAGGCCAGAAGCTAGGAATACTGCAGCGAGTAACTCACCTCCTGACTCCTCAAAGCCTGTCCACCAGCTAAAAGGCACAGGCCAGGAGTGTAATGGAATACTCCCCACTTGCCTGGATGAGCGCAGCCCCAACAACACTCAGAAGCTTGACAACACCCAGGACAAAGCAGCCTGCTTGACTGGCACTTCATCCACAAACATCCACTCTCTCCACCACCGACGCTCAGTAGCAGCAGTGTGTACAATCTACAAGATGCACTGCAGAAGTTCACTGAAGATCCTCAGACAGCACCTTCTAAACCAACGACCACTTCCATCTAGAAGGACAAAGGTTTCAGACATATGTGAACACCACCATCTCCAGGTTCCCCTCCAAGCCACTCACCATCCCGACTTGGAAACATATTGCTGTTCCTTCACTGTCACTAGGTCAAAATCCTGGAATTCCCTCCCTAATAGCATTGTGGGTCAACCCACAGCAGGTGGACTGCAGCGGTTCAAGAAGGCAGCTCACCACCACCTTGTCAAGGGCAACTAGGGACGGGCAAGAAATGCTGGCCAGCCAGCGATGCCCACATCCCACAAGTGAATAGAAGAAAATAATCACTTTTTCCATTGTCAGAAAAACCCAAATGACTCACTAATGCCTTTCAGGGAAGGAAATCTACCATCCTCACCTGGTCTGGCCTACATGTGACTCCAGACCCACAGCAATGTGGTTGACTCTCAATTGTCCTCTGAATCATACTAGCAGGTCATTCAGTTTTATTACTCGCTACAAACTCTCAAAGAAATTAAACTGGATGGATCACCTGGCATCAAACTAGGCACTGAAAAAGACAACAGCGGAAACAGTCCTGTCGACTCTGCAAAGTCCTCCTCACTAACTTCTGGGGGCTAGTGCCAAATTGGGAGAGCTGCCTCATAGACTAGTTAAGCAACAGCCTGACATAGTCATACTCACAGAATCATACCTTACAGACAATGTTCCAAACACTACCATTACCATCCCTGGATATGTCCTGTCTCACCAGGAGGACAAACCCAGCAGAGCTGGCAGCACAATGGTACACGGTCAGGAGGGTGTTGCTCTGGGAGTCCTCAATCACAACTCCAGACCCCTTGAAGTCTCATGTCTTTGAGTTAAACAGAGGCAAGGGAACCTCGTGCTGATTACCACGTACCATCCTCCCTCAGCTGATGAATCAGTATTCCTCCATGTTGAAACACTTGGAGGAAGCACTGAGGACGGCAAGGGCGTTTCAATCACCAAAAGTGGTTTGGCAGCAGTACTACTGATCCAGCTGGTCAGGTCCTACAGGACATAGCTGCTGGACTGGGTTTGCAGCAGGTGGTGAGGAAACCAAAAAGAGGGGAAAACATACTTGACCTCATCCTTACTAATCTGCCAGTTGCAGATGCATCTTCCATGACAGTATCAGGAAGAGCAATCACCTCACTGTCCTCAAGGAGATGAAGACGCACATTCACATTGAGAACAACCTCCATCGTGTTGTGTCGCATTATCACTGTGCTAAATGGGACAGACTTCAAACAGATCTAGTAACTTAAGACTGGCCATCCATGAGGCGCGGTGGGCCATCAACAGCAGCAGAATTGTACTCCAACACAATCTGTAACCTCATGGCCTGCGTATCCCCAATTCAACCATTAGCATCAAGCCAGAATTCAATGGAGAATGCAAGACGGCATGCCAGGAGCAGCACCAGGCATACCTAAAGATGAGGTGTCAACCTGATGAAGCCACCAAACAGGACTACTTGCATGCAAAATAGCAAAAGCAGCGATAGACCAAGCTAAGTGATACCACAAGCAAAGGATCAGTTCTAAGCTCTGCAATCCTGCCACATCCAGTCATGAAAGGTGGTGGACAATTAAACAACTCACTGGAGAAACAGGCTCCACAAATATAAAGAAAATGCAGCCTGGTCTTGTCCATGAGCTGGGTGCATGTTGTTGAGTGCAATGGTCTTTCTGCAGATTGACAATGATAATTGCTGATGCAGGCTGACATTTCACATTGAAGTGTAGAAGTATCCTCTCAGTGGTTCAGAGATGTCTTGAGGCTGAGACATGTCAGACGCCAATGTCTGTGGACATGGGGTGCCTTGGCTGCCACCCATTGAAAGTGCCTTTGATGTTGGTGTCTGATGCCCAACATGGAGATCCCTTGGAACAGACAGAGAGCTGAAGTCCCCAGGTACATGCTCTGCCTTCCATGCCCAAAATTTTTGGCACGTAGTTGTCTCAACACATGAATCAAGCAACATTTGTGGTTAATAACTTTGCTAATAAGCAATAATCCACCTTAATAGGTAACTCACTGCTACCCAGTAAACATCTCACCTTGATGGCCAGTATTTGCAGATAAGATGCAGCAAGTTGCTCCCAACATCAAAATAAGCCTTACCTGACCTCTTACATGGTTTTGCCACAAATCTCACTATAGCCCATATCGCTCAGGCCCCTATAAGATTCTGCCCACTCTCACTTCCAAGCCAGTTAGTTGATGTGGCGAGGTATTAGTTAACATTAAATGGCAGATGGAGTTTAATATAGGCAATAAATAGCAGATGGAGTTTAATCTAGACAAATGTGAGGTGATGTATTTTGAAAGTTTGAGTACAGGTGGAAATTATGCAGTGAATGGCAGAACCCTTAGGAGTATCGACATGCAGAGGGATCTGGCTGTGCAGGTCCACAGATTGCTGAAGGTGGCAGCACAGGTAGATAAGGTAGTAAAAAAGGCCAAAGGCATGTTTGCTTTCATTTGGAAGGGGCATTGAGTATAAGATAGGCAAATTATGCTGCAGCTTTATAGTACTTTAATTAGGCCACATTTGGAATATTGGAATATTGGTCACCAGACTACCAGAAGGATGTGCATGCTGTGGAGAAGGTGCAGAAAAGGTTTACCAGGATGTTGCCTGGTGTGGGGGATTTTAGCTATGAAGAAAGGTTGGATACACTGGAATGCAGGAGGTCGAGGGGCGACCCAATAGAAGTTTATAAGATTGTGAATGATATAGATCGAGTGGAAAGTATGAGGTTTTTTTCCCAGGGTGGACAGGTCAATTAGTAGGGGAGACTGGTTCAAGGTGCATGGGGGGGAATGTTTAAAAGAGATGTGCGAGGCTTATTTTTCACACAAAGGCTGAGTGCCTGGAATATGCTGCCAGAGGAGGTGGTGGAAACAGACACAATAGCAGCATTCAAGAAACACCTGGACAAATGCATGAATTGGGAGGGAATAGAGGGATACGAATCCTGAAAGTGAAGACAGATTTTGTATGGAAGGGCAAAATGTGTCGGCGCAGCCTTAGAGGGCTGAAGGGCCTGTACCTGTGCTTCTTTGTTCTTTGTTCTTTGTTCTTAATATTCTGTCTCCTAGTTAGGCCATCATCAGAAAACATGGAAAGAAATGTGAGTACTACAAGCTGATGGTATAAGGTCATTAGTAATTGGTAGAGATTGATGGTGGAAGATTGTCTAGAGACGGGCAGTGGTGGAATTTGATGGAAGAGGTAAAGAACCCTATCCAGTCCACAGTGTTGCTGAGTCAAAATCTTGCACCTCCTTTCCTAACAGCACTGTGGTTATACCAATACCATATGGATTGCCGATAACAAGGTGTAGACTGGATGAACACAGTAGGCCAAGCAGCATCAGAGGAGCAGGAAGGCTGCTTGGCCTGCTGTATTCATCCAGCTGTACACCTTGTTATCTCAGATTCTCCAGCATCTGGAGTTCCTACTATCTCTGAAACCATATGGATTGCAGTGAGCCAAGCAGATGGCTCACCAACACTTTCTCAAGGGCTATTATTGATGGGAAATCAATGCTGGTTTTGCCAGCAATGTTTGCATCCAAGAACAAACTTGAAAGAAATAATTAATGATAGTTGTTACAGGCACCAATAAGCTTTACTGAGATTTTAATTTTAGTTGTAATAATTGTAATTTAAATTATTTCATTAATAATTTAGTGATTTTCATTATACCACAAATTGTTTTGTCTCTCTGCATCCAAGCAGACTGTCACCAGAGTGGAAATGATGTCTTAAATTCACAGAGCCATTTTGGCCTAAAGTATTACTTCTACTTGAATCATTCATGAAGCCAGAGTGAATATTTAACTCCATTAGTCCAAGTCCAGACAATAAAATTAAAAGCCAAAGTCCCCACTGGTCTTTCTGATTCATCACTATATTGCCTCTAAAATGGCACAGTAGCAATTGGAAAAGAAAGAGTAAACCAGTTGTGATGTGATCACACTGTGTCATAAATCTGCTATTGATCTAGAATCCACTATCTTTACCGAACACAATTTAACTAACATTCTGTTGTAAAGACAAGAAGTAATACATGTATAAATACATATTTACAACAATAGATTTAACTGCCAGCTGCCTCTGTTCCCCATTAGATGAAGACATTTATAAATGTAAAATTTAATTTTATGCAGGCCAAAGAAAGCAACATTGAGGAAGGAGGTGTGAATATTTTTAATCAGCCTGTTCAGACATACTTCTGGAGAAAGTGGGAGTTGAACCCAGTCCTCCTGGTCCGGAGGCTATCATCACACCATATAGCCCCCAAAGAAAGAGATGTTCAGGTTGTGAGAGTAAAACATTATATCTGTGGTTGATGATGACTCCCAGGAGTGGATCCTCTTCCCAGCGATGAGCTTTACTTGTCCTGTGAAAACCCAGTTACTGCAGCCACTGAGAACAGGACCATTGAGCGCGTATTCCTGGGTGAGCACCAGTTGGAACCAACGAGTTTAGATGATTAAGCACACCATCCTGCTCCAACACTTCTCCACTGTTGTGCAGCCAGTTAGAACTGCATTTACTTGGTTCCCTTCTCTTGCGAATGGTAGGTTCTCTTCCTGCATTCACCCAGTTTCTTTTGCTCCTGAGCATCTATCTTTGCCACACTCCCTCCTCCTCCTAATTCTCATCTACATTCTGTCTCTTGTTAAAAAACACAGCATCAATTTTCACATGAATGCTGATGACACCCATCTCTCCCTTACTACCACTTTAGTCGACTTCTGCCCTGTACCCAAATGAACAGCTTGTCCGACATCCAGCACTGAATAAGCAGAAATTTCCTGAATTAAACATCCTCTACTTGTCACTGTCTGCTGCTGACCCAGTCTGTTCCCAGCTTGACATGATCCCAAGATAAACTTCTGCCCACATTCCTGCACCATCAATAAGACTGTTTATTTCCACTGCTACAATGTTGCCCAACTCCACTTCACCTGAACGGATTTGCTGCTGAAATCCTCATTCAGACTTTTGTTATTGTTTGAGCTGATTATTCTATTGCACTCTGGCTGGCTTCTCACACTCCAAACTCTGTAAACTTGAGTTAGACCAAAATTCTACTGCTGCATGTCTCTTTATTTGCACCAAGTCCTGTTAACTCCATTTCTGTGATGGCTGACTTACATTGTCCCCCTGTTAAACAACACAATAGTTATCAAGACATTAAAGGAACCAACTATGCTGAATGCAGCAGGAGGCGACGAAGGTAAGTTTACCTTTTCCATAGTCACAAGTATACCGTTGAGACGCTGATAAGATACATTTCAGTACTGAGGTAGGGGTTGCAAATCTGATTGGAGGCATTCAAACATGGAGTCCCAGGAAAAATCTACACACATTTGGTTCATGACAACACATTCAAGGGCTCTTGAAAGGAAAAGGAATTTGGAAAGGCAATAGTGGTTTGCAAGCACTGTGATGTCGAAAGTTGTTTTGTTGGGAGTTCTGGCCCAGGGCAGGATTAATGTTAAAGAAAACTTTTGCTTGTGGCCAAGTGAAATGGAAGGAGGCAGAAGAAGCAGATGATTAAACGTTCTTGCATTAATAACAAAGAAGTAAAGAACTCCTCATAATTATAGTTGGAGGTCGGACCCTAGGACATGTGGGAGAAGAGTTTGAGACAACAAGGTGCAGGGCTGGATGAACACAGCAGGCCAAGCAGCATCATAGGAGCAGAGAGGCTGACGTTTCGGGCCTAGACCCTTCATCAGAAAAGGGGGAGGGGAAGGGGGTTTTGAAATAAATAGGGAGAGAGTGGGAGGCGGATAGAAGAGGGATAGAGGAGAGGATAGGTGGAGAGGAAACAAACAGGTCGAAGAGGCGGGGATGGGGCCAGGAAAGGTGAGTGTAGGTAGGGAGTTAGGAAGGGGATAGGTCAGTCCAGGGAGGACGGACAGGTCAAGGGGGCGGGATGAGGTTGGTCGGTAGGAGATGGAGGTGCGGCTTGGGGTGGGAGGAGGGGATAGGTGGGAGGAAGAACAGGTTAGGGAGGCAGGGACGAGTTGGACTGGTTTTGGGATGCGGTGGGGGGAGGGGAGATTTTGAAACTTGTGAAATCCACATTGATACCATTGGGCTGCAGGGTTCCCAAGCGGAATATGAGTTGCTGTTCCTGCAACCTTCGGGTGGCATCGTTGTGGCACTGCAGGAGGCCCAGGATGGACATGTCGTCTGAGGAATGGGAGGGGGAGTTGAAATGGTTCGCGACTGGGAGGTGCAGTTGTTTGTTGCGAACCGAGCGTAAGTGTTCTGCAAAGCGGTCCCCGAGTCTCCGCTTGGTTTTCCCGATGTAGAGGAAGCCTACTATCTCTGGGAGAAGAGTTTGACAGTTTGCAATTCAGAAAATAAGGCAGATATTCATTTTCCATTTTAGAATTAATTGTGGCTGAACGTTTCGTTAAAAATGCTTTCATATGCACCCCTGACTTAAAGCTGCCCTCGTGCATAAATGACCCTTTCTCAGTCACAAAAACAGCTGGCCATAAATCACAACAGAAGGTTGCAGATAACCCGAACGCTAGCTGCATGATTCACTGGGCATAGTGCTGAGTTCACACACACCTTCAAAGGGGCAAGATAGGGCATTGTTGCTCCTTGTGAAAATGGTCAGTTTTTGTGCCATCTTCTGTTCATTCTGTCCCTTACAACCTCTATTCTTTGGCAGGGCTATTGAAAACTTTCAGTCTTCTTTCAACACTAATTTATTCACACAGTACAAGCATGCCCACTGCTGGAAGCTCCCTAACTACATGCTTCCTCATTCACAAAGAGACATTTTCTGCTTTTCCCAGCCCCACTTCAAGCATGGTTTACTTCAATGCCACATTTCAGTACACCGTTTCTATTATTCTGCTGTGAGAGAATGTAAGCCAGAACAGGAGAGATGTCTGGAAATGGGCCATTGCCCAGAACTTCAGCCCATTCAAGGAACTAGCTTCCTCCCACCATGTAGACAGTGAACAGGAGCAGCAGATTGAAAAGGCGAAGGGAATATCACCTGCTATCATGTTATCACCTCACTTCCAGTTGTTCAGGGTGAACCATTGAACCTTCCTACTCCAGCTCTGGGAAGACCTTTTCTGAGCAGAATGTGTCATTGAGACCAAGTATGGCATTCCCCAGAAGCTTTGACTAAATGGTAGCCAGTATGGAGCTGTCAATCAGTCAAGGGTGCAGTGACCATAATACAATAGAATTCACCCTGAAGTTTGAGAGGGAGAAGCTGAAATCAGATATAATGATACGGCAATTGTGTAAAGGTAACTGCAAAGGCATGAGGTAGGAACTAGCCGGAGTCAATTGGGAGGGAAAATGACGGAACGGCAATGGCAGGAGTTTCTGGGGGTAATTCAGGAGTCACAGCAGAAATTCATCACAAGGAAGAAGGAAAACACTAAGGGGAGGATGAGGCAACCATGGTTAATAAAGGAAGTCAGGAACAACACAAAAGCAAAAGAAAAAGCATACAATGTGGTAAAGATCACTGGGAAGGCAAAGAATGGGGAAGCCTTTAAAACTAGCAGAGGGTAACTAAAAAAGAAATAAGAGGGGAGAAGGTGAAATATGACAGTAAGCTAGCTAGCAATAAAGAAGAATATTGCAAGAATGTTTTTTTAGATATCTAAGAGGTAAGAGAAAGGCAAGAGTGGACATTGGACTGCTTGAAAATAAGGCCAGAGAAGTAGTGATGGGGAACAAAGAAATAGTGGATGAACTGAATAGGTACTTTGCATCAGTTGTCACAGTGGAGTTTTCTAGCAGTATACCAAAACTTCAAGACAGTCAGGGTCAGAGGTGAGTGTAGTGACCATCACTAAGGAAAAGGTGCAATGGAAGCTGAAAGGTCTGGAGGTGGATAAATCACCAGGACCAGATGGACTACACCCCAAATTACTGAAGGAAATAGCTGATGAGATTGTAGAAGTATTGGTGGTGATCTTTCAGGAATCACTGGAATCAGGACCGGAAAGCAGTTAATATAACAGCTCTGATAAAGAAGGGAGGGAGTCAGAAGATGAAAAACTACATGCTGGTTAGCCTGACCTTGGTCGTTCATAAGATTTTAGAGTCCATTATTAAGGATGAGATTGCAGAGTATTTGGAAATGAATGGTAAAATAGGACTGAGTCAGCACGGCTTCATCAAGGGGAGGTCATGCCTGACAAATCTATTAGAATTCTTTGAGGAGGTAATGAACAAGTTAGACAAAGGAGAGCCAGTGGACATGATCTATTTGGATTTTCAGAAGGCCTTTAACAAGGTGCCACACAGGAGGCTGCTAAGTAAGAAGATATTGGTAGGGTACTGGCATGGATAGAGGATTAGTGACTGGCCAAAAGCAGAGAGTAGGAAAGAAGAGATCCTTTATTCTTGAGTAGTGTGTGTGTGTGTGTGTGTGTGTGTGTGTGTGTGTGTGTGTGTGTGTGCGTG
>NC_063333.1:68326249-68346058 GCF_021869965.1 Rhincodon typus | reverse complement strand
GTGTGCGTGTGAGTGTGTGCGTGTGTGTGATCATGTACATAATCTTGCGGTTTTTGCTTCCCTCAATAAGGGCCAACCCTCCTTGTCTCCCTCCCACCGCCCCTTCCATTCCCTTGTCATTTCATACAGCATTTGAATCTAAGCTTATTTTTAGCACTAAGACCATTACGTTTGTTCTCCTGCCATCGTGGGTTACAGAGTTAAGTGTCATAATCTCATCATCTGGTTCATTAATATCCATTAGGGAGGGAGATCAAAAACATGTGTCTCTAGACCCACAGGAATGTGGTTGAATCTTAATGCTGTCTGGGCAATTAGGGATGGACAAAAAATTCTGAACTAGCCAGCAACAATGACATCCCATGAATGAATAAAACAGAACAATGTGAAGTTACGGCATGGAACACACTGCCTGGAAATGTGGTGGAAGCAGGTTCAATTGAGGCATTCAAGAGAACATTAGATGATTGTTTGGCTAGAAATAGTGTGCAGAGTTATTGGGAAAAATCATGAAATGTACACAAGGTAATGATGCTCATTTAATGAGCTGCTACAGACACAATGAGCTGAATGTTCTCCTTCTGCACCGTAATAATTCTGTGATTCTAAGCCACACCACATACAGATGCTAATTGTCAACTGACCGAATCTAAAGACACTCTTTGGTGGAAGCAGTGATTTCAGGATCACCTGTTGCACTAGCTTCTCTTCCCCCAACTTAAAGAGATCAATGACAGTTCTAGACGTTGTCAGTCTTTTGACTGCATCATAGTCACGTAACACTGTGTAATTATTGAGAAGGTGTCTGGTAGAGATGACCATCTATAGTATCAGTGAAGTCAGTAGGTTTGTGTTTGTACTATGTGCACAAAGGATTAAGGCTAACTAATCAACGCATAAAGTCTGATTATCAGGCACTATTTGATATCAGCCTCTAAAAATCAACCCCCCTTCTCTCTACTCACCACCCACTCTGCCCCCATTAACTGTAACTGGCCAAAACCACCAACGAAGGTCTATTTATCAGAAATACTCAGTTCATACTGTGCCCCATTCTGACACTTCCCTCAGGTGACCCTGCAGTGTAGGCCTTTTTGCCAAAGCTTGTGTTTAAATCAAACTTCAGTGAGATGACCACATTTGTTCCACTTGGAAATTGGATCCTATCAGCTTGGCACAATATTCTGTAATGTTGGACAACTCTATTTTCAAAATCAATTAAACAATCCTTCTGGATGAAATAATGTTTTTTTTTAAAACGATTCACACGATCCTGTACCCAAGTATTTGCAAAGATGAGCCAGGCCTCTGCCTTGAGAAAAATAGTACTGGAGAGTTGTTATGAAAATCTCACCCCAAATCTAGCACCCACAATTTTCACCTGGGTGAGGGTCATGGAATAGGGGCAGGTCATACTTTTCACATCTGTGGTTCATGGAAGCAACTGTATATGTAAAACTACCTTCAAACAGATCCAAATTTCATGAATGGGATATCTAAAACACGCCTTGTGGGTTTTACTCTATAAAGAAGATCTATATGTTGGAGCGGTCCAGGAACACATTTGGGCTAAGTAAGTTGTGCTTTGTGAGAAGTCGAATGCACTGGGGAAAGGTCAATTGTCCTTTAGTATTGTTAAAAATGTGTGTGAAAGTGAATAGACTCATTGGAAATGTCAAACTCAATAGAACTGTCAAGCTGTCAAGGAATATAGCAGTCTGTCGAGGAATTTAAATCTCCTGGACTTCAATTAAAAAGAAGTCTAAAGTTAAAGAAAAATATAAATCATTGTTTGTTATTTTGTCCTCTGTTGACATAAGGACTATTATTTTAGAATTTGTGTTTCCTGACCAATTTCATAACATTATCATTATCACAGCAGGGTACCTGTCACTTCACAGTTTGATTTATAGATCCAAGTATTATATATCATCTTTAATGTAGGACTACAAGTATAAATAACTGCTTTGATAAGGCATTGAGTTGTGGAAAGAATTTAAATCTGGTTTTATAATCACTGAGAGTTTTTGTTAGGATAGAAACTTCACCAATTGGCATTACAACTATTTTATTTCATATCAGCATCAAGTCCTGAGGTTTCCCCATGTTGGATAATGGATGAGTTGGTAAGAAGATTGTAAAGATAAAGGATGATAGGTTATGGTTGTTGGCTTGTATAAATTGGCATTATATTTTCAAAGGGCTATAATAGCGTATGGGGTGGTAGAAGAGCATAGCTTGACATGGAAAATATGATGATCCATGGGTTTATTTGTGGTATGAGGTAGCATGGAGGTTATGGAGGTTCTGAATGGTGGCTTGGGGGCATACCGTGGTATGAGTTGGCCTGGCTGGGGCACAGGGAGTCTTTAAATGATGAGGTTGAGGGATCAATGGTTGTATTTGTTTCCTTTATTTTGTCAGCCAGGATGATATTCCGGATCACCAACACCAACCTTTCACTTAGGCCTCTGCCTCTAGCAGCATCTGCGGCTGTCTCTGGGGCAGCAGGCTAAGTTTCAGTTAGCATTGGCCCCTCACAACAAAAATGAAACCAGCCAGGGCACTTTATCCTGAGTTGGTTTGGTGGAGCCAGAAATGTTTCTGACTCTGCCGTTACAAATCAGAAACAAAATTTAGGCCTTAGTCTTTGCATTGAAGTCACTTCTGCTCACTCTCAGTAACTAACATAACAGTGATTAATGGTGAAAATATATTGCACAGAGAGCGTGCTATCATGCCACTCTCAGCAATGTCCTCACCTTTGGACTGTCAGGTATCTGAACTGTTGGTATCTGCAGAGATAGTAGGAACTGCAGATGCTGGAGAATCTGAGATAACAAGGTGTAGAGCTGGATGAACACAGCAGGCCAAGCAGCATCAGAGGAGCAGGAAGGTTGATGTTTCGGGTCAGCTTTCCTGCTCCACACGTTGTTACCTGCACTCCCTTTTGTTTTACTCCCTTACTTCACAACCTATCACTACCTCTAAATTCTCATTCTCTTAACTCTCCTCTTCATTTCCCAATCCATTTGAATCTACTTGTTTATCACTGTTCACACTTGTTCTCAAGTGGACGAGGAAGCACTCGTTCAGTCAGTGTAGCAGGGAACTGCCTGTGGTTGGAATCAGGTTGGAAGATAGTTAGGGCAGGGAAGTAATTGAATGGATGTTTGGGAATCACTTAATGCTGACGAGACTGTTAAACTGGACTAGCAAATAGATTGGTCACTGAAAGTTTGGATAGGCAAACAAGAAGATGGGGGTTGGAGAATATGGGGAAAAAAACGACCATGCAGAAAACAAATATTTGAGGTTGTTGGGCATGAAAGAATGAGAGGCACTTGAGACTGATAGTTAATTTGCTTGCTGTCAGAGTGAGTGACAAAACTACTTGGCTGGAGAAACTCCATTTTCGTTTTTTATTTCAGATTTCAGCCTCCTCAGTATTTGGCTTTTATTAGAGTGATAAAGAATTGGGGAAGACCAAATGGCTCTGTCAGATTTACCCAATTGTAAAAGATGTAGATGGATGTGCCGGAAAGTAACAATTTGGGTGGGGTAAACATGTGAGCTGCAGAATATTCTTGGTAGATGGTCAGGTTGAGGTACTAAAAGGAGCACAGATGAGGATTTTTACTGTGCAATTGATTAGGTCGTATCAGACCATTAAAGGAAGCACAGTACTTATGGCAGGTCACTGAAACTTCAGCACAGAAAATGAGCAAAGACAAATTGAAGAGGAGGAAAGTTTCTTTTAGTTGACTTAGGTTCAAACAACCAAACAGGAATTGACAGAAAATTCAAGCAACAAAACACAATCCAAAAATTTACATTCTCACCAGGTACCCCAGATTATACCCCAGAATTCCCATACAGTTTATAAGAATTTGCTTTACAGGAAATTATAAAAAGTCAGTATATGATTCTGAATTGTTTTTATAAATCTATGCCGTAAATATCATTGAGATGGACGCATTTTTAAGTAGTTGAAAAATCTATGTAGTGCATCAAATCAATATTTCTTGAACACATTTTATGAGTTTTTTTTGTTATTTGGCATCTAGATTGATAGTTTTGAGAAAATGAACAAGTTGGCCACTCGATAATTCCGAAATTTTACATTCTTCTATTTTCTGACTGTATTGCTACACTATTGATTTGCAATTAACTGGAGATTTGATAGGCAGCCTGACAAATCTAGGGAGGTGATAGTTTACTAGAAATATCACTGCAATAGTAACCCAGAGCTCCAGGCTATTGTTCTGGAGATATTGGTTTGAATATCACCATAGCAGGTGGTGAAGTTTGAATTCAATTTATTAAAAAATCTGAAATTAAAAGCTAGCCTAATGGTGCCCATGTAACCACTGTCGATTGTTGTAAAAACCAATCTGATATGCAAACGTCCATTAGAGAAGGAAATCTGGAACCCTTACCTGGACTGACCTGTGAGTAACTCCA
Source organism: Rhincodon typus (assembly GCF_021869965.1). Taxonomy (NCBI): domain Eukaryota; kingdom Metazoa; phylum Chordata; class Chondrichthyes; order Orectolobiformes; family Rhincodontidae; genus Rhincodon; species Rhincodon typus. The sequence goes on along the minus strand of NC_063333.1, from coordinate 68,341,594 downwards.
GACCCTTAGCAATGTGATTGACTATTAACTGACCGCTGGGCGATAAATGATGCTCTAGTCAGTGACGTCCATATCCCATGAACGGTAAAAAATCAGCCATCATTTTAATCTAATCGAAAATGTTCGCCCGAGATAACGAGGTATGATGTTGGTACTTATAAACTCACTTTTCCAATTATTGTATGTGGCATGACAGATTGGATGCACTGCTTTTGAAATGTAGACACTTCAGATATTTGTTGCATACACATGCAATGAGTCGGATTTAAAGAAATAAAATCTATAATGCATTATTCAAAAATCGTAGGCCTATTTTACAGGTTTCCTGCTACAATGTAATTCATTGAATTTTTCTGTTGGGTTATTCAATTAGCACTGGACACATTCATGGAATGCGCTTCAAGAGCACGGTCAGCTGCAACAAAAATGTGTTGTCAGTGTAAAGGAAACTGATTGGAAGTAACAGATTTTATGAAGCAAATCATAATGCACAAGGCAAATTGTGAATGGTGGCTCAAGTACTTTTCCCTATTCATTATGAGCTACCAATGAAGTCTGTATTGATTGAGCTTTTAAGCAAGAATGTAAGCAAATTCTAACAGACCCAGATTCTTTGAACTGCAGCAAGTGTGAATTCCCTAAGGTTTGAAATCAGTTGGAAATTTTGAGAGAACAAATTGCAAGAGGACGATGAGGATCAACCGAATAACAAAACACTCAGGCCTCATCAATGTAAGATCGAGGAGATGTTCCACACCAATCCTTATCTACATTCACCTGCTCAGTTCTTCAGTCAGAACTGTCAGGAAAAGCGCATGTCAGGCAGCCAGCAGTATAACATCAAATAAAAGCTACTGTAATGGCAATCATATAACCGTTGTCAATCATCAGAAAAACTCATTTCAATCACTAATGTCCTTTAGAGAAGACAATCTGCCATTCTTACCTGATCTCACCTACATGTGACCCCAGACCCATAACAATGTGTTTGACTCTTAACTGCCCACTGGACAACTAAGGATGGACAGTAAATGCTGCCTTAGCCAGTGAAGCCCACATCATGTGAATGAATTTTAAAAAAACTGGAATCCACAAGGAAGTTTGAAAACAAAAAATTTCTTTGTCTTCTTCCAACTCTGGCTCATCTCCCAGCTAAGCTGACATAATGGAAAGACACAACATACCAGTGCATTAGTTAAATTGCAGTTGGGCACTGATTACATAACTGGAGCATGTTCTGCATATTTGAAAAAGATTTCCACTTATTCCCAGCATTGGCCTCTTGACTATTTAGAAAAACAAATTGAAAGTGTAACTAGTGGGAGTGATGCAGGAGTGTGCAGCATTAGTCACGTTAAAACTCTTTACTATTCTATTTCATGGCATTTTGTAAACATCAGAGCATATAGATATCGAACTCCTGCAGTGACGTTGTTGCATTGAGAAGCAATCCATGTCCATAAGACCATAGACCATAAGGTATAGGAACAGAATTAGGCCATTCAGCCAATTGACTCTGCTTTGCCAGTTGATCATGACTGATATATTTCTCAACCATATTCTCCTGTCTTCTCCACATAACATTTGATCCCTTTACTAATTATGAGCTTATCTATCTCTAACTTAAAGACACTCAAATGCCTCCACAAACTTCTGTGGCAATAAATTCAACAGATTAACCACCTTCTGGCTGAAGAAATTTCTCCTTGTCTCATTTCTAAAGGGTTGTCCCTTTTCTTTGAGGCCGGCCCTCGGGTCCGAGTCTCTCGGATGAGTGGAAACATCTTCTCCATTTACGCTCGATCCAGGCCTCTCAGTACTCTGAAAGTTTTAATCAGATCCCTCTTCATCCTTCTAAGCTCCATCGTGTAAAGACCCAGAGTCTTCAACCATCCCTCATACGACAAGCCCTTCATCCTTAGCATAGTTCTTATAAACCTCCTCTGGACCCCCTCCAATGCCAGCATATCCTTCCTTAGATACGGGTCCAAAACTTTTCACAATATTCCAGATGCAATCTGAACAGATCTTTATACAGACTCATCTTTATCCCTTCTCTTGTATTCTAGCCCTCTCAAAATGAATATTAATATTGCAGTTGCCTTCCTAGCTGCCAACTGAACCTACATGTCAACCTTAAAAGAATCCTGAACCAGGACTCCTAAGTGCCTTTGTGCATCAGATTTCCAAAGCCATTCCCCATTTAGAAAATAATGTCTATTCTTCCGACCAAAGTGCATAGCCTCACATTTTCACACATTGCATTCCATCACCCAAGTTCTTCTGCAGCCTCGTGTTTCCTCAACATTACCTGTCCCTCCACTCATCTTTGAGTCAGCTGTAAATTTAGCAACACTGCCCTCAGTTCTTTCATACAGATCGTTAATGCATAATGTGAAAAACTGTGGTCCCAACACTGACACCTATGGAACTCCACCAGCCGCTGGCTGCCATCCTGAAAAAGACCCCTTTATCCACAGTCTTTGCCTTCTGCCAGTCAGACAATCCTCTATCCATGCCTCTAACACCATGAGCTCTTATCTTATTTAGCAGCTGCTGCATTCCAAGATCCAGGGCTATGTGCTGAGGGACTCACTCAAGCTTGGGGCAGCTGCTGCCAAGCACAGTCTGCCAATGTATAACAGTTTCAAGATACCCTTATAGTCTTAATGGGAATATAAGCAGTCATAATGTTGGATTGAAGTTGTAACAAGGAGTGTCACTATTCCACTGTATTTTCTACAAAGTCCATACAAATCTGTGTTGTACTTGTTGGTATTTATTTATGGATAATTTATGAACAAAGTATATTTTTAAATTAAAAAAAAATTTAGGCAGAAGTTAACCTGGACCAGCTGTATAAACACTGTGGCTCCAAGATCCAATAGAGGCTAGGAATTCTGTGATGAATAACTCACCTCCTGACTTCCTAATGCCTGTCCACCACGAGGTAGAAATTAAGAGTGTGATGGAGTACTCTCCACTTGCCAGGATAGTACAGCTCCATCAACACCCAAGAATCTCAAAACCATCCAGGATAAATCAACCTGCTTGTTCATAAAACGATCCTAAATAATGAGCTATTGAGCTTGTTAAGAATCCAATTACCTACAATCTTTTGTTGTCTGTGGAATTTTCAAGGGTTGGACAAGAAGAAATTTGGAAGTCTTTTATAGAAGCTAGAATTAGGCTACACAAGTAACATACCAACAGGACAATGGTTGAATGTACCTGTAGGTTCTGATCGAGAAGGTGGCAGCATCAGTATGTTTTTCTAACAACGTTTTTTATGGGCTTTTTTGAGACTTCAGTATGAAAGAAGGACTGATTCTGAGAGCAGGAAGTCTTTATAATTCTAGCCATGACCGACATCCTGCTCACAGTATTACCTATCTGTCACATGATATCGAAGCCTACTGCATTGATTGAGCACAGAGCTTCCCACCTTTTAATGGTCTCCTTCCATCTGTCTCCAAAAAATGGACAATCTGATAGCAGGATGAGGAATCAGTGGAGCACTTGGTCAAGCTGCTGTGAAGTGTAAAATCCACCTCCATATCCTTTCCATCCCAAAGACATTTTCTGCAAACTCACCAGCCTCTGTCAGCAATCCACCATTGAGACCATAATCCCTTTGTTTTTACCACCTCTGAACTAAACTATTCCAATGCTGTCCCAATTGACTTCTCACTCAACACATTGTGTGAACTTTTGTTCAGCACTCTGTTACCTGACTGTATTTGGTTTTCTACATTCACATTTCCTCTCTTCTCAATCACCTACATTGATCCCAAACTTGTCCTACTTGAAATTAAAAATTCTCACTCTTGAATTTAATGATTTTACTATTGCCAACTCAGCCAGCCCAATTACATCCACCAAACTCTCCACTCTTCTGACTCCAGCCTTCTCTACCCTTCCATTTTTCACACACCATCAGGATTAGGCCTTTACTTTACTAGACTTTAAGCTCAGTAATTCACAATCTAAATTCATCTTCCTTTCCATTTTCCTCTCTCCCTTTAAGACCCTCTTTAAAACCGAACTGCTTGACCAAAAGTGGTGACCTTAGTGACAACAGTGGCAGAAGCAGAGTGAAGTTCGAACAGCAGTTATGACATGTGAAACCAACAAAATGTAGAAAAATTCACGTAGTGAGGGAACTAGACATGGCAGTAGTGGAAAATGAAATAATTTATCACAAGGAAGCAGGTTAAAAACAATGTGAATAAGGACTAAGTTTTTCTGAAACAATTTGTGTTGTACTTTCTATTCATCACCACTGCTCTACCATTTCTTACAGATGTTGAGATTAATGAGAAACAGCATGAAGCCAGAATTATGGTGTGCTTTAGCCCAGTAGCTCAATGGAGCAAAACAGCCAAGCCACTGATAGGACATTTTATTCAGCTGATAAATGTTGGCATGCTGCCAGGACTCTGGGGAAACACTGACAGTTAATGTGAAACATTTCTCCTAATATAGCACATTAATTGCTTTGTGCTAATGTCCCATGAAGTAATTTAAAGGTAAATTGGGTAGAATTGGATGCAAACCAAAAATCCGGCTCATTGCTGTGTCGGACTAACCCACACCCATTCATTGAGCTGACTACTGCTTTACACAATTGCTGTGTAAAGCCAGCACTACCCACATTTTTCATTGACTACACATATCGTCAGGGGGCCTGATAGCATTAGTAACTAGCGTTATTCGCTTACAACCATGCTAGTTTGAAAATGTCTGAGTTCATCTGATCTTGGAAACTAAGCAGACTTGGTTAGTATTTGGATGGGAGACTGCCTGTGAATGCCAGGTACATTATTAATGGGATGTGTGGCACAGTGGTAGTATCTTTACCTTTAAGCTAGGAGGCTTGGTCCAAGTCCCACCTACTCCAATGGTTATGTAGTGTCATCTCTGAACAGGTTGATCAGCAAAGATCGAAAAGCAGCCTCACTTCTGAAAGCAGAGGTATGAGAATGATGGGATTAATTTATGAATTGAACCTGTGCTGTAAAAGATTGAAGCAATGGTTGGACATGCTGCAGAGTGTGAACCACAATATTGTGATTATATACTGAAGGTTCAGTTGGAAAGACAAGACAGGCCCTTTAGTTAGAGGGGCTAGAGGCCCTTCAGACACTGGCTCCGAAGGTGGTTGGTCAAAGTAGCAGTGAGGGTCAGTGAGGAGTGCTGCTTCAAGAACGTGAGTGCAGTACAACATAAAGAGTAATGATCTTACTCAAGTTGTTGCTGAATTAACAGTTCTCATGATAGGTCAGTTAAGTGATGGAAGATATCATCAACAGTGCTATCAAGCAGCACTGCTCAGCAATAGCCTGCTCAGTGACACCCAGTTTGGGTTCTGGCAGGGCCACTTAGACCCTGACCCCTCTACAGCCTTGGTTCAAACATGGGCAAAAGAGCTGAATTTCAGAGGTGAAGAGACAGTGACAGCTCTTGACATCAAGGCTGCATTTGACTGAGTATGGCATCAAGGAGCTCTAGCGAAACAGGAATCAGTTGGTATCAAGGGCAAACTCTCTGCTTTTTAGAATCATACCTGGCACAAATGAAGATGAATGTAATTGTTGGGAGTCAGTTATCTCAACTCCAGAACATCTCTGGTGGATTCCCTCAGGGTAGTGTCCTAGTCCCAAATGTCACTGAACAAAGAAACCTAGGGGTGCAGGTGCATAGGTCCGTGTAAGTGGAGGCAGGTACACTTACCTTCATTGGTCAGAACATTAAGTAAAGGAGTTGGGACATCATGATGTGGCTGTACAGGACATTGGTGAGGTCACTTTCAGAATACTGCATACCAATCTGGTTGCCCTTCTATAAGAAAGATGTTGTTAAACTTGAGTGGGTGCAGAAAAGATTTACAAGAATGTTGGCGGGACTGCAGGGTTTGAGTCATAAGGAGAGTCTGAATAGGCTGGGGTATTTTTCTCTGGAGCATTGGACGCTGAGGAGTGACATTATAGAGGTTTATAAAATCATGAGGGGCACGGATAGAGTGAATAGCCAAGGTCTTTTTCACAAGGTAGAGTAGTCCAAAACTAGACGGCATAGGTTTAAGGTAAGGGGGGTAAGATTTAAAAGGGACCTGGGGCCAATGTTTTCATGCAGAGGGTGGTGCACGTATAGAAAGAGCTGCCAGAGTAAGTAGTGGAGGTTGGTACAATTACAATATTTAAAAGGCATCTGGATGGATTTATGAATAGGAAGAATTTAGAGGGAAATGGGACAAATGGTGGCAAATGGGATTAGGCCAGATTCAGATGTCTGGTCAACATGGATGAGTTAGACTCTATGACCATCTTCAGCTGGTTCATCAATGACCTTCTTTCAATCATAAGGTCAGAAGTGGGGATGTTTGCCAATGATTGCACAATGTTCAGCACCATTTGCAACTCTTCAGATACTGAAGTAGTCCATATTCAACACAGCAAGACCCAGATAATATCCAGGCTTGGACTGAAAAGTGGCAAGTAACAAGTGCCACACAAATGCCAGGCAATGACCATTCCAATAAGAGATAATTTAACCACACAGCATCACCTCACCCGCTTGAAATTCAATGGCATCACCATCACTGAACACTCTACTATCAACATCCTGAGGTTAACCATTGAGAAGAAATTGAACTCGACTTAGTTATATAAGTACAGTGGCTGCGAGAGCAGGTCAGAGGTTAAGAATACTACAGTGAGTAACTCACCTCCTGTCCTATCCACAATGTACAAAACACAAGTCAGGAGTGTGATGGAATACTCCCCACTTGCCTGGATGAGTGCAGCCCCAACAACTGTCAAGAAGCTTGACACCATCCAGGACAAAGCAGCCCATTTGTTTGGTACCACGTCCACAAACTTCCACTCCCTCCACCACTGATGTTCAGTAGCAGCAGTGTATACAATCTACAACATACACTGCAGAAATTCACCCAACGGTCTGTGGACAGCACCTTCCAAACACTTGGCCATTACTATCCAAAAATACAAAGACAGCAGATACATGAGAACACCATGACCTGCAAGTTCCCCTCCAAGCCTCTCACCATTCTGTCTTCAAAATGCATCACCACTGTCACTTGGTCAAAATCCTGGAACTCACTCCTTAATGGCATTATGTTTGTACCAACACAAAATGGACTGCAGCAGTTCAAGAAGGCAGCTCACCATCACCTTGTGGAGGGCAACTAGGGATGGGCAATAAATGCTGGCCCAACTGGTGATGTACACATGCCATGAATGAATGAAAAAAAGATGGAAGGTGGAGTTGGAAATGCATACAGATCACCCATGATCTTATTAAACTGCAGAGCTGAATGGCGTATTTCTGCTCCTAATTTGTATGCTTGTCTACAATAGACATTGGTACAGAGCCTGAAGAGGACTTGGATAGGAGGTCTTAATCCTATGATATCTGAAACTATTCTCCCACCAAGACCACATGACCACACGATGGTGAGTGATCCTTACAACACTCCTTGGTATTAACCCATTTAAACCCTTGAACCCTTTACAACAGTTGTCATCATCAGTGAGTTCATCTTCAAATTGCCTATTACACTAACTACATACCTAGCCTCTGTTCACCACACCCCGATCACTCTCCTGTCAAAATTTGGCATCAATCCTAATATCCATTTGTCTTGCCTCAGACTTACATACTTGCACTAATGCAAGTCTCACAATTCTTGCACCCAACTTAGAACTGACTCACCAAGACAGCCACTCAACAATCACATAACCCACTTAACACCCTTCCCCTTGTTTTTCAGGAGAAGGTGATGCAGACAGCAGCAAAGACAGGCACATCTGGAAATGACATTGTTGGCCACATGAGAAGAGGATTCCCTGAGGCTGTGGTCACTGCGGTGATTGAAGATGAAGAAATCAGGAATATCTAATTCACTTTTTGTTCTCTGATTTCTCCCTTATCCCCCAATCTCCTCTATCTAAAAAGGGAGGAAAAGAATGGCATGAAACATCCCAAAGAAACAAATGTTGAATTAAGGAGTGTATCGACCAAAATTTACTTAACCAGAACAACAGGAATGAAAAACAAAATAGTACTGATGAATGATCCAATCCCTGGTCCAATCCCTACCCACATACATCCATGATTCATCTGACGCCTTACGCCTGTTTCAAAACTTCCAGTTTACCGGCTCCAGCCACCTCTTTACCATGGATGTGCAATCCCTTTACACATCCATTCCCCACCAGGAGGGTCTTAGGGCTCTCTGCTTCTTCCTGGAGCAAAGACCTGAACCATCCCCACCCACCACCACCCTCCTCCACTTGGCCGAGCTTGTCCTCACCCTCAACAACTTCTCTTTCAAATCATCTCATTTTCTTCAGGTAAGAGGGGTTGCCATTGGTACCCGCATGGGCCCTAGTTATGCCTGTCTCTTCGTGGGTTATGTGGAACATTCCTTGTTCCAGTCCTATTCCAGCCCCCACTCACAACTCTTTCTAGATACATCGATGATATCGTCGGTGCTGCTTCCTTCTCTCGTCTGGAATTGGAAAACTTCATCAATTTTGCCTCCAATTTCCACCCTGCCCTCACTTTCACCTGGTCTATCTCTGACTCCTCCCTTCCCTTCCTCGACATTTCTGTTTCCATTTCTGTGGATAGACTGGCCACGAATATCCATTACAAGCCCACTAACTCCCACAGCTACCTGGACTATACATCCTCACACCCCACTTCCTGTAACGACTCCATCCCATTCTCTCAGTTCCTCCATCTCCATCGCATATGTTCAGATGAGGCCAACTTCGACAAGGGAGCCTCTGAAATGTCCACCTTCTTCCTCAACCGAGGTTTCCCCAACTCCATTGTCGACAGGGCCCTCAACCAGGTCCGACCCATCTCCCGCACTTCCACCCTCACCCCTTCTCTTCCCTCCCACAACAGCGATAGGGTTCTTCTTATCCTTACCTACCATCCCACCAGCATCCACATCCAGAAGATCATCAGATGCCATTTCCGCCTCCTCCAGCAAGATGCCACCACCAGACACATATTCCCCTCCCCTCCCTTGTTCACCTTCCGCAGGGACCGTTCCCTCCGGGACACCCTGGTCCACTTCCTTCACCCCCAACATTACCCCACAGCCCTACGGCACCTTCCCCTGTAACCGGCGAAGGTGCAACACCTGCCCATTTACCTCCTCCCTCCCCAGTATCCAAGGTCCCAAACATACCTTTCAGGTGAAGCAACACTTCATCTGCACTTCCAAGAATCTAGTCTACTGAATTTGCTGCTCACAATGTGGTCTCCTCTACATTGGGGAAACGAAACATAGACTTGGCAACCGCTTTGCAGAACATTTACGTTCTACTCGCAAAAAAGACCCTGAACTACCTGTTGCCTGCCACTTCAATGCACCACCTTGCTGTCTGGCCAACATCTCTGTCTCTGGCTTGCTACAGTGTTCCAGCGAAGCCCAACGCAAGCTGGAGGAACAACACCTCATTTTCTGTTTGAGGACCCTACAGCCCTCCAGACTCAATATTAAGTTCAATAATTTTAGGGCCTAAACTCTCCAATGTGCCAGCCCCCCACCCCACACACCAGGCCTTGTTACCACATAGCCTGCCACTACACACCCTCTGTTGTTAGTCACTAACAGTCCCCATTAACAACTATTCACCCTCCCAGCCTGATCGTTAGCAACTCCTCTATCTGTCCAACTGTCTTTCTCTCTCTTTGGGCTCTATCCTATCGTTTACTCCCTACCCCACCCACTTCCCTATTTTCTGCATATAAACTGACACTTTCCCAGCCACCGTCAGTTCTGAGGAAGGGTCATCGGACCCGGAACGTTAACTCTGTTTTCTCCTCCACAGATGCTGCCAGACCTGCTGAGATTTTCCAGCCATTTTGTTTTTGTTCCTGATCAATGATAAATTCCCAAGACCACTTAGTTTCCATCCAAATATGCTTATAACACCATGAAAGGCAGCACTGTAAATAATGTTGAGGAAACATGACATGAGGCAGATACTCTAAGAAGTGATGGTCTACTGGCCTTATAAAATCACATGAAATTTAGCATCATATGAAAGGGATCACTCCCTGTCTGGTTATAAATACACCCATAAATCATCTTCATCTCTAACAGGGTAATGTTAGCCATGACGAATCTAATTTTTGTGACAAGTGTTGTTTTTTGGTAAAGGATAAAATACAGAAACAGGCCTTTTGATATATCTGAAAAGGGGATGAGTCATGAATTGCAACTGTATTGACTGTCTGGGTGAAGTTAACAAGATATCTTCACTGGAGTTAAGGAAAGGGAAGACGATACACCCTGTCAAGGTTGCTCTGCCATTCAATATGACCATGACTTCAACTCCACTTTCCGTCACTCTCTGCGTCCCTTGACTCATTGAGTGAACAAAACTCTGTCACCACAGACTTAAATACTTTCAGACAAAGCATACTTACAGCTTTCTGGGGAGAGAATCCAATATTTTCACCCCTTACATTGAAGAAACTTCTTCTTATCTCAGTCCTAAATTATTGATCCCACATGCTAAGGTTGTGTTTTATATCTGCAGCTAGGAGAAATAACCTCTTGTATCACCTCTGTCAAGCCTGTTCATCCTTTTGAATGCTTGAATGAGATCACCTCTCAATTGACTAAATATCAGAGAATATAGACACAATTTACTCAACCACTCAACAGAAGATGTCCTCTCATCTCAGGAACCAATCCGAGGAACTTTAATTGCCATGAGACCATAAGACATAGGATCAGATGTAGGCCATTCAGACCATTCAATCTTCTCTGCCATTCAATGAGATCATGGCTGATCTGATAACTCTCAATTCCACTTTCTTGCCTTTCCCCCATAACCCTCATTTCCTTTACTGAATAAAAATCTATCTCAGCCTTGAACATACTTAACAACTGAGCCACTACAGCCATCTGCAGTAATGAATTACAAAGATTCCTCTGGGAGAACAGATTCCTCCTCACCTCATTGTTAATGGGCAAACCCTTATTCTGACGTTATGCCCTCAGGCCTTAGACTCTCTCACAAGGAGAAACAACTTTTCCACATCTACACTGTCAACCCCATTAAGAATCTTGCATGTTTCAGTAAGGTGTCCATTTATTCTCCTAAATTCCAATGAGTACAGGTCCAGCCTACTCATATGTCCTTATAAGAAAATCCTTTCATACCTAAGATCAACACAGTGAACTTTCTCCGTACGGCCTCTAATGCAATGAGTCTTTCCTTAAATTAGGGGACCAAACCTGTTCACAGGTGTATTCCAGGTGCAGTCTAACTACTGCATTGCATAGTTTTAGCAAGACTTCCCTGTGTTTCCATTCTATTCCCTTTGAAATAAGAGCAACATTCCATTGCCTTCCCTATCACTCACTGAACATGAATGATGTTTTTTTGTGATTCCTTCAAAATCTCAGTGCTGCAGCTTTCTTCAATTTTTCCCTTTTTAAGTAATATTTGGTTCTTTTATCCTTCTTGCCAAAGTGCATAACCTCACATTTTTCCACATTACATTCCATCTGCCAAGATTCTGCCCAGTCGCTTAACCTTTCTGTATCCCTCTGTAGGTGCCTTCTGTCTTTCTCACTCTTGGCTTCCCACTTATTTTTGCATAATCCACAAATTCGACTATTGTGCATTCACTTCTTTCATCCAAATCATTCTTATACACTGTAAAGCATTCATTCCTGAGGCACTTCACTAGTAATAGGTTGCCATCCTGTAAATGCCCTCTTTATTTTAATTATCTGCCTTCTATTAGTTAGTCAGTCCTTTATCCATGCTAACATACTATCTCCCACACCATGGGCTCTAATCTTACCTAGCAGCCTTATGTGCAATATCAAACACCTTTTAGAAATCCAAATATGTTCAATCTACTACTTTCTCTTCATCAATCCTTGTTGTTAGTTCTCAAAGAACTTTATTAAATTTATCAGGCCTTTCATGAAGCCATGTCTGGTTATATTATGTGTTTCTAAATGTTCTGCATTTACATCTTTTACAATATATTCTAGCATTTATCCAATGATAGATGTTAAGCTAACTGGCCTATAGCTGCACATTTCTTGTCTCTCCCCCTTTTTGAATAAGAGTGTTACATTGACAGTTATCCAATCCTCCAGGACTTTTGCAGAACCACAGGATTCTTGGAAGATTACTGCCAGTGCATCCATTGTTTCTGTACCTACTGTTTCTTAACTGTACTATTTCAAATGCAAGTATATCATTTCTTAAATATGGAGAGCCAAATTGCACATAGTTCTCCAACTATTGACTCACCAAAGCCCAATACATCTCTAATAAGATTGTCTTATATTTCTGTATTCCAATAGCCTTGAAATGAAGACCAATGTGCCATTGACTTTCCTAATTGTTTGCTATACTTGCATGCTAACATTTTCTGTTTGTTGTATATATCCTTCTATGTACGAATCCCTCTTACAAGAAATATTCTGTTAATCTTATAATCAAAGTGAATAACGTCGATGTTTCCCAAAATATGCTCTTGTTGCCCATTCAAGTAACCTGCCTACATCTGTTTGCAGCACGTTAAGTCCTCACAGTTCACATTTTCAACTAGTTTTGTGTCATCAGCTTAAATACAATATTCACTGCCTTAATGTCTAAGTAATTAATGCGGATTGTAAATGGTTGAAGCCCCAGCACTAATCCTTGCAGCACTCTGCTAGTCAACTTGAAAATGTTGCATTTATCTCCACTCTCTGGTTTTTGTCTGCTGCCAGCCCTCTAGCTATCTTATTATATCACCCACACTTCAAGGATCCATCATCTTGCATGTTAACTTATTGCATGTATGTTATGGAAAGTCTTTTAATTCCATGTCTATGACATTTATTGTTTTCCCCTTAACTACCTGGTAATTACATCCTCAAAAACTCCAATAAATTTGTCAAACAGAATCTACGTTTCACAAAACCAAGTTGACTTGTTCTAATCATGCTATGCTTTTCGTTGTATTTTACTGTATTATTCACTGTAAAATACAAGTAACAAAAAATCTTCATTCATAAATCATCATTCATCCTAAATGTGTCAGTAACACTTCCATAGTAACGGATTCCAGCACTTTCCTGCTAATTGATGTCATGTCATCTAGCATTCAGTTCGTCATTTTCTTGTCTGTCCCTATCTCTATTTGCTCTTGTTTATTTGAAATGTAAGTCACTTGATGAAAACCCAGCTATCTGCCTTACTGATTCCACTGAGGTGTCAGTAGCTGATCAATTGCATGATCTGTATGAGTCGTATGATGGCGCACATTCAGCAATCCATCCAATTGTTGCTGCATGTGTGAAAGTCTGTGGGACATAAACAATAGGAATTAGTCTTGAAAAGGTAAGAATGTTTTAACTTATCATAATAAAGATGATCATATTCCACTCAAGCTGACATGACTGAGTACTGTATGTGACATAGGCGACTTTCTTTTAAATGTGTCACTAAGTTACGGGAGTTCCTTGTTTCCCCATCTCCAACTAATAGGTGTGCTGAAACTGTACTGATAGTGTATCTTTTGCTACAATTGGTGATACGGTTTGAGATCTCCTGTCAGTTCTCTTTCCCTGAAGTTATTTATGCTCTTCGCCTATAAAGAGGGGAAGTGCATATCTGTGAGTCAAGATAATAGTATGAACAACACTTAATAATGCTACTACAATAGTCAGGATAACAGCAATAACAACAGTTTCAATGCTAACTGGAAGATTTGGGCCAATACTGTCAATATAACCAGAATTTATTTGTGTGTCATTGCATTTGTCACTTGTAATTATTGACATCTCAGCATGCACAGGTATGTAGAACTCCCCTCTTATATCTTTGGCGGTAATTGAAGTTAAATTTCATGCAGTAATATTTAAAGGTCATTCTTCACTTTCTGAGTATTTTGCCTATGATTCTCATCTTAACAACTTGCAGTATCAGCACAAAAACCAAATGTTTGCAAATTTAAGTATTTGCTGTTCTCAGCTGTAAATTGCATATTCATGTTGATTCAGCCAAATTACACCCTAAGGACAAGATTTTATGATTGCAATACAGAGTCAATAATGGGGTGTTTTTTCCTTTAATGGGGTGTTTTTTGCTGGTGGTGCAAATGTGCATCAGACATTAGCAATCCCGTATTATCTGACCGAGGCCTGAGCCCTGCAGTGTCATTACTGTGGCCATCATGTGACTGGGAATTTCATACTTGATATGCTGTAAGACTTACCAGCAAAGTTCATTATGACACACATTAAGACCCATAAGTCACAGCTAGTGCATGTATAATGGATGCTAGTTGACAGGCCAGTTCACTGTGGGATTTAATGGAAATTTCCAAATGGAAATTGTGTTTTGCAGCTTTGCATTAGCTGTCAATTGATCCAACAATTGTTCCGCTTAATTTGGTACAATTTTGACTTTGTTAAATAATCTCTTAACCTTGGGGAGTTTTACAAAACATTGATTAGCTTAAACATACCTCAATAGTGCCTACAGATATCCTACTGGGCAATCCAGTCCACACATCAATTCTGAAAGAGGATCACAAGGAACATATAAGATAGGTGCATACTTACATTGCTAGCTGTGTATAGAAAGCCAAGACAATTGTATCTGCGTATGTCTGAGGAGGAAACATGCAGGAAATATGATTCACCAGGAATGCTTTCATTCAGAGAAGGAAACTGCTATCCTTACTTGGTCTGGCTAGGTGACTATTTGTGACTCCAGCAATGCGATTGACTCTTAACTGACCTCTGGACAAGTTGGGATGAACAATAAATGCTGGCTAGCCAATGATTTCCACAACCCATGAATGAATTAAAAAAAAGAGGAATTCCAAAACACTGACTAGGTCAACCATCCTTAGGCCCTTAACTACCCAATTCATTGGCAATTAATCTCCATTGTCATTAAACACTAGCTCTTGGCAGAGAGTGCAAAGGTCATCTTGAAAGACATTCTTTCAAAAAGTGGAAAGAAAGGGAGGACTCGTCAATTGAGGCAAATGGGAGTGAGGGTCCTGTGCATATCAAGGTCCCTATTTTCCAAGATGTCACCAGCCCCTTATCGATCTTCTCCATCTGTCTGCCAAAACCTAAGGCTCCCCAGTTCATCCCTGCCCTAAATGTCTGGACTTGTCTGTTTCCAGCATCCATTAAAATTCTTCCTTGCAGCCCAGCAGTGTTGCTGCTGAGTTTTGGCACTGCTGTGACTGGACTCTGTGTTAACATAAGGCTACATTGATGTGGTATTTGGTAACAGCCAGCTTCATGTGATTGAAATTCCTGTT
>NC_063333.1:68303086-68326239 GCF_021869965.1 Rhincodon typus | reverse complement strand
GGCTATCAATTACACTTCAGTTGAGGTAGAATCCTTTAAAATTATTAATGAAGAATCTTAAATGTCATCTCATCTTTCTCTCTTGTCTCCAACTTTGAAGAAATTCCACAACTGTAGACTCCTGTCTCTTGGATTCTGCCCTTCAAGTAAACTGGTAACCATACTGTTTGACTTTAATCCTCCTAGAAATGAAGCCTATTTTGTGCCTTAGTCATGTAAGATTGCTGCAGGATGGTGTGTATGAGTTAATAATGATCCTAGTTTAAAATGTAAAAGACAGCCTGCTGTGAATCATTTAAGAATTGGCTTCATATGAAAAACACACACACACACACACACACACACACACACACACACACACACAAATCATTTAATCCAATGTGTTTGTGTAGTTGCAGATACATTCTGTTTTGCTCAAAAAAAAACACCTGACCCGAGTTTAAAACGTAGACAGATTCTAAGACCTCATCCTAAAATGCATTGTCTGACCAGAGATGTCACCAATGGTATACCCTTCAGTTATCTCAGGACAATGACTTGAAAGGAATCTGGATTTTGCATTTTAATCAGTAGTCTCCTTCCTAACTGATTAAAGATTCAACAAGAGGTGGCCAGTTTTAGGGCTGTTACCTTTCTGCTTATAAATTCTGTGTCTCATACCCTCTCTCTCACACTACACCTGAGGAAGGAGCTGAGGTGCGAAAGCTTATGTTTTCAAATAAACCTGTTGGACTGTAATCTGGTGTCGTGTGATTTTTGACCTTGTCCACCCCAGTTCAACACTGGTACCTCCACATTATGAAACAGTAGCATGGAAAACACGCCTGTATTTTTTATTTAAAACTATTCTATTCGGACAAAAGATGAGGAGACAAAAAGGGATTAACAGTCTCTTTAAATTCAATGAAGTAAGTCTCTAATATAAAGCATGGCCCAAGGATTATAACTATAAAACTATCGTTGACTGTTTTAAAAATCCATCTGGTTTGTTCATGTCCTTTACAGATGGAAACCTGGGGATGAGAAGACCTGGGATGAGGAGGCTGGGATCCAAAGATGTGCAGTTTAGGCGGATTGGTCATGCTAAATTGGCCCCAGTGTCCAGGGATGTGCAGGCTAAGTGGATTAGCTATGGGAAGTGCAGGGTTACAGGGAATAGTGCAAGGGGTGGGTCTAGTGGAATGCTCTTCAGAGGGCTGGTGAGGACCCAATGGGCCAA
This sequence comes from Rhincodon typus, assembly GCF_021869965.1. Lineage (NCBI taxonomy): Eukaryota > Metazoa > Chordata > Chondrichthyes > Orectolobiformes > Rhincodontidae > Rhincodon > Rhincodon typus. The sequence goes on along the minus strand of NC_063333.1, from coordinate 68,325,020 downwards.
ATGGCCTGCTTCCACACTGTAGGAATTCCATGATTCAATGGGTACAGCAGGCCCATGAAAGAGGAACAACGTGCCCATGACCATCCATTAACTTGTCCACAAAACATGTCAGCTTAGCACTGGCTGTCTTCATGTTGAGTAAAACTTTGGAGGAAATGCTTAGGTGACTATCAAATTGCCTATTGAGGGCCCCAGTGAGCACATATGTGGGTGGGCCTCCCAATACCTCATCACCACTGGTAAAATTGTGGTGGGGCAGAGGCAGTGGAAATGGGTGAATCACTAGGTACCAGGAACAGAATTTTACATCATCGCTAGCCTGCAAACCCACCTTGGGAGCTGCAAAATTCTGCTCATTGTGTCACAGAATTTTCCTCCACACAAATCTCCAACCACTCTATTAATATCATCTAACCCCATCAGTGCATGCTTCTATTCCTTTCTCTTTCTGGTGCTGAGATGCATTTAACTGGAAGCAAGCTACATTTTCCTTATGACGGAATAAAAGAAAACTGAACAACTTAGGGGAAAGCATAATCAGTAACAAGGCAATGGACTGATGTAAAACTTAATATTATTTTTAGTCTTATTCATTGTAGCTCATATTCAGCAGGTAAAAAATTTTTGTTGATGCACCAAAATGTTTTGAAAACAACCCATACATAAACAATCATATGAATCAAAAGCAAGAGTAGGCCATTGAGTCTGCTCTGCTATTCAAGAAGTTCATGGCTGATCTGTCTATAACTTCAAATCCACATTCCCACCTCCTGCTGATAACCTTTCAACTCCCTATGTGACAAGAATCTCTCTAGCTCTGCCTTAAAAATATTCAAGGATTCTGCTTCTACTACCTTTTCAGGAAGAGAGTCCTAAAGACTCATGACCAACTGGGAGAAATAAACAATTATATAATCTCTATTTAAATTTGTTCTAAATTTTAAATTTAAATCCCTGATTTTTAAACAATGACCCATTAGTTCCAGATTCTCCCTTAAGTGAAACACCCTCTATACATCTATTTATCAGGATCCTTCAGGATCTTGTATGTTTCAATCAAATCACTTCTTACTCTTTTCAACTGGATATAAACCCAGCCTCTCCAATCTTTCCTCGTAAGACAACCTGCCCATTCCAGGTGTATGTCAAATAAATCTTCCCTAACCTATCTCCAATGCCCGAAACGTCAGCCTTCCTGCTCCTATGATGCTGCTTGGCCTGCTGTGTTCATCCAGCTCTACACCTTGTTATCTCAGATTCTCCAGCATCTGCAGTTCCTACTATCTCTGATAAACTTTTGAATTCAGTTCCTCAGGCAACAAATGATAACATCTTATGAGCTTTCCTACTTACTTGCTGTACATTTTGCGATTCATGCACAAAGATATCCTGATGCCTCTCCACCTCAGAGCTCTGCAATCTCTCACTATTTATATAAAAAGGTTATTTCCTATTCTTTCTTCCAAAATAGGCAACTTCACATTTATCCACATTACACTCCATTTGTCATATCTTTGCCTACCTAATTAACATATCAATATCTTTTTGTAACCTGCTATGTCACCCACACAACTTACTTTACTGCCTATCTTTATATCATAGGCAAATTTGGCATAATACCTTCATCTAAGTAATTATAATTAATTATTGTAAACAGTTAAGGTCCTAGCACCAATCCCTGTGACACACTAACCATTACATCTCGCCAACCTAATCTAACCAAACAGGAACTATTGGAAATTCTGTACTTTCATCAAAATCTGCAAAAACAAAAACGGTCATTTAAAATATCAACCTACTGTCCCTTTTTGGAGAAAATCGACCTGTTCTGGGTTTTCTGTTTCATTTCAAATTTCCAGCTTCTGTGTTTTCCTTCATTTATGTTACCATCACCTCTTAACTGTGTAGCTCAGACATTTTTGGCAGGAAATGCATGCTTCTTAAGTCCAAACTTGTGTTGTTCAAGTATCAGATCTATAAGCACATGTGGTTCAATGTGAACATATCTGGTAGAATTTGCACCTGGTTGCACATATGAAATGAATATTGTTTTTTCTCCTGGCTTGTTACTATATAAAATTGCTGGTAAATACAGTCAATACAATGGGATGCATGGTAGTTGGTCCTGGCTGAAGCTTATCAAAGAGATATACTTCCATCAGATTATGTTAACAGGGTACGTTTGACAGAACTAATGCTAACCTGACCATGTAACTACTGTGTAATTGCTGATAGGGAAAGTAGTATGGAAAATGTGGAAGTAATATCAATGGTTTTATTGGAAACCTCCATATGCTTTGCAATTAATATTTATAAAACGAGATTTCAAGTAACATTAATTATGTATATACTTGGTCTATTATGAAATAAAAAAAACCTTGCTAAACTGCAAGACATTTTAGATAATGATTTGAATGAGTTAGACCCTACTTTCATCGGGTACTCTGCTAACATCTGATTATAATCAGTTGAATCATTAGGGTTACACTTTTCATATCACTTGGTATAGCTTCTGAAGCCACTTGAAATAAGAAAGTAATGCATTTTAATTAGTATAGCTTCATAGAGCTTCAGGGGTATCCTCCGAGGAAAATGCATTCAGAGTACTTATACTGATCAGTATTTCCAGAAAAATGTATTTTAAAGCTATTTGGGAGTATTCCACAAAATTTTAAATTACTATGCTTTAATCATTGTGTCACTCAATACTGTGAGCACTAAGGAAATGAGTTTTGCCAATTAGAAGTAATTATTTATAAGTACCTAGTCTAGCAAACTGCACAAGAGGGTTCACCAAGATTCAAGTTCCATCTACTTCAGAGTACATCTGAATTAATCTGAACAGGTTGATTAAAAATACCTACAGCCAAAGACCCTGACAATGCCTTGGTTGTAATACTTAGAACTTGAGCTCCAGAATAAACTGTGCCCTTAGCTAAGGCATTCCAGTACAGCTACAACCATGGCATCACCTCAACACAATAGTCCAGGTATGTCCTATCCACAAAAAGAAAGATTCATCTAATCCAGCTATTGTCTGTCAGTCCATAGAATCATACAGCATGGAAACAGACCTTTTGACACAACTTGTCCATGTCGACCAAGTTTCCCAAACTAAATTAGTCCCATTTGCCTGTACTTGATCCATATCCTCTTATACCTTTTCTTATTCATGTACCTGTCCAAATATCTCTTAAATGATGTAGCTATACCTGTATCTATCACTTCTTCTGGCAGTTCATTCCAGACACGACCCACCCTCTGTATGAAAACGTTTCCCCTCAGATCCTTTTTAAATCTTTCCCCTCTCACCTTAAAATTATGCCCTCTAGTTTCGAACTCCCACAATCCTAGGGAAAAGACCTTTGCTATTCACCTTACCTATGCCCTAGGGTCTGTTTAGATCAGTTGGCTGGATGGTTGGTTTGCAAAACAGTGTGATGATAGCACCATAGGTTCAATTCCTGTCATTAGCTCAGGAAGCTACAAAGGACTCTTCTTCTCAACCCTACCCCTCACCTGAGGGACAGTGATCATCAAGTTAAGTCACCACAAGTTGTCTGTCTCTAATAACAGCAGCCCTATGGTCTGCTATGACTATGGAGACACAAGACAATATTTATGCACCTCACAATTTTATAAACCTCTATAAGATCACCTCTCAACCTTCTACGCTCCAGTGAAAAAAATCCCAGCGTATTCAGCCTCTCCTTATAACTCAAACTCTCCAATCCTGGTAACATCCTTGTAAATCTTTTCTGCACTATCTCCAATTAAAAAATACTTCCTATAGCAAGGCGACCAGCGCAATACACCGTACTCCAACTTCCGACTTCCAGTAACCGCAATATGCGTCCCAATTCTAAACTCAGTGGTCTGAGCAATGAAGGCAAGCATTTCATATGCCTTCTTTGCCACTCTGTCTACCTGTGACGTAACTTTCAATGAGCTATGTACCTGAACCCCTAGGTGTCTCTGTTCAACAACACTCCCCAGAGCCCTACCATTTACTGTGTAAGTCCTGCCCTTGCTCATTTTACCAAAATTCAACACCCCTGATTTATCTAAATTAAACTCCATCTGCCACAATTGGCCCAATTGATCAAGATCCCTTTGTAATCTTAGGTGACCTTCCTCGCTATCTACTATCCTACCATTTTTGGTGTCATCAGCAAACTTACTAACCATGCTTCCTATATTCTCATCCTCATCATTTATATAAATGACAACTAGTGGACCCAGCACCAATCTCTGTGGAACAGCGCTGATCACAAACTTCCAGTGCAAAAAACAACCCTCCACTTTCAATTATCAGTAAAATATTGGAGGTGGTCATTGACAGTGCTATCAAACACCACTCACTCGCCAATTACCCGCTCAATTATAGTTTGGGATTTGCCAATATATCAGCTCCCAACTTCATATCAGCGTTGGTCTGAGCATGAACAAAGAAATTAAATTCCAGTGGTGAGGTCAGACTGACTGTCCTTGACACGAAGCCAGTATTTCATCAAAAGTGGAATCAAAGATGCCCAGTAAATTAGGAACTGGGTGGAAATTTTGCACGATTGGAGTCATATCTAGCACAAAGAAATGTGACTGTGGGTCTTAGGTGACAAGTACAAGAAATGCAATACCTGTCCTTTTATTTCCTCTCTTCTCATCAATCAAATATGCCATGTACTCCTTATATTTGAAATTTGGAACATAGGAGTAAGATGGCCATTCAGCCCCTCAAATCTGTCCTGCTATTCTAAATTATGGCTGATCAACCTCATGCCATTTTGCCACATCATTCCTATATCCCTTGATGTCATTAGTGTCTTGAAATCAAACAGTCTCTATTTGAACATATTTGATGATTGAGCTTCCATGGCCCTCTGGAATAGAGAATTCCAAAGATGCACAACCATAGAATGAAAAACAAAATCCTCCTCATCTCAGTGTGAACATGAGTTGCTCAGTCCTGAGACTGTTGTCTCATTCTAGACTTCTTAGTCTTTCTGCATCTACCCTAATTAATTCTTTAAGAGTGTTTTGATGAAATCAACTCTCATTCTTCTAAACTCTAAAGAAAGTGAGCCTGTCTGCTCAATTTCTCCTCATAGGAAAATCCCCCCCATCTCAGAAATTAGTTTGGTGAAATTCCACTACTCTCCCTCTCTGTAAACTATGTCCTTTCTTGGGTCAGATGATCAAGACAGCACTCAAAACTACAAGTACGGTCTCACTAAGCGTCTATTCAATTTCAGATTGACAGTTTTACTTAAATCTCTTGTAATAAAGACCAGCATACTATTTGCTTTCCTAAATGCTTATTGTACCTGTGTGTTAACTTTCCATGACCTATGGACAAGGACACCATATCCCTTTGGAGGTCAACACTTCCCAGTCTCTCGTAATTTAAGAAATACCCTGCAGCTCTGTTCCTGCTAACGAAAGAGGAAAACCTCACATTTGTCTGCATTATACTCCATGTGCCATATACCTGCCCAATCACACAGCCTGTCCAAATCCCCTTGAAGTCTCTTTCTTCCAACCTCACCTCATGCATTCCTAACTAACTTTGTGTCATTCACAAACTAGGAAATATTATGTTTGATCCTAATTTTTCAAATCATTAATATGGATAGTGAACAGCTGGGGATCCTTGTGGTATGTCACAAGTCACAGCCTCCCGACTGGAGAAGAACACATTTGTTCCTGTGCTCTATTTTCTTTCCATTAACTGATCCTAAACCCATGGCCGTATATTACCCTTATCCCATGTGCTCCAGTTATACATACTAACCTCACCTGTCGGGCCTTTTCAAAAGACTTCTGTAAATCCAAATTCACCACATCCACTAGTTTCCCATTATCCACTCTGCTAGTAACATTGTCAGCAAACTCAAACAGGATTTTTTTCCAATAGGATTTATCTTTCATAAATCTGTATTTACTCTGCCCAATCAGATCATTATTTTCTATATGTCCAGTTATCCAATCTCTAGTCTTTGTCCTTCTACTGACTTCAGGCCAAAAATCTGCTGTTGTGTTTTTGGTTCCACTCTCCTTTCTTAAATCGTAGAATTCTATTTGCAATCTGTAGACAATGTTCCAGAATCTATAGTATTTTGAGAGAAGCCCTGAAATACATTTACTATCTCTATAGTCAACTCTCTCAAAACTCTGTGATGTAGTCAACGGCTTTCAGGGATTTGTCAACTTCTAGTCTCATTAGCTCCTCCAGTACTTTATTAAACTAATTTCTGTCATTTACTTTTTTCATTAATCCCTTGGATATATATCATTTCTGAGAGATTTCTTATATGTTCCCCTGTGAAAACAGACAAAATGTAATCATTTAACATTTCTGCCCATTTCATTTTTCCCTCACTATCACTCATTCCTCCTGTGTCTGCAATAGACTCACATTTAGATTTATTGGTCTTGTCATTTTTATGTGCCTTTAGAAACTTGTAGAGGCCATTTGTATGTTTCTTGCTATTTTACATGTAATTTTTATTCTCTCTTTCTTTAACAATTTAAAAGTAATCTTTTGCTGAAGTTTAACAGTCTCCAAATCCTCAGGTTTGACACTTTTTATGGCAGCTTTATAAGCTTCCTTCTTTGATCAAATATAATTTTAACTATCGCTATTAGCCACATTTGATTCACAGCATATAAACTACTTATTAATTTTTAAATATTAGCCATTTCCAATCCACTGTCACACCTTATAACACATTTCCCCAATTCACCACAGCTAACATACCCTTCATAATTTCCCAGATTCCCACATTATCTTCAAAATTAATGGAAAATTCTATCATATTGTGGTCACTCATCCCTGAAATTTCATTTACAGCAAGATTATTAATTAATCTATTCTCATTGCATAATGCTGGATCTAAAATAGCCTGTTGTCAGCAGGTCTCCACATGACCAACACAAGGCTCCTCAAGCAGGTGCTCTGTTTCTAGTTTTGAGACAGCAGGCGAGCCCCAACTGGAAGGAGGAAGCGCTCCAGTGATACCCTCAAGGCTTCACTGGTGAAGAGCGGCATTCCCACAGACATCTGGGAATCACTGACCCAAGACCGTCCAAAGTGGAGGAGGAGAATCCAGGAAGGTATCGAGAACCTTGAGTCTTGCCATTGGGAAAAAGCAGATGTCAGGTAAAAACAGTGAAAGGAAGTGATCAATGCCTCATCAACCCCTTCCTGTGACCACTGACCACCTCCTGCCCCAAGTGTAACAGAACCTGCAGAAACCACATCCAGATCTGTGCAGCTACAAACAGACTTACGCTGAGAGTGGAAGAGAGTCATTCTCATTTGCGAGGGACCACCAATGATAATGTCCTTTAAGGAACTGTGACAATAATCCATAGAACCCTTATAGTGTGGAAACAGGCCATTCAATCCAACAAGTCCACACCGATGCCCCAAAGACCAACACACACAGACCCATCCCGCTATCCTATATTTTGTTTTTTATTCATTTGTGGACATAAGCATCACTGGCTGGCCAGCATTTATTACCTGTCCCTCATTGCCCTTGAAAAGGTGGTGGTGAGCTACCTTCTTGAACTGCTGTAGTCCACCTGCTGTGGGTTGACCCACAATGACATTAGGGAAGGAATTCCAGGATTTTGACCCTGCAACAGTGAGGGAACGGCGATATATTTCCAAGTCAGGATTATGAGTGGCTTGGAGCGGAACTTGAACATATATCTGCTGCTCTTGTCCTTCTAGATGTGTTTGAAAGGTGATGTCTGAGGATCTTTGGCGAATTTCTGCAGTGCATCTTGTAGATTGTACACACTGCTGCTACTGAGCATCAGTGTCGGAGGGAGTGGATGCTTGTGGATGCAGTGCCAATCAAGTGTTCTGCTTTGTCCTGGATGATGTCAAGCTTTTTGTTGGGGCTGCACTCATTCAGGCAAGTGGGGAGTATTCCATCACAATCCTGACTTGTGCCTTGTAGATGGTGGACAGGCTTTGAGGAGTCAGGAGGTGAGTTACTTGCTGCAGTATTCTTAGCTTCTGGCCTGCTCTTGTAGCCACTGTGTTTATGTGGTGAGTCCAGTTGTGTTTCAGGTCAATGATAACACCCAGGATGTTGATAGTGGGGGATTCAGTGATGGTAACACTTTGAATGCCAAAGGGTGGTCAGATAGTCTCTTATTCATGATTGTCATAGCCTGGCATTTGTGTGGTGTGACTGTTACTTGCCACTTGTCAGCCCAAGGCTGGATATTGTCCAGATATTGTTGCATTTGAACATGTACTGCTTCAGTATCTGAGGAGTCACGAATGGTGCTGAACATTGAGCAATCATCGGCGAGCATCCCCACTTCTGACCTTATGATGGAGGGAAGGTCATTGATGAAGCAGTTGAAGATGGTTGGGTTGAGGACACTACCCTGAGGGACTCTTGCAGAGATGTCTTGGAGCTGAGTTAATTGACCTCCAACAACCATGACCATCTTCTTATGTGTCAGATATGACTCCAGCCACTGGAGAGTTTGCCCCTGATACCCATTGATTCAAGTTTTGCTCGGGCTCCTTGATACCACACTTGGTCGAATGCAGCCTTGATGTCAAGGGCTGTCACTCTCACCTCACCTCTGGAATTCAGCACTATTATCCATGTTTGAACCAAGGCTGTAATGAGGTCAGGAGCTGAGTGGCCCTGGCGGAACCCAAACTGGGCATCACTGAGCAGGTTATTGCTGAGCAGGTGTTGCTTGATCACATTATTGATGACATCTTCATTTTACTGATGATCGAGTGGAGACTGATGGGGCAGTAATTGACCAAGTTGGATTTGACCTGATTTTCATGTACAGAAAATACCTGGGCAATTTTCCACATTGTTGGGTAGATACCAGTGTTGTAACTGTCCTGGAACAGCTTGGCTACGGGAGTGGCAAGTTCTGGAGCACAAGTCTTCAGTACTATTGCTGTAATGTTGTCAGGACCCATAGCCTTTGCAATATCCAGTGTCTCTAACCGTTTCTTGATATCACATGGAGTGAATCAAATTGGCTGTAATGCTGGGGACCACTGGAAGAGGCCAAGATGGATCATCCACTCGGCACTTCTGGCTAACACATCCCTGGACACAAGGGGGCAAGTTAGCATGGGCAATCCCTTTGGATTGTGGGAGGAAACCAGAGGCCCCAATGAAAACCCACACAGGTACAGGGTGAATGTGCAAACTCCACACAGCCAGTCACCCAAGCGTGGAATTGAACCCTCGTTCCCGTCACTGTGAGGCAGCAGTGCTAACCACTGAGCCACCATGCTGCCTGGAATACAAAGCAGAATGTAGCACATAACTGTGCTAAACTTAAATGATGGCAATTAAAGATGAATTAGGGCAGAGCTAGCTGGAATAACCTGGGAAACACGTTTAGCAGCGAAAATGATAGAGGAGAAATGTCAAATGTTTAAGAAAATAGCTTATGATTCACAACAAACATATATCCCAGTGGGAATGAAGGATTCTAGATATTTTATTATCAACCAATTCAGAGATATCATCACACACCTCAGGAGCAGTTGGGACTTGAACCCGGGCCTCCAGGTTCAGAGTTAAAAGCATTACCACAGCATCACAAGAACCCTAGAGAAAAGAAAAATTACTAGAGAAACTAAGGAGGCTAAAGACTACTAAAGGCTGGATGGGACATACACTGGGATATTAAATAAAATAGCTACAGAGATAATGGATGCACTGGTAACAATCTCCCAAGAATTCTCAGATTCTGGAAAAATGCCAGACAAATGATAAACTACCAATGTAACACATTTATTCAAAAAAGAAAGGAAATAATAAACAGGTAACAAGAGACCAGTTAACCTAACACCTATTCTTTGCAAAATGTTAGAAAGTATTATAAAGGATGTAACAGCTGAATATTTAGAAATATATATACATAATCAAGCAAAAGGGGAAATCATCCTTGACAAATTTATTAGAATTCTTTGAGGAGGTAACAAGCAGGATGGATACATGGGAAACAGTGGATGTACTATAAGTGGATTTCCTAAAAGTGTTTGATAAGATACCACATTTTCAGCCTTTTAATAATAAATGAGCCCCTGATGGTGGGGGTAGTAAACTAACTTAGATGCAAGATTGGCTAATTAATAAAAGATAAAGAGTTGGGATAAGGAAGGCAGTTTTAGGATAGCAACTTGTAAGTAATGGATTGCCAAAAAGGTGAGGACTGTGACCACAAATATTTACAATATATGTTAATGACTTGCATGAGGAAAGTCAATGCAGACAACTTTGTGGATGACACAAAAATAGTTGGGAAGGCAAGTGCTGAGAATGATCGCAATGAGTCTATACATGGATATAGACAGAGTAAGTGCAAAAACTTGGTAGATGGAATATAATGTGGAAAACTGTGAGGTTATGCATTTAGGTAAGAAGAATAGAGGAGCTGAATAGAGGCAGAGAAACATTGCAGAAGGCAGTGGCACAGAATGACTTGAAATTTTTTTTATATATAAATAAGAAAAAGCTAGCATACAAGTTCAAAAGATATTTGGGAAGCCAAAGGGAATGATGGCCATTATTTCAAAGGGAACGAAGTATAAAAATGGTTGTTCTGTTCTGAAAAAGAGTCATTGGACCTGAAACATTAACATTGTTTTCTCTCCACAGATGCTATTGAGTTTTTGTTTAGAATCCCTACAGTGTTGGAACAGGCTCTTCGGCCCAACAAGTCCACACCTACCCTTAGAGCATCCCACCCAGACCTATCCCCCTATAACCCACCTAATCTACACATTCCTGGACACTATGGGCAATTTAGCATGGCCAATCCACCTAGCCTGCACAACTTTAGACTGTGGGAGGAAACCGGGGCACCCAGAGGAAACCCACAAAGACACAGGGAAAATGTGCAAACTCCACACAGATAGTCGTCTGAGGGTGGAATCAAACCTGGGTTCCTGGTACTGTGAGGTAGTAGTGCTAACCACTGAGCCACTGTCTTCAGCACTTTCTCTTTTTGTTTTTTAAAAATAGGGAGGTTTTGCTGAAACCATACAACTCACTAGTTTGACCACATCTAGAATACTGTGAACATTTTTGGTCCTCATATCTAAGGAAAGATATTGACCGCAGTCCAGAGAAGTTTCACGAGGCGAGTACCAGCTATGGAGGGATTGTCTTATGAGGAGAGTTTGAGTAGCTCAGGCCTATATACATTGAACTTTAGAAGAATGAGAGGAGAACTTATTGAAACATGCATGATTTTAGGGGGCCAGAGAGGGTAGTAGTGGAGAGGTTGCTTCCCCTTGTGAGTCTAGGAATAAAGAGTACAATCTCAAAATAAGGAATCATCCAGTTAGGGCAAAGATGAGGAGAAATATCTTCTCTTAAAAAGTGGGCAATGTGTGAATTTCCTTAACACAGAGGGCTGTAGAGATTGCATCTTTAAGTGTATTCAAGGTCGAAAGAGACAGATTTGTAATCAGAAAGGTAATCAAGGATTATGGGGAAAAGGCAGGAAATGGTGTTGAGGATTAACGGAGCAGCCATGATTTCATTAAATGGCAGAGCAGACTCGATGGCCCAAATGCTCTATTTCTCCTTCCATGTCTTACGGTCTTATCTGGAACAACAATTCTCTGTATTTTTACATCTCTATTGCAGACTGTATTCACTGTTGACAATGAAATCTTCTCTGGCTTGAGGAGACCATACACAGAATGGGTGGCCACTTTACGAAACATATCCATTAAATCATAGTCCAGAGCGTCTGGTCATCTGCTCTATTTGTCATTTTAATGTTCCACCCTACTCCACGTCTCATCCCTCTTGTTTTCAGCTCCAACAGAGTTCTAACGAAATTCCATGCAAATTCAAATAACAGTATAGAGTCATGGAATCATAAAGGTCTGCAGCACAGAAAAAAGGCTTTTGGGCCCATACAGTCTGTGCCGGTCAAAAACAACCATCTCTAATTCTAATTCCATTTTCCAGGTTTTGGCCCAGAGCCATGTTTGCTTTGGTATTGCAGGGGTCTGTGGATTCTGCAACATAAGAAGATTTCTGAAACATGAATATTTCTCTATGAACAAGCTACCAAACCAAAATAAGGCCCTTGAGAAACATTAGTGGCAAGATACCACACATGGACAAGGAGTCAGTTCAGTATCTCATCTTACAATTAAGTACTTTAGAGCTTTCTAGATTCAACATTGAGGAAACAATTTCAGGTCATAACGTATGATTTCAATTTTTTGTTTATTATTGAATAGCAGCTGTTGGTGCTGATTCTGCTTTTATCATTTTCACCTTTTTTTTACTTGTCTTATTTTACCATTTCATTTTACTTTGTACAATCGAGCCTTTTGTCATTTTATCTTTCCTGCCCTCCGCCCTGTCACAGATTTTCCTTTTTGCTCTTTACTCAGCCCTCTGACCCCAACTTGTGTAAATCCTGTCACTTCTGATCAAAGGTTAATGGTCTGAAATGTTAATTCCGTTCCTCTCTTCACAAATCTCCATGGACTTTCGGCTTTTATTTCACATTGCCATATCTGTAACACTTTACTTTTTGTGCAAATGTTTGTTTGTTCAGCTGCAACAGCTTTCAATTGCAAGTGCTCAGCAGTTATCTCTTCTGCAATACATAAATTTATCTTGTAGTGCATCAACTTAAATGATTACCAAATCAAAGCATGATCTGAAACCAAACTTGACAATCTTGTAGGCAGGTTGTTGCCTGAAACCTTCTTGAATCTTTAACAGAAGTGACAGGATCTATTTTACCTTCAGTTACTTCAAAGTATAAAAATATCTAACCCCATGACATGATAAATTTTTGATATTCATTGCATAAATGCATAGATTAAACTGCACATGCTGAGATTTATATATGTGCAGATAATTATCCATGTACTGCAGTTCTACGTACAACAATAGTTACAGATAGTTTGGCAAGGCTAATTTTGTAGGGAAGTCAATGATAGTTTTGTTATTTTTCATGACAGAAATTGGGAAACTTTAGGCATAGCATGTGCATTTTGAAGTTTTTGAAGGAACTCAGACCAAGCACTTCAAGCATTTTTATGGAAATCTAGGAAATTTGTTTGCACTGACTGATGTGATGTGGATACAGGAGCAATCCCTATCCCTGAACTTCTAGACCTGTGGTCACACAATATTGGTCCTTGATTCTGAAATGAGACAAGCAAGCTGCAGGCACCTACTGGGCAACACCAGGCTGCTCACTGGTGAAAAGGCTTTTTCATTTCAGGCCACTGTGTCTCCAGCAACAGTCAATTCAAACCCTCAAAACACAACTATAAAAAAGATATAGGACAAATTTTAGCTGAACCATAAAGAATTGTGGCATCCCTAAACTGAGTCATCTGACTTCAATAACATTCTTCAATGCTTAATGCTTGTGGATTTGCTTTTTAAATCTGTACGAATTCACTTCACATTTATTCACAACATACAAGCATAATTCAATCTCCAAAGCCTTTCTGTGAAGAAAAAAAGTCAAACATGTGGAAGTGACAGTTAATCTTTGAGCTGTGCTCTGAAAGGATTACTTACGTGTTGGAACCTGAAGGCTAAACAACACAAAATACTGTGTTGAGATTTTTTTTTTAACCAATACTATCTGCTTCAAGTTGCAATGGTGATAAATGTTGATCTGAGGCTTGTGGCATAGAGGGTCCAGCCTGCTATCCTTTGAGTTCACCTATGTTGTTCTGAATTGAAAAAAAAACACACGATGAGCTCATTTACATGGCTATTGATATACAAACAAACATGTCACATTTTGCAAAACAACTGTGCAGTTATGTGTTAATAGCAGCACCACCAGGAACTTGGTTCTTTGTTTTTGGCTTCTGAAAAAAGATTGTCACATCCCAATACATTTTGATTATAACTAGTCTGCTGCTATAATCAACAAAGCAATTTGCAATGAATGAGCAAAATATTGGATAGTATTTTTCAAGCAACAATGCAATTTGAGGAACTCTTGGATAGCCTACATTAATATAAATGTGTTGACAATTGAAGGTAACAAAGCAACATAATGTATTCTGGATGTGAAACTTCCACGTTAGTCATTTAGAGTTCAATAGCACATGTGTTCACTGGGTTGGCCAAGTCCTGAAACACATCACTGCTAGACTAGGTCACAGCAGTTGGTGACAAAACCAACAAGAAGGAGAAAGCTACTTGACCTCATCTTCCGCCATTTACCTGTCACAAATATATCTACCTGTGACAGTATTGGTAGGAGTGATAATCGCAAAGTCCTTGCAGAAGTGAAATCTTATCTTCACCATCATTGTGGTGCATGGCATTATCACAATATTGAATAGGATTGATTCAGAACAGACCTAGAAGTTCAAAACTGGCCATCTTTTCTATGCAGAATTGTATTCAACTACAACCTGTGACTTTATGGCCCAACATATTCCCCACTCTCTCATTACCACTAAGGCAGGGAATCAGCCTAGTTCAGAGAACAGTGAGAAGAGTGAAGTGATATCTTGACTCAAGCACCACTGCCTGTATGATATGGTCTGAATGCATTCTTATACGTTAGCCTACATAACATATACCAAGAAGACTGGGTTCTTGTTGATACAAATGTCTCAAAATTTATTTACATCATGATCTACTTACACTGTTATAAGATCTCAGACTTACACATTGTCTGGGTTCTATGCTTAGTGACAGTGCAGCTACATTACATGGTTATAATTCTATATGTTGTTCACTGCAATGACTGCACACTGCACTGACGCAATTGTACTATGACTGCCAAAGGTTCAGTGAGGACCTTTATACTAGAATATTACATGCTGTAACATCATCTAATTGTCTTGGGGGTACAATGCAATTCTGGGATTCATGTAATAATACAACAGAGGTCTTGCCAAGAGCAGCGACTGGTATGCCTAACATGATGAAGCTACAAGGCAGGGCAATAAACGTATCAAAAAGTAGAAATATCATGCAAGAGACAAAGTTAAGAGATGTCAGCAGATAAGATCTAGGCCCTGCAGTCCTGCTACATTCATTTGTGCATGGTAGTGGAGAATTAAACAACTAACAGGAGCAAAAGACTCTCCAAATATCCGCATCCTTAAAGCTGGGGGGGCAGCACAGAAAGCAAAAGACAGTTAAAGCTGAAACACGTGCGACATCTTCTACAAAAGTGCTGAATGGATGATCCATCTCAGCCTCAAAATTCCAAATACCAAGCATTAGCCAATTTGATTCTCTCCACAATATCAAGGAACAGATAAAAGAACTAACCTTAACCAAGCGCAAAAGCTTTGAACCCAACAACATTCTGGCAATACGGAGAGTCCTCATTTTAGTTCTCCGCTTTTAAAATCTTTTCATTATAAAGAGTTTTTTAATTTCCTTTTTGATGTCCACTCCCCTCATATAAAGTGCCATTCCATGCTTTAATATCCCTTATTTCCTGGTCATCATTGCATCTTTCACACCATTACGCTCTCACATTAACATTTGAGTTGTGTCATCACATCATTGGTGAGGCCCATGATTGTGCTGCTCGAGTTAGCACTATTCTTTCTGCTTTCTGCAGCCTTGAAAAGTTTACTGATGATAGTTTGCTTCACTGTGAAGTGGACCTCACTCAGGGCCACCATATCGATATGTAGTCTGACTAGTTTATGGTTCACAACTGCCAAGTAGCATTTAGGATGATCGTGTCATCAAAGTTGAGCATCGTTCTCACATTCCAGCAGGTAAGGTGCAGAGTTATTCTTCTTGTCCACTTTCTTGAAGGGAAATTGAGAGTTCACATTTTCTTCCTTCTCACAGTTATGCTGGCCACATTAAGAGATGCCCATTGACTGTGGTGGGCCAGCTGAGTAGTGGGAAGACAACCATTTGTTTAGGCAATCATTTCAAGGCTCCTTTCCAAATCAGGACAAGGTAATGCTGTCCATTGATAGGTCTGCTTGGTCATCAGAGTGCGATTAGGTGCTGATGTTGCTTCTATGTAATAATCAACAAACCAGTCAATATCACAATACATCTGCCATGCAGGATTGGAACTACAAATCCCAATGTCACCTTACACCTGCCATTTCCACTCCTTTCCCAATGCTACGGCGTGTACTTTATGTTGCAATTTGGTGTGGAGTGTTTTTCATCCCTACCTGTGCAAAGAAGCTTTAAAGTATGGCTAGAAATTATGCACCTAAATATTAAGTGCCCAAAAGAAGAAACCCCACGGTGCAGGGTGGAGGAGTTCAAAACCAGGCCGCATATTTTTAAGGTAAGAGCTGAAAGATTTGAAAAGACATGAGTGGCAACTTTTTTACACAGAAAGTGGTTCATGAGTGGAATGAACTGCCAGAGAAAGCGATGGCTGCAGTTATAGTTACAACATTTAAAAGACATTTGGATAAGTTCATGAATAGGAAATGTTTGGAGAGATATGGGCCAAGCACAGGCAGGTGGGACTAGTCTAGTTTGGTAACATGGTTGGCATGGACTGGTTGGACCATAGGGTCTGTTTCCATGCTGTTTGACTCTACAACACTCCCTTAACTTCTCAAATTAGCTCACTTACCATAGAATCCCTACAGTGTGGAAACAGGCAATTCGGTCCAACAAGTCAACACCAACTCTCTGAACAGAATCCCACCCAGGGTCACCCCCCTACCCTGCCCCTGTAACCCTGCATGTCCCATGGTTAATCGACCTAACCTGCACATCCCTGGACACTATGGGCAATTTAGCATGGCCAATCCACCTAACCTACACATCTTTGGACTGTGGCAGGAAACCAGAGCACCCGGAGGAAACCCACGCAGGTACGGGGAGAACGTGCAAACTCCACACAGACAGTCACCCAAAGCTAGAATTGAATCCAGGTCCCTGGTACTGTGAGCCACCGTGCCATACATCAGAAAGTGTGGGGCCCATACCTCCTCCCTCACCCCCATCCCAGGCCCCAAGAAGACTTTCCACATCAAGCAGATGTTCACCTGCACATCTGCCAATGTGGTATACTGCATCCGCTGTACCCAGTGTGGCTTCCTCTACATCGGGGAAACCAAGCGGAGGCTCGGGGACCGCTTTGCAGATCACCTACGCTCGGTTCGCAATAAACAACTGCACCTCCCAGTCGCGAACCATTTCAACTCCCCCTCCCATTCCTCAGACGACATGTCCGTTCTGGGCCTTCTGCAACGATGCCACCCGAAGTTTGCAGGAACAGCAACTCATATTCCGCTTGGGAACCCTGCAGCCCAATGGTATCAATGTGGATTTCACAAGTTTCAAAATCTCCCCTCCCCCTACCGCATCCCAAAACCAGTCCAGCTCGTCCCTGCCTCCCTAACCTGTTCTTCCTCCCACCTATCCCCTCCTCCCACCTCAAGCCGCACCCCCATCTCCTACCGACTAACCTCATCCCGCCCCCTTGACCTGTCTGTCCTCCCTGGACTGACCTATCCCCTCCCTAACTCCCCACCTACACTCACCTTTACTGGCCCCATCCCCACCTCTTCAACCTGTTTGTTTCCTCTCCACCTATCTTCTCCTCTATCCATCTTCTGTCCGCCTCCCACTCTCTCCCTATTTATTTCAGAACCCCCTTCCCCTCCCCCTTTTCTGATGAAGGGTCTAGGTCCGAAACGGCAGCCTTTCTGCTCCTATGATGCTGCTCGGCCTGCTGTGTTCATCCAGCCCTGCACCTTGTTGACTCCTTAGAGGTATATGCTTTAAGAACAGGTGAGACCATGGAAACAGACAGCTCATCAATGGAGAGTAGCAACAGAAAGGAAGAAGGAAGAGGACACGGTGAAAAATAATGCTGAACAGAGAGAAGACCCTGCTGCACAAAGAAATGGTGGGGGCATTATTTGGGGCACAACAGCCTGGTAGGAATGCCAAAAATGTCAGGGATCTTCCTGAAACAGAAACTGAGCCCCTAATCCAGGTGTGCGTCAATCAGGCAGGCCAAGGAGGGTGAGGTTGTTGAGAGAATTCCTGAGGGTTGGCACCCTTACCTTCTCCAAGACATCCTTAGCCCTCGACAGGCCTCTCGGATGCCTGACAAAGGACACCAGTTAAGCTCCTGTTTGATGTGTGGAAAGCTTTCATAGGAAACAGTTTACTTCAGGGCAGCTGGCAATTTCAACAACAGCTGCTGTGTGTGTAAAAGTCCTGGGATAGAAACAGATATATATTCAGTCAGACACATTGAGAATTAGAACATCATGAGCTGTTATTCATGGATCCATTTTTATGTATTCCCAGCTGACTCCCTGTGCTGGCACATATGTATATGGGTGCCTCATGTGAACAAAATACATAATGCATACAATTTTCAAAAGAAAGTCGAAATGAATCTAACTTGATCATCTCTTTTCCTGCCTTCACTAGCTCTAAGTGAACAGAAACCCATTTCCATATCAATTAGAAACTTGCCACATGAAATTCCCTAAGGCAAACGCAGGCAAGTCTCCTGGTTCCTACCATTGTGGTAAAAATTCAGTGCTTTCTATCTCATAGAGTAAATTTGTATGAATTTCTCACTGGTTAAGGGAATGAGAGGCATGAGAGCAAATTCCTGATATTTTGAAGATTTTTTTTCTGCTTATTCACTGGTAACTTTACTTTGACTTTTATTTCAGGTTTTTACATCTTCAGCAAAATCAAAATTTATTCATTACTATAGTAAATGGAAGAGAAAGAGAGTTTAGATTTATCAAAAATTCTCCCCATGCTCAAATTGCATGAAAATGCTGGTACAGTACATACTTTCCAATCAATTCTGCTAAGTATTCAATATTTGTATACCAAATCACTCTGGATGCTTTTTATTTACTGTATATATTCAAAATTTATTCTTGTTTACACAAGAGCATAAGAAATAGGAGCAGGAGTAGGCCATCTGGCCCATTGAGCCTGCTCCACCATTCAATAAGATCATGGCTGATCTTTTCATGGACTCAGCTCCACTTACCCACCCACTCACCATAACCCTTAATTACTTTACTGTTCAAAAATCCAGCTTTGCCTTAAAAACATTCAACGAGGTAGCCTCAACTGCTTCACTGGGTGACAAATTCCAGAGATTCATAACCCTTTGAGTGAAGGTGTTCCTCCTCAACTCAGTCCTAAATCTACTCCCTTTTATTTTGAGGTTATACTCCCTAGTTGTAGTTTCACCTGCCAGTGGAAACAACCTTCCTGCTTCTATTCCCTTCATAAGTTTATATTTTTCTATAAGATCCCCCTTCATTTTTCTAAATTCCAATGAGTATAATCCCAGTCTACTTAATCCTTCCTCATAAACCAAACATCTCAACTCCAGAATCAACCTAGTGAACCTCCACCAAACCCCCTTCAGTGCCAGTACATCCTTTTTTAAAATGGATTTTTCCCTGCTTTTTTTTAAAAAAGTGCACCATGGAAATTAGTACAAGAACCTGCTGCAGAGGAATGCTGCTTTATGAGATTCATAAAACATTGTGGAAACAGGTTCAGTGATTATAATCTTAATCCTATTAAAAAGCACTAGACCACAAGCTTTCTTATCTTCCTCTGTTTCTAATCCTGGTGGGGTTTTTTTTTGCTCTTTTTGTCCCCTTATTCTACAAACTTATCAAAGAAATGGGGAGGAGGCAGAGAACGACGTAGAGCAGGTGGACAATCATTTTCAGAAGTTAGAAAAGAGTAGGAGATAGACGTTAGGGAGTATGTTGCAGAGACCCTGTTGATTGATCAAAGGAGTGAAATCTTCCCTTTCCAATCCTTGCGTGGTCCTTTCAGTGATAACTCTGGTTGAGGCAAGTACTTTATTTTATCTCTCATTAGTTACTGTTGTTTATTCTTAAGGGACTATTATCTATGAATTGCCATATCCTAGTCAACT
This sequence comes from Rhincodon typus, assembly GCF_021869965.1. Classification (NCBI taxonomy): domain Eukaryota; kingdom Metazoa; phylum Chordata; class Chondrichthyes; order Orectolobiformes; family Rhincodontidae; genus Rhincodon; species Rhincodon typus. The sequence goes on along the minus strand of NC_063333.1, from coordinate 68,305,109 downwards.
GTTCATTTAACTACTATCCTGGAAGACCTCAGCAAAAACAGAATTTTGAAAGATTGATTCATTTGTCTTCTTCCATCAGATCTTCGGTTCATATTAAAAAGTTTTATTTCCTGGACGCACATACTCTGGCCATTCCTGGTACACCGTCCTGTCAAGAAAGTTGAGGAGTTTATTAATAGGAGCTCATAGTTCTACATGTGGGCCATCAAATGCACTCTGAACCCCAACACAATAAAAGCTAAAGGCTCGAATACTTTTTGGCCATCCTGGTCATTGGATGAATTTCTCACCCTGCTTAAAAATTGTGACTGTAATGTGAGTCTTAATGCACACATTGGGAGATATTATAGAATTCCCCATGGCTGTGTGAAATGAGCCTCTGGCATAAAAAGTCATTACTTTCCCAGGTACAGGCAGAGCTGAAAGAGCAGATGCAGTAATTGAGATTTTTTTTTTGATAAAATGCAAATTTTTCATGTGGAGCTCCTTTTAAGATTATCATACAATCTGCTTAACATTGAAGTGGGTGGGTCAATATTTTATCGAATAAATCTATAGATCCTGATGTTTTCTTGCTTTCCTCTGCTCTGTTCTTCCACCTCCCTATCAAAATTACAAACAAGTGTTACGTCTCACTGGAGTAGCGCACTGCAAATCAACCCCTGCTATTTCCTGAGTTGTTACAATAGTGAAGATTTTAAAATATACATACAATTCCACAATTTACCTTTCTATTAGACCCAGTTGGCAGAAAACGTGCACAAGGTGATAGAATCATTATTTATTGCAAATAATAGACTCTAACTACAGATAAACAATTATGAACTATCAGCATATAACTGTACATAATTAAAACTCAACCACCTTGTAAACACCTCCTCTACACACATACAGAGAGACACAGACAGAAAAAAAATATATAGGCAATATGGGCCAAGGGAAAATCTGTGAAAGCAGTTCTGTGGTCCCTGTCTACAGGATTTGCCAAAATAATTCTTGTGCTGATCAGAATATTGTTTCTTAATCTTCCTTCTCTGCATGCTTTCACTTGTTTGCAGGAGGCACAGGGTGACTGATCAACATTTATAAAGGTTTCTGACTTATCAATTAAAAGTCACAGCTGACAGAAACTGCTGAAGGGAAAATAAACTGGCTTTCTTCAAGCGTGAAGTTTCTTTATCTGCAAGAGAGCAGAGACAGTTCTTCAATCTATAGAGATCCGATGGCTTTTCACTGTCTTATTCATAGACTTACGTTGTTCAGCTATCTGGGAGCCAATCACATAGTTGTTGGCAGGCAGAAGCCCTATGTCATTGATAACTGGTCACTCATCCACAGAATAATCAATTACTTATTGCCAGCTGAATCTTCATTTGTATGTTGCCCTTGAATCCAGTTCGTCTGCAAACTTTTCACGAAGCTTGAACCAGTAGCTTTGCAACAGCACTTATAATGACTGTCAGAGTGCTTGCTTTCCAAAAAATGTAGAAATCTCTCAACAATCCTTGGTTTTTAAAATAGTTCTTTTACCTTTCAGACCACAATCAAAACAGAAAAATAACAGAAGTCTTTATACAAGGGAATGCTTTTGGGAATCCTGCAGCTGTGTGAGGCCGTCAGAGGAAAGTTCAATTCTATACAGTTGCATAACAAACAGCAGGTCTACAACTCCCTCAGACTTGTCTCTAAGTTTAATTGTCTGCAATCTCCTGCACCTTTAGCAAGTTCAGTGCCCTGGAAATAAATCCACCTTTTCTAAGTGTTCATTAAGTACTATGGTTCAATAGAAGCACAAGATTTGGGTCTGGGCAATCCAAAGCGCTCATTCTGAAATTAAGATACGATAATGAGCTTTCAGTAGCATCAATGAACAGTTTTGTAATGGAGCTGAAACCAGAAGAAAGGTGCCACCTCAGAATCCATCCGTAAATGACTACTCTTAAGTTTCAAACAAGTCTCAAACACTGACAGACAAGTTCAGGTCAAGGACTTTAAAAACTGCTTCAGAGATAGTAGGAACTGC
>NC_063333.1:68274631-68302686 GCF_021869965.1 Rhincodon typus | reverse complement strand
TTATCCAGCTCTACACCTTGTTATCTTTAAAAAATGCTATCGTAATTCATATTAACAGTGGAATTCTTATGCTGCATGCCTAAGAACAAGACTGCAATATATTTCTTGCTTGCATTTCCTTTGTAGTTTGTATAAATGGTTGATATTAATGAAACTGTAACAGGAACTTAGCAAACAATTTCTCCACCCTCTGGGACTGAGAAACATCTAGGCCAAATAAAACTAAATGAGCTCCAAGCTAAAAGCTTGCTAATTGTTTTCTTATGATCATCCTTGATGAAGCTAAAAGCATTCTTGAATTTCCAGAGATAAGTAGTGATCAAACAAAAAAGAGAGATTTCTAAAGTCCTAGTTCTTCTAACTTCCACTGGGTGAAGAATAACTGTATGTCTCACAATCTGCTAGATATTTACATGGTGCATTTCTGTAATTCTGAAGCTGAAGATTATTTTGAATCCTTTGTTAAGTATTGAATGGTACAGTGTTATTCACTTCAGCCATTGCGTGCCTTGCTTTTAAATACTTTTCTTTTATTCGTTCATTAGATTGCGTGTTACTAGTATGTTCATCATTTAAAGCCCACCACTATTAACCCTTAACAAGGTGATAGGGAGCTTCATACTTGATAGCTAGCTTGCCAGGCTATTTAAAAGGGCAACTGAGAGTCAACCAGATTATCTTGATCTGGGGTACATATATTAACCAGTTCAGGCACAGAGAGCATAGTTCCTTCCATAACCAGTAAATCATATTCCTTTTAATGACAACTAATTGTTAAAGGGCTAGTCATGTTAATGCCAGCTTTTTATCACGGATTAATGGCATTAAGTTGATTAAATATTCCAAAATGCTATTGTAAGCACTTGAACTCATGCTTACACATCTGTAAGCCAGGTTTCTCAATTGCAGCACAAGTACTATAACCAGTAAGCTACCTTACTTTGTAGCTACTAGTATTAAGGCAATTGGTTAATTGGTTAATGCAGATCCCAAGAAGTGATATTATATGCAGCAATTTCCATCACCTCTGGATGGCTTAGAGCAATGTTGTTGAGATGGTAGTATGCTTGCTGCAAGGCCTAGTAAGTTCACTTACCATCTGTTCCCAAACTCACCTCCCTAACTACCCACGCTGTCAATTTGGCATCCTTCACATCTGACTCTGGCCTCATCTTACCTCATCCTGTTTCTGGAACAGCTCCCACTCAGTAAATATCTGCCAAAAGACCAGCACCCCTTGCATCCATGCCATTTTCAAAAGGCCACTGTGCACCAATACAAGCATCGACAATCTGACACTGCCCCTCACCAGCAACATCATGGCAAAGCAACCACAAAGCCACACTATCCATGGCACATCGCTAGCTTGGCTGACACTCCCACACACGTAAAACACCAGGTAAGACGCCTTACCTGTCCATAGCTACATCCCTTCTGAATACCCTCTAAGTCAGTACTATCCTGCCCTACATGCTCACTGTAGCCCTGCATTTTCTCATTGTTCAGTAGCAAATATCACATACATGGAAACAATCAGACAATTCTAAACATGAGCTTTCATTGACAGAAAGCAAAAGCAATCACAATCAAACTTAAATCGAAGCTGATGTTTACCCAGACAATACAAACCAGATGATTTCAATATCATGACCAACGAATATTTTACAGTCCATGATGGTCTGCTACACCCAGCTCTCATCTAAACCAGGGTCAGTCAGCTCCTGGCTGGCTTATAGCATCCAATGCAGCTGAGCTCTGGCATGGACAATGAAAAATTCCTCTTCTCCAGGATCTTTGCCCTCCTCCTGCTCTCATACCCGCAGTTCCTCACCATCCAGCGAATTGCCCCATTGCCTGCTGCAATTGTGCAGAGTGCAGCATACCAGGATGATCTGGCACATTCTGTCTGGAGTATACTGGAAGGCTTCACCCAGACTCGTCTAACCAATGGTGCCACATCTTCAGCAGCCCCATTGTCTGCTCCACCATGGCTGTATTTGAGCCATAAAATTACCCATGACCTTCAGTAGCCAGCCTTGGAAGACATCTAGACTCTCAACAACACCAGCAACATGAGACTGCACCAGAATGTGGGAGTCATGCCAGTTGCCAGGGTCATGGGCACAAACCTTCAGGAAGCAGTGAACACAAGAGGCAGTACCGGACCAAGTTAAAGACCCAAACTAACCGCACGGACACCTGTGACAAGGCCTGCACAACAAAGTACAATACAAAATGAAGCAGAACAAAATAGCAGACAAAACAATTCCCCCGATGCGTTCAATCCTTTCTACCCTCGGTTCAAGCAGAATGTCAGCGGCGCAGTGTCACATGCTTTGATAGCCCCACACTCACCTATTTCCTCCATCACCGCTGCAGACGTCAGATTGGCCTTCCTGAGGTTCAACTTAAGGAAAGAGACTGGCCCAGATGGAGTCCCCGGCCGTGCACACAGATCCTGGGTGGACCAATTGGCAAAAGTATTCACTGGCATCTTCAGCCTCTCCTTGCTACTATCTGAAGTCCCCACCTGCTTCAAGAAGACCACCATCGTCCTAGTACCAAAGAAAGCACATGCAACATGTCTCAATGACTACCACCCGGTGTCTCTGACCTACATAATCATGAAGTGCTTCAACAGGTAGGTCATGGCCCACATCAATACCAATGTCGTAGCCTGCCTCGATCCCCTGTAATTTTCCTACCAGCGAAACAGGTCCACAGCGGATGCCATTTCCCTGGCCCTATACTCATCCCTGGATAACAAGGACACCTACGTAAATTTCCTACTCATTGACTACAGCTCCATCTTCAACACCATAATCCCTCCCAGACTAATCACAACTCCGAGACCTACGTCTCAGCTCCCTCACTGCAACTGGATCCTCAGCTTCCTGACCCACAGAGCACAATCAGTGAAGATAGACAACAGCACCTTTTCACTGATGACCCTCAACACTGGCACCCCACAAGGCTGTGCAGTTAGCCTCCTACTGTACTCCTTGTACACCCATGACTGTGTAGACAAATTCCCTATGAATGCCATCTACAAGGTTGTTGATGATACCACTGTTGTAGGCCAGGTATTAAACAATGATGAGTCAGAATACAGGAAGGAATAGAGTGCTTGGTGCTGTGGTGCAATCTCACCTCAATGTCAGCAAAACAAAAGAATTGATCATTGACTTCAGGAAGAAATGAGGAGGACAAGCTCCCATCTACATTAATGAAGCTGAGGTGGAGAGGGTGAAGAGCATCAAGTTCCTCGGAGTGATGATAACTAGCAATTTGTCCTTGACCTCCCAGATAGAGGTCAAGCAATGACGAGCAATGGTCAAAAAGGCATAACAATGCCTCATCTTCCTCAGGTAGCTTAGGAAATTCGGCATGTCTATAAGGACCCTCGCTAACTTTTACAGATGCACCATAGAAAGCATTCTATCTGGGTGCATAATGGCTTGTTACAGCAACCGCTCTGCACAGGATTATAAGAATCAAAAGAAAGTTGTATACACAGCCCAGACCATCCCAGAAGCCAACCTCCTATCATTGGACTCCATTTACACTTCTCGTTGCCATGGAAAGGCAGCTAGCATCATCAAAGACCCGTCCTACCCTGGTAATACTCCCTTCCAACTTCTTCCATCAAGCAGAAGATACAGAAGCTTGAACACACTCACCAACAGGTTCAGGAACAACTTCTTCCCTGCTGTTATTAGATGAATGGAACTCTATAATTTCAAATCTAATGTTGATCTTGCTTTGTGCACCTCCTTTGTGGCTGTAACCTTGTATGCCTGGCTCTGCCTAAGCACCCTGAGATCTGTGTGTCCTTGTATTTTACAATCTGTCTGCGCTGCTTGCGAAACAAAGCTTTTCACTGTACTTAAGCAGATGTGACAACAATAAATCAAATCAAACAATACAATGCAACCCCTTCCTGTTGATGAATTCTGCAGGATTGTGATATGATTCCCTCAGTGCCATATGCATGCAGACAATGGCACTCTGTAAATGGGGAAAAATCAACTATATTCTCAAATCCTACTGTGTAAGCTGCAGCACAGACGTCATCGTTGAGGAACAAAATGAACCGTTGTGTTCTTGCACTGATGGCCTGAAGCATTTTTGGTGTACGGCTGAGAGTTTGTACCCAGGTCACTGAGGAAGGAGCCAGTTGTGTAATAGCTCAGAGCAGCTGTTTCATTCATAGCCACTGAACAGGAATGGCCTCCATTCCTGTATCCCTCAAGTTCCACTCCAGCATCTGCCACAGTTCTGTTTGGGGACATACAGAGATGGCAGTGGGACTGCACCTCGCTCCTTCCCAGGAAATGGAGTCGGGGCCAAAATACCATGGATCTTCTGCAAGCTCCACACATCCTGAGGGCCCCTGTGGCACCAAACTCTCCCTGAGCCGGGTACCTCCTCATCCTCTGCCATGGCCTGCTGCTGCTCCTGGGTTTCCCTGCTCTTCCTACATCCGTCTTTGTCTTGTGAGCAAGACAGCCACAGCGACCAAGGTGCAGGCCTCTCACTGGAAATGGTCTAAAAAGGGACCAGAGGGACAGAAAGAGCTTCTTAGATCTCAGAGCAGTCATTTGTGGTGTATCCTGTGGATGACGGCTGAGCACACTCCGTCATACAGTGAGACATGCTGTACCCCAATAATAAGGCACGTGTCTCCATCAGCCATCCACCTTCTAGATCAGCCTTGGCAGCAACATTGTGAAGGTGCAGAACTGACTGAGTCACCACATGATGCCTACAGTGCTCTGACACTCTTCCCACAACACACCCACGTCAAATAGTCAACTTATTACTGCATTCAGACCAGACCATCGTTACACTGACATGATCAATGAGAAAGTGATGTTATTGGCCCACACAGATCACTTGGAAGTTGCACAAACAATCGTTCCCCTTCAGCAAGCATTGGCCTTTTGTAACATCAGTGCTGCTAAATTTAACATTATTGAGATGCCTAAATTCAATTAGCAAGCATTAATGGCATGTAGCAAATCGCTTTTGACCAGCATCAAACCCTTAGGCACCTTCAGTCTGCTTGCATAGCCAATGGATGGTGAAATGATTGTAAGTTAAATGTATCTGAACTTTGAAAATGCCTGCTTCACATATTTGTTGGAACAAATGTGGATCTCATGCTTCCACCCATCAAACTGACACGGACTCCAATCCACCCAGAGAGTTGTCTCAGTCATCTCCTAGTCACATTTTGCATCTAGAGAATGGAAAGTGATGGCAGGGAGCATAGCTCAAGGTAGACATTGTCAGCACTGGGTCCTGCCTGGTCTCCAGTCATCCCCTGGCCCCCTCTCCCCCCACCCCAAGATTCTCCAGGCTCCCTTTTAGATCACACCTCCCTGGCAGCCCATTTCCAATCATTCCCCCAATATAGAGACCCACAACTTTGAACTGTGCCTACAACTGTCCACCCTGCCCCCAGAACCTTGGCATTACACCTTAGTGATACCCACTCTGTTCCTCCACGCTCCTGTCATGGAAGTTATGGTGGTGGTTGTACCATCAACTACTCCGCCCATAGCCTGCACTGCCTTCCAGTACTGTTCTAAATACCACCAACCAACCCCCATACATCTTGAGTTTCCTGCCATCACCATCCTCATCTCCGTCTCTGTAGATGCCTCTGCTTCCCAACCTCCCCCTCCTCCCAATACATCTAACACCACACCTTCTGGCAGTGCTCCCCACATCGTGCCTCTAGCTCCCTCTTGCACTTTCCTGACAGACTGACAGATGGATATCTAACACAGTATTCATCCCAGCCTCTGGCCAATTTCAACAACCAGCTGCTGGACATGCCAGAGCAGACCCCTGCTAGCTATCTTTGCAGCTATTGTACTGATGATACTTGAATCCCCTGACTGCTGGTGCTGACCCGAAGGACTGACCGCTGAAACACCCCCCCCAAAACTGCACTGGCACAGATCCCCTGACTATAAGCATTACAGTTTGGCCCTGACCATACTGAAGAACCCGGACTGTGCCTATGGCTAACAGTACTGGAAGACCCTGACTGATTGCAGGCCCCTCTTGACTGGATTGAGAATGCAGTTGGTTGAATAAATGTGCAGTATGTTTTGCCGTGAAGGTCACTGGCATATGCTGTAGTTGTTAGATTGACATCTCGGTGTGTCACACAGTTCCTCATCAACAGGCATAACAAGCAGCCTGTCCATGTATCTACACAAAACAGCACCTCAATATGACAGTACTGACAGCCCTTAGTTCTGGCTGAAGTGCCAACATACTGACAGGCACAGCATGCAAGGAATGGTTGCTTCAACATTGCAGGTAGAGACCAAACAAGCAAGCTGTAAAAGTGCAAGCAAGCTGCCTTGAGATGCAGCATTGTCGAGTCCTTGAGCTGGGTTCCTGGCCATGAACAAAGATCCCCTGCACCAGCTTTTTATTGCCAGTTGCAGGGCAGTGCTGCAATGCATGTATATGCTTCCTGAGCAGCCTGCACAGTCACAATGGGCTGGCTGACGCTGGATGCCAACATCTGCGGGTGTTGGGTGCAGCTGGTGGTCGTGGTTTGTGCACTGAGATGCAGTTTGATTGAAAGCAACATGGAGGTCTTTTGGAACAAGTGGCTAAGTAATTGCGACAGGTACCCACTTGAGATTTCTCGATGTCTGGCTTGTTGTTTTCTGTAAGATAGAAAGCTGAATATTTATGAGGTGAGTTGAGCCATCAAAAAGCTGTTTACAAGCAATAGTCCCCCTTAATTGGCAGTTCAGTAATGCCTGGTGAGAATCTCCCTATGCTGCTTATGCAAAGCATTAAAGCTGTTTTGAGATGCTCCAACATCGAAATTGGCCTCATCTGATTCTACCATACTTCTTGCTGTAGCCTGAGATGCTTAGACCCCTATAAGATTCCACCCACTGTGTTAATGTATGGGATTATTTCAGATTTGATAAAACAAACAGGCTGGGGCTTGGGGGTTTGTCCCTGTGGCAAAACACAGCAGATCTACCAGAATCTGTGTGGATCTTACACAGCCTTGTTTTTATTCCTAAGGTTAAAGTTTTGGCAAAGATCTGTAGCTCAGGTTGTGGATGAGGTTGTTGACTTGCTCACCGAGCTGGATTGTTTTTGTTCAGACGTTTCGTCACCATGCTAGGTGACATCATCAGTGGAGTCTCCGATGAAGTGATGTTATTCTATCCCGCGGAGTAAACAAAAACAAGCCAGCTCGGTGAGCAAGTCAGCAACCTTTAATCCTAAGTGGAATGTGAGCATCATTGGCTAGGCAAGCAGTTGTTGCACATTCTTAATTTCTCTTTAGATGGCAGTGGTGAGCTGCCTTCTTCAACCTCGGCAGTCCATGTAGTGTAGGTGCATTTGCAGTGTTGTTAAGAAGGGAACTCCTGGATGTTGACTCAGTAAAAGTAATAGCAGTATAGTTCCATGTTAGCACATTGTGTGAGTTGGAGGGAATCTTGAAGGTGGCATTCTTCCCATTAAGATATTGCCCTTGTTCTTCTAGGTTATAGAGATCTTTGGAAAGTGCTGTCAAAGAAGCCTTGGTGAGTTGCTGCAGTGCATTTTGTAGCTGGTACACACTGCTGCCCAATGTATGCTCAAGGAGGTGGATGGGCAGCTACTTTGTCTTGGATGGTGTCGAGCTACGTGAGTGTTGTCGAAGTTGCGCTCATCCAGGCAAGTGTGACTCGTGCCTTAAAGATGATGTCCAGGCTTTGTACAGACAGGAGATGAGTTACTTGCCACAGAATTCTGAGCTGCTCTTGTATTTATGTGGCTGGTCTTATTTTATTTAAAGTCAATGATACCTCCCAGGATGTTGATAGTAGATCATTCAGTATTGACAATGCCATTGACCATCAAGGGAAATGTTTAGATTCTATCTTGGTGGAGATGCTTATTACCTGGCACATATGTGGCATATGTGTTACTTTTCACCTATTAACCCCAGCCTGAATGTTATCAAGGTCTTGCTGCATGTGAGCCCAGAATCTTCATTGTCTTGAGAGTTATCAATGGTGCTGACAAATGTATAATCGTCAGCAAACTTCACCACCTCTGACCTTATCATGGAGGAAAGCGCAGAGAACACTCCCCTGAGAGACCCCTCTGTGATGTTCTGGATCCAAGATGATTGACTTCCAACAACCCCAACCACCTTCCTTTGTGCTGGCATTTTTGCTGGTTGTTTAGGGGAGGCAATGGCCTAGTGGTATTAACATTGGACTGTTAATCCAGAGACCCAGATAATGTTCTGGGGACCCAGGTTCAAATCCCACCATGACAGATGGTAGAATTTGCATTCAATAAAAATCTGGAATTAACAGTCTAATGATGATCATAAATCCATTGCTGATTGTTGGGAAAAACCCATCTGGTCACTAATGTCCTTTAGGGAAGGGAACTGCCATCCTTACCTGGTCTGGCCTACAATTGACTCCAGACCCACAGCAATGTGGTCGACTCCTCACTGCCCTTCTGGGCAATTAAGGATGGGCAATAGATTCTGCCTGGCCAGCAATGTCTGCATAAAGAAAAAAAAACCTTGCTTAGCAAAGTTGGGAAAGAGCCCAGCCTTCACAAAGCTAGGTGTAACTGCTGGTTTTCAGTAATTACCCCTCATTGAAGTATCTACATTGCTCATAACTAACATTACAAATATTTAGAACATAGAACTTCAGAGCAGGATTCGGCCATATTGGCCCCTCAAGTCTGCTGTGCCTTTTAATCAGATCATGATTGAGCTAATTATGGTCTCAACTGCACTTTCCCATCTACCCCACTATAGGTTATGACTCTTTTGTCAAATATCTAGAGGACTGTGCCTTGTATAAATTCAATTACACAGCTTCCACCCCTTGCCATCAAATGGAATTCCACAGACTAGCAACTTACCAAGAGGAAAGGAAATCACCCTATGTCCATCTTAGAGTGAGACCTTCTATTCTGTAACTGTGTCCCCTAGCACTAGTCTCCTCCACAAGAATAAACATTCTCCCAGTATGCACCTAATCAAGTCCCCTCAGGACCTTATATGTCTCAATAAGGTTATTTCCATTCTTCTAAATTGCAATCGATACAGGCCTAGCCTGTCCGTTTGCCATTGGATAACTCATTCAGCCCAAGAATGAATTAAGTGAACACTCTCTGAACTGGTTCTAAATCAAATATATTTTTCTTTCAAATAAGGAAACCAAACTGTACAGGAATCTCCAGATGAAGTCTCACCATGGCCCTGTACGTTTGCAGTAAAACTTCCCAACTTTTATATTGCATTCCATTTACAATAAACAACAACATTCCTTTTACCTTTCTAATCACTTGTGTACCTATGCATTAACTTTTTATCATTCCTGTATCAGATCGCCATCTTTATGTTGTATTCCCATGTTTTTTGTTTTGTCTCCTTATTTGTGGCCATCTTACCTCAGTTGCGGTCTCCTTATCACAGAGAATTGCAGCTCTCCTTAAACTATTCTGTTCTTTCAACATAATTGTCCCAATGCGGATTACAATTGCATGAGCTAAGTATTTAATCGGCTGATTGTGAAGCTTTGAAGGATTATTTTTGAACCCAATTGTGATTGATTCGCAGTTTTAAATTATTATCAATGCAATTGATTTTCCACAAATCTTAACGTGTTATAAAGTGCATTCCTTCAATTTAATTTGTGATCCAAATTGAGTAAAAATTGAGTATTTTTCCTCATTTCATGGTTATAGAACTGAAAGGAACGTTGAGAATTCATGGTATTTCCTTAAGTGAGCTGAACTTGTCTTCTAGCAACTGAATAACTAAGTACCTGGAAACCAAATGACTCCTATTTGGAAAATTATAAGTTGAATTTTGAGGGGTCCATGGTCCCTGTCAACATTTCTCCTACTGCCCCAATCTAAAATGTCAATGGGTAGCTGACCCAGGGAAAGGACATGTTATTGGCTAAGGGCAGGCTTTCTGTCCCTCAGTGATAGGAAGGCCAGGCTCAGTGAATTAACAGCCAATCTGATGACTGGTAGCCCGGTGGTGCCAAGCAGCAACAGTGGCCACTGCTGGAGTACAAGCAGCCCCCCAGCGGGCAAAGTCTTTCATGCCTGACACCGACATAATTCAGGCTGGAGTGCAGGCGAATATTGTTTCTGTCAGGCTTTCAAACTCTGGCAAGTGGGCGAGATTGGTGCATGAGAGGATGGGGGTAGGTGGGAATGGGCGGCAGGGTGGAGGGGCAAACATGATCTTGAGGTGACGGTTGTGTCCAATAAGCACAGGACAGCGACAGTGGAGGACCGCCCCTCCCCACTTAGCCGGTCAGCCAGGGCAGCTAAAGCTGCCAAATAGGAGAGGGAGAGGGAAAGGAGGATGGGTCATCGCCCCCACTGCGCCTCCCCCCATCAAATTTCAGGCAGCTCAGTGATGGGTGGGAAGGCAGCAGGAAGACCACGTCCTAGATTTTATGAGCCCACTTATTCCTCCACCTTCAACCCTGTTAGAAGGAGACCGAAAGAACTGCAGATGCTGTAAATCAGGAACAAAAACAAAGTTGCTGGAAAAGCTCAGCAGGTCTGGCAGCATCTGTGAAGGAAAAAAACAGATGTATCGTTTCGGGTCCAGTGACCCAGGTTCTGAGGAAGGGTCACCGGACCTGAAACGTTAACTGTTTTTTCCTTCACAGATGCTGCCAGACCTGTTGAGCTTTTCCAGCAACGTTGTTTTTGTTCCCGCTAGAAGGAGAGTTTAATGTCCAGCCCTCATACTTCTTGAGCAGAATAAATGCTCCAATCTTAGAATAAAAATTCCGGATGCAAGTAAAAGGTACAACCAATAAATATCACTCTATATCAAGGGCAATATATTTATCCTGATAACTGTTCATAAGATTCTGGCTTTATGTACTGATTTCAGATATGACTCATTTCAATAATATGCAGGCTACAACTTGACCCAAATCAGTATTTAGTTCGATGTTAACAGAATAGGTGTATTCAGTGTCTAGCTCTGGATATAAATCCATCCATGGAAACAAAATACCAAGGCATTTCCTGCTTTTGAATAAGATAGTCACTCATTGTCTCTTTGTTTGACCCAGCATTTGTGCTAGATATTAATATTAGCATATAACAGATTTCTTTCAGATGATATCAGTGTTCAGTTCAGTATTAGATAATTTGAACTGGCAGATTTATTATTTCATAGCATTACAGAACATGAGAAAATAAAAAAAAAATCAGTTCAGATGAAGCAGCTATATTTTCCAGTGACTAGGTGAAGTGTCAAATACTGTTATTGTTAGTGTCAAGTGCTGTTACTAAATAGCACAAGTGAGAAGTGTGATTCTATGGCACCTGCACTTTGCTGGTTGCAAGTACAGCGATAGAGCCTCCAATGCTCTTATGCACTGCTCATTTGTACAATTTGCTTTGTTTTAAATAAAGTCTTTATGTTTTGTAAATGACTGAACAGTAATTTCCAAAAACATATAAAGCAGTGGAAATCAATACACTCTGGGTTGCAATTGGTGTTTTAATTGCCTGTGCACCCATGTCAAATCAGGCTATGGGTATTTTGAACAGTACCAATGCACACACAGATACTCTCTCTATAACTTGAATTCAAGGGAGCGCTGTCACCCTGAGATTTTTACATCTTGTCAATTCACCATCCATGGAACACAAATTGGCCAATGAAAACTAATTTGGCATTCATGACTTGGTAAATAGAGTACAAGGCAAATAAGTTATTCTTTGCCTTTATAGAAATTCAATCTGACTGCAGATGGCATATTGTGGACAAATCTCAGCACCACACTTTAGGAAGAAGGTCAAGGCTGTAAAGAAGATATTTAGTTGAATTTGTACCAGGTAATAGAGACTTTAGTTATGGGGACAGTCATGAGAAACTGGGTTGTTGCCTTAGAGCAGGGAAAGTTAAGGGAGAGGTTTGATAAAGATGTTCAAAATCTTGAAGGCTTTTGATAGATTAAATAAGGAAAAAGAGTAAATAACCTGAAGACACAGATTTGATCTGATTGGCAAATGACCCAGAGGAAACATGTGAATGTGAGGACCAAAGAAAATGCGGTGAATTGTGATTTGGAGAGCACTCCCTGAAAGTGGTGGTGGAAGCAGAATTAATAATAAATGTCAAAAGGGAATTGGGTAAACGCTTGGCAAGGGAAAAAATTGCTAGGCAGTGGGGAAAAGCAAGGAACGAAATTAATTGAACTGGCCTTTCAAAGAACTAGCACAGTCACATCAACTAACAAGCCCCCTCCTGTGAAGTTTCATACTGTATTTCCATATATTCTCACTACATTACTATAATACGAAGTGTTAGTTGTCGATTGATGTCCATTCGAAAACAGCACTCTGAATTACATCAGAATCCATTATATCAGTGCCATCTACAGGTGGATGACTTGCTGCAGGTAAATCATAGAATCATAGAAGTGCAGCACAGGAGGCCATTCAGCCTATCCAATCTGTGCTAGTTCTTGGTAGATCCATTTAATTTACTGCCCCTACTTTTTCACGGCAGCCCTGTTATTTCATCCTGTTTCAAGTATTTATTTACTTCGCTTTTGAAGTCTTTTTAAATGTTAAAATTCCTCACAGCTTTTGAACTCTTTAAGCCTCTATTTAAAATGTCCTGAATCAGTTTTGTTTTATTAACTGCTTTGTTAACCTGTCTTGTCTTTTTCAAAGTTCAGTGTGCAAACACCCCAGATCATTTCACATGTCTGGACCCTACTTATTCGTTCTACCACCATGTATCACCTTAGACTTTGCTGCATTGAATTTTATCTATCAAGTAGTCACCAACTTCACCTGCCTTTCAATGTCCTCCTGAAGACTATTATTTTTCTTCAGTGTTTATTACACTTCCAAAATCTGTGTCAATTACAAATGTCAGAATAGTGCCTTATACCACAATTCTAAGCCATTTCTAAGGTATGAAGAACTACAGTGGTCCTGATACTGAATTTGAGAAACACCGTACGTTCCTCCATACCTGATCATTTGAAAATAGCCTTTGCTATGCATTAATATTCTTCAATGCATCTTAAAAGAAACTTTATAACCCACTCACCCTGCTCTCAATCTATGACTCATTAATGTCCTTTAGCATCACACATAGTAAGCCAAAGGACGTTATCTTTTTGTATCTGCTTCTGGTCTCTTTGTGTTGTTGCTTCTAGTCTTTAGACATTCAGGGGATGGCGTCAATGCTGACTGGGCCAGCATTTGTTACCTATCCCAAGTTGCCCTTGGAACATTGGTGGTGAGCTGCCTTCCTGAATTGCTGCCGTCTGTTTTGTGTGAGGACAGCACAATACCATGAGGAATGGAATTCCAGGATTTTGATCCAGCAATACTGAAGAAACGGTTGTATATTGCCAAGTCAGGATTGTGAGTCGCTTGGAGATGGACTTGCAGGGAGTGGTATTCCCAAGTATTTGCTGCCCTTGTCTTTCAAGATGGTCGTGGTTGTGGTTTTAGAAGGTGCTATCTAGGGAGCCTTGGTGAATTTCCACATTGCATCTTGCAAATGGTACACACTGAGTGTTGGTGATGGAGGGAGTGAATGTTTGTGGATGTGATGCAAATCAAGCGGGCTGCTGTGTCCAGGATAGTCTCAGGTTTCTTGAATGTTGTTTGAGCTGCTCTCATCTGTGCAAGTCGGGAGTATTCCATTTTGTAGGTAGTGGATAGGCTTTGGGGAGTCAGGAGGTAAGTTACGTGCTACAGGTTTCATAGTCTCTGACCTGACCTGGTTTCCATAGCATTTACATGACTCACCCTGTTCAGTTCCTGATGAGTGGTAACCCCAAGATAGTAATAATCGGGGAATTCCTTCTGCTCCTATTTCATACGTTAGTACAAATGTTGTTTGCCACTTGCCAGCCTTAACCTGAATACTTACATGAACTAATTCAGTATCTGAGAAGTTGCAAATGATGCTTAATGCTGTGAAATCATCAAGCATCCACAGTTTTTACCCCGTATTGGAAGGAAGATTATTAATTAAGCAGCCGAAGATGATTGGACTCAAGGAATTCTTGAGGTGAGATCCTGGGGTTGAGATGACCTCCAACAACCACAACCATCTTCCCATGAGCCAGTTATGACTCCAACCAGTGGAGTTTTTCCCCTGAATCACATTAACTTGAATGGGCTTCTTGATGCCACACTTGGTCAAATGCAGCCTGGATTTTAAGGACAGTCACTTTCACCACAGCTCCTGAATCCAATTCTTTTGTCCATGGCTAGACAAACGCTGCAATGAGATCAGCAGCTGAGTGGCCTTGACAGGACCTGAACTGAGTATCGGTGGGTAGTTATTGATAAGCAAGTGCTGCTTGGTAGCACTGTGACCGACATCTTCCATCACTTTCCTGAAGTTCAAGAGAAGACTGATGGGATGGTAATTGGCTGGATTGGATTTCTCCTGCTTTTTTTGTGCATAGGACAGATCTGGACAATTTTCCACATTTTCAGGTAGATGCCGCTGTTGTATCTATACTGAAACAACTTTGCTAAAGTCATGGCTAGTGCTGGAGCATTACTATCAGCAATCAGACTATCACCAGAATGTTGTCAGGACTATCCAATGTGATATCTATGGGATCAATTTTGACATTACAGAATAATGTAAAATCATTGAAACCAATCAGCAGCCCACTTTGTATCTGTCCTGTTCTGGGGTTCCATTGAGCTCAATTCATCTATTTATATAGTTGTACACGTGGACAGAAAATAAAGAAACTGAGATAAAATCCAATACAGAAGCTAATGGAAGCTTTGCCAAGAACTCTCAGATTCACAGCAGTTTACAAAGTTTATATTTGTATTTCCCTCAAATTCTGTATGAATGCCTTATGTCAAAAAGGAATAAATCTGTCAGGCTTTCTACCTTTGTTATCCAGTGAGTCCTGCTGGAAAGCCACATACAGTATATGGATAATGCATGCAATCTGAGCGACTGGCCCGGATGGAGTCCCTGGCCATGCACTCAGATCCTGAGCAGACCAGCTGGCAAGAGTAGCGACTGACATTTAACCTCTCCTTACAACAATCTGAAGTCCCCACTTGTTTCAAGAAGACCACCATTATCCCACTGCCAAAGCAAAATCATGCAGTGTACCTCAATCACTACCACCTAGTGGCTCTGACCTTGATAAATATGAAGTGTCTCAAGAGGTTAGTCATGGCTCACATCACCTCCAGCCTACTGAATTGCCTTGAGCCTTTGCGATTCACCTACTGTTGCAACAGGTCCAACTCCCCGGCCCTACTTTGATCCCTAGAATATCTGAATAATAATGATACCTACGACAGGCTCCAACTTATTGTCTTTAACTCAGCCTTCAACACCATAATTCCAAACAAACTCACCTCTAAACTCTGATACCTAGATCTCGGCTCCTACTTCTGTAATCTGGATCCTCAACTTCCTCACCCATAAACCGCAATCTGTAAGAATAGGCAACAACATCTCATCCATCATAATCCTCAACACTTATACTCAGCCCCCTTGTATACTCCTTATACACTCATGACTATGTGGCCAAATTCCACCCCAAATGCATTTTCAACTTTGCTGACAACACCACTGTTGTAGGGCGGATCGCAAACAACAACAAGATAGAGTACAGGAAAGATATCAAGCGCTTAGCGGCATGGCATATAGACAACAATCTCTCCATCAACACCAGCAGAACAAAGGAGCTGGCCATTGACTTCAGGAAGTGGAGTAGAGGCCAATCCCCTGCCTGTATCAATGGTGCTGAGGTGGAGATGTTCGAGAACGCCAAGTTCTTAAGAATGATGATCACCAACAATCTATCCTGGTCCACCCATGTCGACGCTACAGTGAAGAAAGCACAAAAATATCTCTACTTCCTCAGGAGGCTAAGAAAATTTGCCATGTCCACAAAGACTCTAACCAATTTTTATAGATGCTCCATAGAAAGCATCCTATCTGGATGCATCACAACATGGTTTGATAACTGCCCTTCCAAGACCGCAAGAAACTATAGAGAGTTGTGAACACAGCCCAGTCCATCACACAAACCAGCCTTCCATTCATTGCTTCCATCCATATTACCCATTGCCTCGGGAAAGGAACCAACAGAATCAAAGACATCTCTTCCATCCCATAAAAATAGGTTCAAGAAAAGCTTCTTCCTAATTGTTATCAGACTTCTGAATGGCCCTCTCAAATTGTGATTTTAGTGCTGATCATGCTCTTCGTGCACCTTCTCTGCAGCCGTAACATTGTACTGTTTGCTCTGTTCTTTTAATCAAATGCACTTTGTATGTTATGACCTGCTTGTACTAAAACTTCTCACTGCACTTAGGTACTTGTGAAAATAATAAATCAAATCAAATAAGCCAAGTGGTGAGATAACAAGGTGTAGAGCTGGATGAACACAGCAGGCCAAGCAGCATCAGAGGAGCAGGAAAGCTGACATTTTGGGCCTAGACCCTTCTTCAGAAATGGTGAGCTTGGTTGTATTGCAACTTCCTTCTGTTGATGAACACTTATGCTATTACTTGAACAATTGCTTGGTTCAGTGTTTCTTCTTGAGTCCTATGGTTAAAGACAGGTTTGACTCACAGTGCCATGACCTCAACTGTGGGGAGGCAGGCCCCAATCTACCCCAGCCAGAATTGGGATCAAACTTTGCTGTTAAATGAGTTTTGCTTCATATCTCAGATTAGAGAATAACATCCAGTTGTTAATGTACGCTTCTTCCCATTGTGCACTGTCAGCTAAGTAATATATTCACAGGCACTTGAAATAATTCCTTACAGTTTTTCTTAGTGTTAATGAATTAATGGATATGTATAAAGTGGCAAAACACTGCTGAAGTAATTAATAGAAAGTGTTAATGCACTAAATGAAATTTGTCATGAGTGAGGTTTTAAATAAAAGAGCACTAAAGTGTGAGGGAAAACAATCATCACAGCATAAAACAAACTCTGGAGTCCAAATATATGAAGAGGTATCAGCAAGGCTCACTACCTTCCCATTTAATTCTGTTTGACCATTCACAGTCTTGCACATACTTGATATTCATCAATCCTGCTGAAAACCACAGAGATGTCAACATTTTGACAAGCAGCATCATGAAATTTACTTCAGATGTATCTTGGTTCAAAAGAAGATCACTGAAAATGGATGTTAATATTTCTGAAAGTATAGCTTCGAAATCCTATGTGATGATTTGAATTTTGCCAAAGGATCAGGAGTTTAATGGTAATTTCAGATGACATGAAGTCCTGTGCAGACCCTGAAATCTCTTATCTTTCAGTCCAGTCCTCTTCAGCAGACTCTGGCAGGTCTGTCTCACCAGAATTGTGAGTTATTCTTTTGTGATTCTTAGCTTTTCCTCTGGCCGGGGCCAATAGCAACTTTCTCTGTATAGCGTGACAAACAGTTCTGAGATTTGCTCCTGTGCAGGTCGAGCAAACTGTCCTCTCTCATGCTCAGTATGACAGAACAGTGCTTGGAGATTGGTCTTTGTGAGGCTATGAGTTCTTCTCATATTGGTCCTTGGGAACTTTTCTTTTGTCTCTTTGAAATATTTTAATGGAAGATGATGTTGAAATGTAGGACAACAAAATGTATGAGTAATCCACCGAAGTGCAGTTGCCTGACAGTGAGCTCAGTGATCCTAATGCTTTCCTTCTGACATGCTGTTTCACTTGCCTGCTGCTACTGTCTTAGACCAAATGGAGCAATATTCCTCATCTTTTTCTGGGAATAAGTGTAAACACGTTACACTGCAATAAGTAATCCACCCCTAATAGCGAAATGACTCACCAGATGGTCTGCCAATCAGCTCATTGAGAGTGAGTGAGGCAGAGTGTCTCATCCTATCACAGGCCTCGACACTAACAATCTCGCCAATCTTAGGCCAGCAACTTCTGGGTCCTAAAGTCTGCAGGTTGAGACCTATTCCTTGAGGGATCCAACAGTAAGAAGCTAAGCTTTTCTCTGTACTCCTGGAGTGAAGGTCAAATAGATGTAGGGCTTGGAGCCAGGGGCAGGGGAGCAACATCATGAGGCCAATGCCTTGCACACCATCTGTGCTTTTAATTGTCCTTAAATCGTCTTCCCTCCCTGCTCCAACTCACCCAGCAGGACATCTTGGGTCCATAGTCAAGAAGCTAACCAGTTTCCTAGTTGATTGGGTGATTGAAGAGTGGCTGATAAGTGACTGTTATTTGGCCACTTAAGGGTGTTAATAGAATCAGCATCATCATCATCACAGAATCTCTACAGTGCAATAGATGCCATTCATCCCATTTAGTCTACACTGTTAACTGCTGGCAAGTCAAGAAACCTGCCCATGAACCTTCTTGCCTAGTGATTACCTACTGAGGTGGCAAGAAGGGGTGAGTTTCTCTTTGGGTCCAACTCACCTATTTGTTCTCTTTCTTGTTAATTGTTTTGCCATGTCCAGAGAGGGGGGATGTCACATCCATAAAATTATGGATTGATTATAGTACACAAGACCATTCAGCCTATTATACCCGATTTTTCTGCCCGTTCCTAATAGCCCTGCAAAGCTTTTCTCTTAAGATAGTTATATCCAATCATCTATCTGAAAGTTACAGTTGAATCTTCCTCTATTGCTGGCAGTGAATTGCAAATCCTCAGCACTCCATGCATAAGTTAACTTTTCTTCATGTTGCCATTACTTCTTTTGTCAAATACCTTAAATATCTTGAGACTACTGCCAACAGAAATAGTTTCTCTCCATCTAGGCACCAACTTCTCAAGGGCACTCAGGGATATGTAATAATTGCTGGTCCAATCAACAAAGCCCACTTCCCCTAAGTGTGGGAAAAAAAACGATAACGTTCAGATCCTTCATGATATAGCAAGTAAGTAGAAATAGAATAGAATGTTATCATTTATCGTGAGAGGAATTACATACAATTGTAGAGAGATCATTTATACAAGGCAAAGGTGAGACCGCATATGGAGGACTGTGCAAAGTATTAGTCTCCCTATTGAAGGAAAGATGCAAATGTGTTGAAGCAGTTCAAAGAACATTTACGAAATGAATAATTGAAATGGGCGGGTAGCCTGAAGAGGAAAGGTTGGACAGGCTGGGCTTGTATCTGCTGGAGGTTAGAACAGTAAGACTTAATTGAGACAGAAAAATTCCTGAGAGTTCTTGACAGAGTAGATATGGAGAGGATATTCCCATTAGTGGGAGAATCTAGAACTAGGGCTCACTGTTTAAAACTTATGAGTTGCCCAATTATGGCAGAGATTAAGTAAAGTGTTCTCTGACAGGGGGTCTTTAAACCCTCTTCCTGCAAACTTAGTCGAATCAGAGGCCACGAAAATTTTTAAGGTAGAGATAGATACGTCTTTGTTAAGCAAGAAGCTGAAAAGTTATCAGGAATATTGGGAGTGTAAATTTGAGCTTATAATCAGATCAACCATGATCTTAGTAATTGGAGGATCATACTCAAGGAGTTGAACAGCCTACTCCTGCATTTGATTGCTATGTTCAAATGTTTAGCACTGGATCATCGAGTGTGGACATTTACTTCTGCTCCAAACATCTCTCTTTCATAAACTAATAGAGATGTAAAGGAAAGTATTACACATATTGTCCCTATTTTACATTGAAGAACCATATACCGACCACCAAACCATCATCTCCCAAACCATCCACAACCTCATCAACTCAGGTGACCTCCCACCCACAGCCTCCAACCTCATCGTTCCCCAACCCCGCACCGCCTGCTTCTATCTCCTTCCCAAAATCCACAAACCTGACTGCCCTGGTCGACCCATTGTCTCCGCCTGCTCCTGCCCCACCGAACCTATCTCCACCTATCTCGACTCTATTTTCTCCCCCTCGGTCCAGGAACTCCCTACCTACATCCGTAACACCACCCATGCCCTCCACCTCCTCCAAAACTTCCAATTCCCTGGTCCCCAACATCTCATCTTTACCATGGACGTCCAGTCACTATAGGCCTCCATTCCCCATGCAGATGGTCTAAAGGCCCTCCGCTTCTTCCTGAGCCGCAGGCCCGACAGTCCCCCTCCACTGACACCCTCATTCACTTAGCCGAACTTGTCCTCACCCTCAACAACTTCTCTTTCAATTCCTCCCACTTCCTACAGACAAAGGGGGTGGCCATGGGTACCCGCATGGGCCCAAGCTATGCCTGCCTCTTTGTAGGTTACGTGGAACAATCCCTCTTCCATAGCTACAATGGCCCTAAACCCCATCTCTTCCTCTGTTACATTGATGACTGTATCGGTGCCGCCTCGTGCTCCCACGAGGAGCTCGAACAGCTCATCCACTTCACCAACACCTTCCACCCCAATCTTAAGTTCACCTGGACCATCTCTGATACCTCACTCTCCTTCCTGGACTTCTCGGTTTCCATCTCTGGCCACCACCTGGAAACCGATATCCATTTCAAGCCCACCGACTCCCACAGCTACCTAGAATACACCTCCTCCCACCCACCTTCCTGCAAAAATGCCATCCCCTATTTCCAATTCCTTCGCCTCCACTGCATCTGCTCCCAGGATGAGGCACTCCACTCCCGAACATCTCAGATGTCCTCGTTTTTCAAGGACCGCAACATCCGCCCCCTCAGTGGTCGAGAACGCCCTCGACCGCATCTCCCGCATTTCCGGCAACTCATTCCTCACACCCCGTCCCCGCAAAACAGAATCCCCCTCGTCCTCACGTACCACCCCACCAACCTCCGGATCCAACGCATCATCCTCCGACACTTCCGCCATCCACAATCCGACCCCACCACCAAAGACATTTTTCCCTCCCCACCCTTATCTGCTTTCCAGAGTGACCACTCTCTCCGTGACTCCCTTGTCCACTCCACACTCCCCTCCAGCCCCACCACACCCGGCACTTTTTCCTGCAACCGCAGCAAGTGCTACACCTACCCCTACACCTCCCCCCTCACTCCCATCCCAGGCCCCAAGAAGACTTTCCACATCAAACAAATGTTCACCTGCACATCTGCTAATGTGGTATACTGTATCCGCTGTACTCGTTGTGGCCTCCTCTACATCGGGGAAACCAAGCGGAGGCTTGGTTACCGCTTTGCGGAACACCTACACTCGGTTCGCACTAAACAACTGCACCTCCCAGTCGCGAACCATTTCAACTGCCCCCTGCCATTCCTCAGATGACATGTCTACCCTGGGCCTCCTGCAGTGCCACAACAATGCCACCCGAAGTTTGCAGTAACAGCAACTCATATTCCGCTTGGGAACCCTGCAGCCCAATGGTATCAATGTGGACTTCACAAGCTTCAAAATCTCCCCTCTCCCTACCGCATCCCAAAACCAGCCCAGCTTGTCCCCACCTCCCTAACCTGTCCTTCCTCCCATCTCAAGCCCCACCTCCATCTCCTACCTACTAGCCTCATCCCGCCCCCTTGACCTGTCCGTCCTCCCTGGACTGACCTATCCCCTCCCTAACTCCCCACCTACACTCACCTTTACTGGCTCTATCCCCACCTCTTTGACCTGTCTGTCTCCTCTCCACCTATCTTGTCCTCTATCCATCTTCTTTCCGCCTCCCCCTCTTTCCCTATTTATTTCAGAACCCCTTTCCCCTCCCCCATTTCTGAAGAAGGGTCTAGGCCCGAAACATCAGCTTTCCTGCTCCTCTGATGCTGCTTGGCCTGCTGTGTTCATCCAGCTCTACACCTTGTTATCGCACAAAGCATAAGTGATCTTGTAATGTCCTGGAGTTCCCAGTCATGCAATCATAGAAGCAGACACTTTGGTCCAACTTGTCCATGCCAACCAAGTTTCCCAAACTAAACTAGTCCTACTTGCCTGCATTCGGCCCATATTGCTCCAAATGTTTCCTATTTATGCACCTGTTGAATTATCTCTTAAATGTTGTAACTGTATTTGCATCCACCACTTCCACTGGCAGTTCATTCCACACACAAACCACAATCTGTGTGAAAACATTGCCACTCATGTCCCTTTTTAAGTCTTACTCCTCTCACCTTAAAACTATGCGCCTAGTTTTGAACTCTCCCACACTAGGGAAAAGACCTTTTCTATTCATTTTCTCTTTGCCCCTCATGATTTTATAAACCTCTATAAGGACACCCCTCAACCTCCCATGGTCCAGTGGAAAAGACTCCCAACCTATCCTTACAATTCAAACCTTCCAGTCCAGTAACATTCTGGTAAGTCTCTTCTGAACCCTCTCCAATTTAATAATACCCTTCCTATAGCAGGGCATTCACTGCACACAGTACTCTAAAAGTGGCCTCACCAACATCCTGTACAAACTCAACATGATGTCACAACTCCAATACTCAGTGGTATGAGCAATGAAGGCAAGCATGCTAAACACCTTCTTAGTCACCCTGCCCACCTGTGACGCAACTTCCAAAGGATTATGTATCTGAACCCCGAGGTCTCTCCTTTTGACAACACTACCGAGAGCTCTACCATTAACTGTATCAGTCCTGCTCTTGGTTGTTTTATCAAAATGCAATACCTCACATTGATTCAAATTAAACTCCATCTTCCACTCCTCAGCCCATTGGCCCAATTGATCAAAATCCCTTTACAATCTTAGAAAACCCTCTCCATTGTTGACTATGCCACCAATTTTGGTGTTATCTGAAAACTTACTAATCATGCCTCCTAAATTCTCAAATTGTTCATAAAAGTAACAAACAAAAGTGGACCTGGTACCGATCCCTGTGGAACACTGTTGGCCATAGGCCTCCAGTCTGAAAAACAACCCTCTACCACCACCCTATGTCTCCTACTGACAAGCCAATTTTGTATCCAATTCGAAAGATCCCCCTGAATCCCATGCGATCTAACTTCACTAATTAGTCTACCTTGTGGAACCTCGTCAAAGGCTTTACTAAAGTCCATGCAGACACCATCTATCGCTCTGGCCTCATCATTCTTATTGGTTGTGTCCTCAAAAATGTCAATCAAGTTTGTGATACACAATTTCCCATGCACAAAGCCATGCTGACTATCCCTAATCAGTCCTTGTGTCTCCAAATGCATGTAAATCCTATCTCTCACCATCCCCTCCAACAACTTCACCACTACTCATGTCAAACTCACAGGTCTATAGTTCCTGGGTTTCTCCTTACAGCCTTTCTTAATTAAAGGCACAACATAGCCACCCTCTAGTCCTCCAACACCTCAATCGCAGTAGATGATACAAATATCTCTACTAGGAGTCCCGCAATTTCTTCTCACAACATCCTGGGTGCCACTTGATCAGGTCGTGGAGATTTATCCAACTTTATGTTTTTTAAGACCTCCAGCACTTCCTCTTCTGTAATATGGACTGTTTTCAAGACACCAATATTTATTTCCCTGACTTCCCTAGACTCAATTTCCTTCTCCACCATCTCATGTCCCCTTTTTGTCCTCCTGATTTCCCTCTTAAGAATGCTTCTATACCCTTTATACTCTTCAAGAGATTCACTTGATCCCAGTTGTCTATGTCTAATATATGCCTCCTTCATATTCTTGACCAGAGCCTCAATATCTTTATTCATCTATTGTTCCCTCCTCTTACCAGCCTTAACCTACACTCTACCAGGAACATACTGCCTCTGAACATTTGATATCTCACTTTTGAAAACCTTCCACTTGCCAGTTGTCTCTTTACCTGTGAACAGTCGACTCCAATAAACTTTTGAAAGTTCCCGTATCATACTGTCAAAATTTGCGTTACTCCAATTAAGAACTTCAATGTTTATACAAGACCTACCCTTTTCTATCACTATTTTAAAACTAATAGAAATTATGATCACTGGTCCCAAACTGCTCCCCACGAACACTTCAGTCACTTGTCCTGCCTTATTTCCCAGGCGAAGATCAGGTTTTGCTCCTTCTCCAATAGGTACATCTACATATTGATAAAGAAAATTTTCTTGAACACGTGTAACAAATTCCTCACCGCCCAAGCCCTTAACACAATGGCAGTCCCAGTCTATGTTTGGAAATTTAAAATCCCCTACTATTTCAACCCTATTATTCTTACATACATCTGCGAGCTCTCTACATATTTGTTCCCCAATTTTCCTCTGACTATTGAGGAGCCTATAGAACAAGCCCCTTCTTACTTCTGAGTTCCACTCAAATAGCTTCAGTAGATGACCCTCAGAAGTATCCTCTCTAAGCACAGCAGTAATGTCTTTCTTTATCAAAAACGCTACCCCCTTCTTTTCTTGCCTCCCTTTTCATCTTTCCAATAGCATCTAAACCCCAGAACATTAAGCTGCCATTCTTGACCCTCCCTCAACCATGTTTCTGTAATAGGTATGATATCCCAGTCCCATATTCCCATACTGCCTTTAGTTCATCTGCCTTACCTGCAAACCCCCTTGCATTGAAGTAAATGCAGGTTAATTCTTCAGATTTACCTTAAGAAGGGATATACTAGCACTGGAGGGGGTGCAGAGGAGAATCCCTCGGTTGATTCCAGAGTTGAGAGGGTTGGATTATGAGGAGAGACTGAGTAGACTGGGATTATACTCATTGGAATTCAGAAGAATGAGGGGAGATCTTATAGAAATGTATAAGATTATGAAGGGAATAGATAAGGTGGAGGCAGGGAGGTTGTTTCCACTAGCAGGTGATACTAGGACTAGGGGGCATAGCCTCAAAATAAAGGGAAGCAGATGTAGGACTGAGGTCAGGAGGAACTTCTTCACCCAAAGGATTGTGAATCTGTGGAATTTCCTGCCCAGTGAAGCGGTTGAAGCTACCTCATTGAATGTTTTTAAGGCAAGGCTAGATAAATTTTTGAACAGTAAAGGAATTAAGCGTTATGGTGAGTGGACGGGTAAGTGGAGCTGAGTCTCAAAAAGATCAGCCATGATCTTATTAAATGGCAGGGCAGGCTCGAGGGGCCGGATGGCCTACTCCTGCTCCTAGTTCTTGTGTTCTTATGTTCTTATTTTCTGACTTGCTCTGGCCTGCCTTTTCTAATTAATTTGCGCTTTTTTAATTCAGAACCATCCTCAACTATCCTTCTAATCTTACCACTGTTTAGGATCTCCCTACCCTGTTTCTCTACTAGTTTAAAGACTCACGAATAGCACCAGCAAATCTCCCCACCTGGATATCAGTCCCCTCCCAGTGCAGGTGAAACCCATCCCTTTTGAACAGGCCTTATCAGGTGCAGGAGAGACACCAATGACCCAAAAATCTGAATCCTTGCCTGCTCCACCATTTCCTCAGCCATTGATTTATCTGCCCTATCTTCTCATACCTCTTCTCACGAGCACGCAGCACCGGGAGTAATCCAGAGATTACTACCTTTGATGTTCTGCTTTTTAACATTCTAACTTCCTATATTTACTCTGCAAAGTTTCAATGCTTTCCCTAACTATGTCGTTCTTACCAAAGTATATAACAACTGCCGGCTTCTCACTCTACCCTTTGACAATATGCTAACAACTTTTTTGAAATGTCCTTGACCCTCCACCAGGGAGGCAGCAAACCATCCTTAATTCACACTCACAGAATCGCCTGTCTGTGCCCCAGACAGAGGAGACCCTATAACAATTATTCTCTTGAACCTTGACAAATCCCTTGAAGATCCACACTACTTTCCACCCACCATTTTTTTTTTGTTTGTAACATGTTCCCATATTTCCCCACTTGGCTACGTCTAAGTGCTCCACTCAATTTTTGGAGAGTTCTTAAACACTCCCACCAGCAAGATGATTCTTTGCAAAAAGGATGTTTCCCTTCATGGGAGAGTTGAGGACCAGAGGGCATAGTCTCAGAATAAAGGGGTGTCAATTTAAGGCTGAGATGAGGAGGATTTTCTTCTCTCAGAGGGTCAAGAGTCTTTGGAACTCCTTACCACTGAGGGCTGCGTGGGCAGAGTCCTTGTGCATATTTTACAGAAGATTCATTATTGGTGCCTAAGATCTACTGGCACTTCTATTTTCCTCTGGGAGACTATCCCCCTTAACAGTACCCAAAACAGTATATCTGTTTGAGAGAGGAATAACCACAGGAGACTCCAGCACTACCTTCCTACGTCTTCCTGACAGTTATCCATCTATCTGACTGAACTTGTGGTGTAACCACCTCTCTAAATCTACTAACCATCACACTCTGTGCCTCCTGTATGCTCCTCGGTGACTTTAACTGCCTCTCTAGCCAAGCCAAATGGACTGATATTGTATGGTTCCAAGTATGCCTCATGCAGACATAGTCTCCAGGAACAATCAACTGTTCCCTAATCTCCCACGTCTGACAGGAGGAGCATACCACTCCATTCACTGCCATAATTGCCCCTTAAAAAACTGCTCACTTAGATTTGCCTTAAAAAACCCACATTTTTCTCAAATCCAGTGTTTGTACAATGATTACTGCTGACACAGTCATAGATCATAGAATCCTGTACAGTGTGGAAACAGGCTCTTAGATCCAACAAGTCCACACTGACCCTCAGAGCATCCCACCCAGACCCATCCCTCATAACCCACCTAACATACACATCCCTGCACACCATGGACAATATAGCATGGCCAATCCACCTAGACTGCATGTCTTTGGACTGTGAAAGGAAACCAGAGCACCTGGAGAAAACCCACACAGACACAGGGAGAATGCGCAAACTCCACACAGACAGTCGCCCGAGGGTGGAATCGAACCCATGTTCCTGGTGCTGTGAGGCAGCAGTGCTAACCACTGAATCACAGTGTCGCCCCCAAATTTGGATTTCAAAAACTGCGTTGAGAATTGAACCTACGTCCCCAAAGTGTTAGCATGGGCCACTAGATTACTGAGCCAATGATATTACCATTACTGCATCGTCACTCCAGTATGCTGAGAGAATTTGAAAAACTATATTCTATATTATAAGGCCTAAAAGAAGCTAAAAGCTCTAAAAATAAACCTATTTAAAAAAAACAAACTACTCTCCTCTACCCACAGTTTCTAATTTTAAGCATGCAAAAACTAAATTAAAATATTAAAAATCCAGCACTTAGCTGAAACTCCCAGCAACCAGAAACAGCCTCCTCCTCAAATCCTATATCAGGTAGCTCTTAAATCTCCAGATCTGAGTAAAGGAATGTCAATCCCTGATTGCCGACATTATTTGACCTGTTATTATCCAAACCTCAACAAGCAACTCGAAAAGGTCAATCCTCTGAGTTCCGTGCAAACCAAAAACAATCTCTCTCCAGACCGGTCAATACCTCAACAAACACATGGAAAGGCCTCCCCCACAAACTCCGTATAATCCAATATGCCCTTCCTCATATTTTTTTCTTCTCACGTTTTTCTGTGGACTATAAAAGTTCCAAAAAGAATGCTAAAATGAAAAGTTTTCTGCTTTTACTCTAGAAAAGCCAGAGAAAAATCACAAGAGGGACCTTTAAGCTCAGAAGCAGCTGCAAGATCCACACTATTCTCCTTCCACCATTCTTCTTTTCTAATGAGTTCCCATAATTCCCCATTTGGCCATGTCCAGGTACTCCCCTCAATTTTTGGAGAGTTTCTTAAACCGCCCCCACCCCCTACCAGCAAGAACTGTGCTGATAATTCTTTGCTGAGAGAATGTTTCCCTTCATGGCAGAGTCTAGAACCAGAGGGCACAGTCTCAGAATAAAGGGGCACCAATTTAAGACTGAGATGAGGAGGAATTTCTTTGCTCAGAGGATTGAG
Organism: Rhincodon typus; assembly: GCF_021869965.1. NCBI lineage: Eukaryota > Metazoa > Chordata > Chondrichthyes > Orectolobiformes > Rhincodontidae > Rhincodon > Rhincodon typus. Next base: position 68,274,947 of record NC_063333.1, on the reverse strand, counting down.
AGTCTGCCAAACTCTTTAGCACTAAGAGCTGTGGGGACAGAGACCTTGTGTATATTTAAGGCTGAGATAGATAGATTCTTGATCAGTAGGGGAATCAAGGGTTATGGAGAAAATGCAGGAAAAGTGGACATGAGGGATATTGGATCAGCCATGATCTTATTGATTGGCAGAGATACTCAAGGGACTATGTGGCCTATTCCTGTTCTTATTTCTTATGGTGTTATGGGCAAACTAAATGAATAACCATCAAAGTTTAATGTTGCACTAAATAAGCATTCCACAGTGATGGTAGGAACTGCAGATGCTGGAGAATCCG
>NC_063333.1:68240096-68274231 GCF_021869965.1 Rhincodon typus | reverse complement strand
GCTGTGTTCATCCAGCCCTGCACCTTGTTGTCAAGCATTCCACAGTAACTGTTTTGAAAAGAAGCGGAACTCATTGTTGTCATTGTCCTCACTAAAAACCTAAATGTTCTGCTATCTATTCGGAGGTCCATATGATTCATTATATATGCCCAGCTTGGACCAATTTGTCCAAACCTTTGAGAGAGGAAACTGAGCATAAAGCACAAAAAACAATCAACATATAATTTCCGTGATCCATTCTTTATCCAGCGTCTAAAACTGAAGCTTCATAAGATTTGCATAAATTTTTACCAGTGAAACTCTCAGTGTCCCAGACTGTTTTCAACATATGATTATAATGAGGTGTTTACAGCATGAGAATAACAACTCAGATGAACAGTGATTTCTATCACTTCGACAACAGAAGGGAGTATGAAAACATTGTTTATGTTGAGTCAATTATGTGAGTTGTTCCTCCTAAATATAAATGGGTGAATTAAATGTAAAGATATCTGTGAGTGCACTAATGAACTGGTAATTATGGATATCTAAAGCTCAGAAAACATTAAAAACACATTTGTCACCCTCCAAGAGACCATAAATCATAAACTTTGTTGTTCAAGTTGAATAAGAAACCAGCAACTGTTAACCCATGGCTATATAGACGCCTGCGCAATACTGCAGGTTAACAGTGCTAGCTGTCAGCAAATGAAAGCAAAGTTTTATGACAGGCACATAGAACCATTATCATAGGAAAGGGGAATAGCTACCAACATCAATTAAACTAATAGCTTGAACATAATTTGCATTATTCCGATGTGGGCTCAAAGTAATAAATCCTTAGGGACAGTATTCGGAAAATCTAAAAAGATCACTATTTTGGCAGCAAAATGGGGCAGAGGCAATTGATGGTGGTTATAATTAGGGCCTATGGGACTGCATATCTGTTTTTAAATTAACAAAGCTCTCGGGGTATATTACACACAGTCATAAAGTACCATTGTTATTAGGATCAAACATAATCCTTTTCTGTACTTTTACCCTATGCCACTCCCTTCCCATTTCCCTGCTGCTTTCCCAGTCTCAGCTCTTTCTTGGGAAACCCATCATTTCCATCTTTGCCTCATTTGACATTCACCAAAGGCCTAACTGAGGCATCCATTGCTGCTTCCTCCTGTGTAACAATTCTAATTCCCTATTTTTCTCTTTCAATAACCTTTGAACCCAGAGCATACACTTGGGGCAAGTCTGACCAGCCTGTTTCCCACTCCTCTTACTCCGCTCACCGCTCTCCCTTTATTCTAATGATGGGATAATCTTCGTTACTTCTTTCAATACTTCTCTCTCTATGATTTTCAGATACCTCTGCTATTTACTTCACTTCTGACCACATCAAACTTCCTCCAAAATTAATCCCATCTAAGTATTTGCATTTTTCTCTTGTTTTTCTCCTCTCTTCCTCATGCCACCTTCAGGCTGTTCTTATCAATGAGACCCATCTTTGTTGAATCAATTCTGTTCCAAGAAAAGCTCTGACCAACTTCTTTCCTGTCTGGCTCTACACTATCTGATACTGTGAATAACTTTGTGTCTTCAGGTATTGCCCATTCAAGTCCACCACCTTTTCCAGTTTCGGAACAAATCCTTGATGTTTCTGTCCTGAGAATTACTGGGCCATCTCCAGCTTTCTTTTCCCTCCCTCAGTGTCTTTGCAAAGGTTTTTGCCAAATCTGTGCTCACCTTTTCTGTGATTGCATGCAACTATCTTGCAATCAGGTTCCCTTAAGGGAAAAGAAAGTGATAATTTTATTAGCTAGTTGCTTTAATAATTGTCACATCATATGTGAATTTTCTACTTACATTTGATTATCTTGCTCTATTCAAATCAGCAAAACCAACAGCTAGCAAAAAAATTCCCAAAACCAACATTCATCCAATCCAAATAATATGGCACAAATGAACCATGCCAAAGGTGAACTTTAACAATATGTAAAATATAAGTCCTCATCACAACTTCAGGAGTTTATTCTTAAAGAAATTATTGTGCATCTATAACATTGGAGTCAAGAATCCGATAAGATTGCTAAACTAATGAAAAATTAATCATAGGAACAGGTAATACTTAACGTAAATTAATATTTGCTGAAGGCAAGATGCAGATAAATGACCCCCTTTGTGTGCCAATGTAGTGCTTTCTATCTATTGGAATGATTACAACATACTGCTGGCATCTTATGAAGCCTCACGGCACTTAACTCAAGAAATGGGTAGGTTTTATTTTTGTCTCATGCTCATTCATTAATTTCATGCATTCAGTTTGCAAGTTTTACGTCAAACTTGAGTGTACAGCACTATGAAACTGTTTTGCTGATGTGAGCACACACATATAGTGTTTTGAAGAGGCTTGAGTTGTAACATAATTATCTCATTTGCCAAAAGATTTTCTTATCTGTAAACCGTATACTTGCATCTGTGTTATGCCAGCATTATTTTAGCCCCTTCACTTACACTTAATGTTTAATATTCTACGATAAAGAACCCTTTTATTATTCCACTAATATTGGCACTAGCACTGATTCATGCAACAAGAAACAATAACCTCTTGTGATTAAAATACTTTCCTTTGGAAATTTTAAGTCAGGTAGCTACTGGAACTGATTCTGTAAAAACAGGCACAAATTCAAATCACAGATGGTCAAAAATCTGAAATTATTCAACAGCCTGTACCCACAACTGAGTGATGGAACACGTGTTACTCAATAAATAATATTTGGTGAAAGTACACTTGCAAAATGTTTCTAAGCATTATACTGCTGAACGTAGGCATTCAGCAGATCCTCATGAATTCAACCATCTGATCTACCAGATTGAATAAGAACAGTTATGCAATACATGTGTAAGAAATACAGCAGTTATAGTGTGAAAAACCTGAATTAATAATCTTGCACATTGACTTGCATTGTTCACTTAACATATCTGAAGCTTCTGCTTTTTTGTGCTACCTCAGTTCCTCAGCATGTGTACATTTGAGTAATGTGGCATCCAGCCATGTTTGTTCCTTTTGAACAGATTGGCATTATGTAGAGTGTTTTAAAGCTGCATACAAATAAGATGAAAATGTGACTTAAAATGATTTGTGCAGAATTCATATACTGTATTAGAATATATAAATCTACTAGAGAAGATTCTCTACTTTTAATTGCTGCTCTCTTACTTTTGTTGAAAATAAACATTAATTAATTACTCAAAATTAACCTCAGTGTCTACTGAGAGCATAAGAAGACGCAAACATCTATGCTAATAGCTAAACCTAAAGACTAGTAGTGTTCAATGTACACTTCAACCAGCTTCCCTGCCATCTGTTTATCTATTTATCCAAACTTTGCTTGCATGGGAATAAGTCAATTGTAGAATGTTTTATAATGGAAGAGAATTTCTTATTATGAGAGTCAAAATGGGTGAATAAAATGTAGCTGGAGCTTTCTTGGTTCTTATGGTCTGAATTTCTCATTATCTCAAAAAAATGACCAATTGTTAGACAACCATCTAACCTAGTCCAAATATGCCTGCAAGGAATCTATTGCTGCTTGTCTTACAACATAGGGAGTTTAAAACATTTAGTAGGTTTTTTTTAACCACAAACAGTTGGCTACCAAGGGGCACTGGGTAGGGGCATTGTGCAGGCAGGATTTCACAGTCGTACTGCCACTAGGGCTATGGGATCCTGATGGCTCCATGGTATTTTCGAATGTTTGAAGAGAAGCAGAGGGAGGGATTAGGAACTATAGTGGCCACCAAGTAACAGCTTCTTAAGGATCTTAATAAATGCTCTGTCCATATTTGGCCTCGGAATTTCAATGCTTTTTTGGGCTCGCCCAAACAGTCTTCTGTCTATTCATGCATAGCTGCCAGGTGCCCTACAGGACCCAAGCAAGTTACTTTGGAAATGACATTTATTTAAATGTGCAAGATAACTAGAGCCAGTGTGAGTTCTGCTCCTAAGTTCTGCTCCTAACTTTAAGGTCTGTGCCAGCTTTCTGCATTGTTCTACCCTCTCAAAATCTCGTCAGTTGCTTGTTCTCTGAGGCATTACAGTGTCAGCCCTCAGCAAATCCAATAATTTGCAAAGTCCTCATTGCCATCTCCAACTTAGGTCACCATCTCAGAAGCACCCATGCGAGCTCGTCCCTTCCAGAAACCCTCCTCCTTGTCCTGATATTCAGAGTTTATCTTGTGACATTAGTTAAGTCCTTCAGGTACTAATGGTCTTTTACAACATTCAGGTATACCTTCTTTTTCCATCAGAATGTAGCTCTTATCTTCTGGAAGCATTTGGTGCTAAATCCCTCCAAGCCAATTAAGCCAAAAAAAATGCATCTAAGTCTAAAATTTGCATTGTGAGAGGAATGCGCATCAGGCAGAGAGTCAAGGTCCTCTATTCTTATGGTGTCACGTATCTGACACTGATTCGAGAATCCATCGAGTCATTGGTAAAGATGATTCAAAACTTTCTTTTAAGAAAACAAAAAGATTATATAGCCAATTTTGGTAATTACATGCTTTATGAAAGTCAAATATCTAGTTTAGTAGTACATTAGACACTTCATGTGTCCACCTTTGTACCACTCACTTGAATATAATGGAAATGTTCTAGCAATATGTAAGATATTATATTCATATGTTTGCATTATAACATTGGGTATTGCTTCATTTTTAAACAACGTTATTACAAAATCACAAATTAATGAGCCTGCTCTAAAGTCAAGGTATCAGCCTTGTTTCAGTGGTGGCCTTCACATATCTAAGGCAGAAAGATTTGAGGTCAAGCCCCACTCTGAATAACAGAGAAAGATTACAACGATATGGCACAACCAGTACAGACTAAATGATCTTCTCTGATGCTCTACTATTTGATTATGACTTAGGCACATAACTCCAAGTGACAGAGTACGGAGGGAGCATCACAAAGTTGGAGGGTCTCCGATGAAATATACATTAAGATCTTGTTCACTACCGCAGGTGAACATAAAGAATTCCACATTGTAGTTTTAATCATGAGCAAAGGAGCTATCTACAATGCCCTGGTTTAATATTTACCATTCAAACCAGCACAACTAAACCACATTAATATAAAACAAAGAACTGTGGATGCTGGAGACCTGAAACAAACAAAAACAGAAATTACTAGAGAAACATGGCAGGTCTGGCAGCATCAGCAGAGAGAAAACAAAGTTAACGTTTCAAAACCTTTGACCGTTTTTCAGAACTAAGCCATGCTGTCTGGCTGTGATATTCTTGTTTGTTGAAATTGATTGCTGCTTTTCCTTATATTACAATATCAACTACATATCAAAAGTTCTGCACAAGCTGTAAAACACTTGCATTATCAAGATAATAAAAAGCATAATATAATGGCGCATTCCTTCTATTTCCTTAATTACTGTTCAGTTATCAGATTGATACAATCAGTAATTATGGAATATAATGATGAAAGGTCTTCAACCTGAAACATTAACTCTGCTTCTCTCTCCGCAGATACTGTCCAATCCAGAAATTTTCCAACATTTTTTTGTTTTTGTTTTAGATTTTCAGCATCTGTAGTACTTTGCTTCTTTACACAGTTAGGAATTTGAGAATTTTGGCTGCAATACTATAATTTCTCTGAGGTTTGATGCAATCTGTGGTAAGTCCAACTTGGGTCCCCTTTTCATGGATTGACTGATTTACTCAATAAAATTGGTTGAAATAGAAGAGCGAATAGAGCAGCTAATTTTTCCAACAGGTATTTCAGAACTACCACTACTGTGACATCTGAGCCAGAAAATTACCCAGGGTGAATTTTCTTTAAGAAATATTTGTGTCCTTGATATTGGTGTTGACTGATTTGGCTCCTGGGTACTGGATTTTTCAATAAAATGGCTGACCACCACCATCTTGCTGAGGGATGTTAGGAATGAATGAGTAATGCTGGCCTTGCAAGCAATGCTCACAATCCATGACTGAATTTAAAAGATTGAATTCCTTTGCTTCAAATGTTGATATGTTTGCTGAACTCTTGTAGCAGCATAGGTGGGTGCCATTTGTTGAGTTAAATAAGTTTATAAAGTGATAAGGCAGTTGCATACTTACACCGTCCTACATCACAACTGCATTTCAAAAGCACTTTAGAAGTACTCTATAGGCTGCAAAATGCTTTTGAGACACCTGGTGATCTTGTAAGATCCTGTAAATGAAAACCTTTATCATTTTCTTTTGATTTTCCATAATGCATATTCAATCTCATATCTAAAATGCCTGAAATTGGCTCAGACAATAAATGAAGGCTTTTCTTCAGGATACACATTGTGCTAACGATTTTAATTTTTATTCTATGTTTAGTTGTAGTAATTATAGTTATTGCTGAGAATATAAATAATCTTTTCTCTACCTTTAGCTCTTGGCAACTTTGACTCTACTAAGCATAAAACATCACATCGCCATATGCTGTGCTTGTGCAATGGGTTATAATGCTTGGTAATTGCCTATCCCATGAATGGATCATCAGGGACTGCCTAGTACAATTGTGTCAAAATACTTTTAAAAGAAGGGCTGTTAATCCAAAATATTTAAATTAAATCCTAAACAGGAGAGTGGGATTTTCATTCTTTTAATGATATTCACAGAGGTTATAACATACAAATGTTGGTGAAGCTGAATCTGATGAAACAGCTTCAATCTTGTGACTTTTGCAAATATCTTCTGAGGTAGCAATGGAAAGGCTTTTTGGATTTTTCAGCTCATCACTTCTATTAGCAAAGAATGGTGCATGCCATCCATTCAGTCAGCATGTAACATGTTGCACACATATCTACTGCCATTACCCCAATCACCTCACACATGGCAACATCTCCAACCATGATTGTCAAATGGACAAGGTGTCCCTGTTTCTCTCTTGATATAAATGTTAAGGTTTTGAACTGCATATCTAGTTTCCTCAGAGAATGGTAAACATCAAGTCATGTGAAATGTGTTTTTCTTATTGTCATAAGATTTTCAGAGCAATCTTTCAAAAATGACTTTGGCTCAAAGTTAAGACTGATGATGCCAACATCTACATATCAGACCTGATGGCCTATTTGAAAGGCTGCTAATTCCTACTTAAAGTTACAAATTCCTTTCAGTTATAAACATTTACACCATAATCAGTCACTGTGAAAGTAATAATAATGGTTGGAAGCAACAATGTAAAAGAGTAATTTTTTTAATGAGTCTTCATTTTATTTATTTGTAGTTGGAAAATTCAGTTTTCACTAAGGCAGTTTAATTATAGAGCTCTGTATTATGATTTAGGCTAACTATACAAAAGAACAAAGAGCAATCTCGAGTAAGAAAAATTAATTGGGAGAAAACCAACTTCAATAGTGTAAGAGCAAATATCGATTAAGTAAATTAGAGCCAAAGATTGGCAGGAGAAACAGTAGCTGAAAAATAGGCTCTCTTCAAAGAGGAGATACCTTAGGCACAGTCAAAGTATATTCCTTCAAAAAGTGAAAAAGTAGAGCAAACAAATTCAGAGTTCCCTGGGTGACAAAAGAGGAAGAAATGAAAATAAAGAAGAAAAGCTGTGCTTACAGCAGTCATGAGGCAGAAATTAAATTGAAATGTAGGCTGAATAAAATGTTTTAGTAGATTGGTGAAGAACAGAGTAAGAGAAAAGGGAATATGGAAAGAGACTGACAGCCAACAAAAAAGGAACACCCCAATGTTTTCTAAAGGCATATAAGTATACAAGAATTGTCAAAAGAGAAGTAAGGCTAATTATGGGCCAGAAAGGGGGATTTACACATGGAAGCAGAGGGCATGGGTGAGGTGTTGATTTAATACATTTCATTGTCTTCACCAAAAAAGACATCATTGATGCCAAGGTAAAAAAATGAGACAATTCAGAAACTAGAATGTTCTAAAATTGATAAGGAGGAGGTATTGGATCTGTACTAATGTTGATAAGGCATAATCTCCAGATGAGATACATTCATGGACATTGAAAGATGTGGAAGTATAAATTTTTGGGGCACTGACTGTACATTTTCAGTCTTCCTTGGACTTGAGGATAGTGCCAGAGGACTGAAGAGTTGCCAGTGTCACAGTTTCATTACAAAGAAAAACTCAGCAACTTCAGACCAGTTAGATTAAGTCTGATGGTAGGAAAACCTCTCAAAAGAATAATTTAATTCAAAGTTAATAATCATGTGGACAAATGTGAGCTAATCAGAGAAAACCAGCATGGGTTTATTAGGAGAAAATAATGCTTAATAAACTTTTTAAAACTTTGTGAAGAGGTAGCAAAGAGGATTGATGAGGGCTGTTGATGTGTACATGGAATTCTACAACACATTTGTAACAGTTCCACACAACAGACTCTTTAGGAATATAATGGTTTATGGAATAAGAGGTAAAGTAGCAACATGGGTATAGAATTGGCTGTGTGGCAAGAAACAGAAAATGGTGGTTAAAAGATACTTTTGGGCTAGAAGAAAGTCACTGGGGAGTTTGCCAGGGGTCAGTGTTGGGACTGTTAATTTTTCTGATATAGACATGACTAGACCATGGGTACTGGGCACATATTAAAAGTCTGCTGACAATACAAAAATTGGATGCATTGTGAGCCTTGAGAATTGAGAACTTCAAGAAAAGACAAGTTGGTGAAATGTGTGGACACATGGAAGATGAGGGTTAATGCAGAGAAATGTGAAGTGACTCATTTTGGTATCAAGAACATGACAAGATAACATAAAGTAAAGGATACAATTCAAAAGGAGGGTAGAGTAGCAGACGGACCCATGTGGATATGTGCAACAAGTTACTGAAGATCACTGGACAAGTTAAGAGACTGGCCCCAGCCCTCAAAAATGGGAGGAAAACCAGTCCAGGTGGTCCCATGTAGACCACACAAGCAGATGGTTTCCACCAAATCTGAAGGTCAGGCGGTTTCCCCTCAGTCAAAACAGGCTATTTTTGCATCAGGCCTATTTTTCATGTACTTTCCCACTTTACCCTAATTGCTCATTGTCATGACCAATTAACCCTTATCGATTAACTCTTAATAATTGGGTTTGAATTTATCATCTTTAAGCCTAACACTACAATACAATACTGTAAACTCCTTACAGATATTGTTGCCCTCTTCACAATTGTCATGCCCCCAACCTTCAGCCCTCAATCCCCCAAAAAAATTTGCTGCTTCTCCTTCTCATGACTGTGCCCTCCCTTGTACACCCCCTCCCCCTCTATTCCTTACTTTCTTTGGATGGACCCAATTGACTTTGACCTTGAGTGATCTAAGTAGACAGCCCTAGTGGAGAAGTGCCTAGGTCACTGTACATCTCCCCAACTACACCACCCCTTCCCCTGAACTGCCACTATGGAACCACAGGGCTAGCTATGACCCACTCCCTGGACTGCAGAGGCCTGGGCCCCTTGACTGAGAATACCGAGTAAATGCCCAACTAGAGGCTACCCTTGAGTTACTGTGCTGGGAACCACTGATTGGCAGGTACCTCTGTGGACTTCACTGAAGTCTACTCCCCTGAGATTTTAAGTTATGGCTGCTTGCTTGCTGCATGTGTAGAGAGGTTTGCCATGTAAGCTGTTGGCACATGGTGTGGGTGAGTTTGATGTAGCACACTGCCCTACTGCAAGATGTCCAGTTCCTTCAGTGTGTACTGTTGAGCAGCAAGGCAATCTGCCTGGTTGTGTGATTGTGCTAATTGGCACAGCAAGGCAGGACAAGGCATGGATGCTGTGAGCATGGAAGTATGCGCTGAATATACAAGCACTGGGAGAGCAAGCGAGCAGCCCTGAGGGGTAGCCTGATCCAATCCATGTGCTGGTTGCCAATCCCTGCAATAAAAGAGTTCCTGCTGCAGCTTTCCAATGCTAGTTGCTGGTGGACACTGCAGTACAAGAGTCTGCTTCCTGACCATCCTGCAGGTGGATCAGAGAAGTGCCATGACAGTCATGAGAGATTGACAAATATCGGATGCCAATGTCTGTGTGTGAAGGATGCATGCAAAGGCTGCCTTGAGATTTTGTTGACCCCCAGCAATATGGAGATCCTTTGGAGTACGCCACAAGCTGAAATTACCAGGTACCTGCTCTAATTTGGTACCCACTGTAAGTTGGTACCTGCTATAATTTCCATGTTGAGATTTCTTAACATTAGTTTTTTCAGCGCTTTCATAGGATAGGAAGACAAATATAATAAGATGAGCATCAACATGGCATTTAACAAACAATAATCCCTCTCTAATGGCAATTCGATACTGCCTTAATGAAAAGTGCACCTCACTGCTTGGCAGAAGCAAAGACGATGTAACAAGATATTCTGACATTGAGTTAGGCCTCACTGGACTTCTCATCCAATTCTGCCACAAATCTCGCCATAACCCATTTAGATTTATTTTGTGGGCAATGATGGGGTAACTGAAGTTTTTTGATACGTACATTTTTAATAAGGATTTACAGTCTTGGAGTAGAACTTGAGTTGAACAGTTTAGTGCATAAGTAACAAGCATAGAGCAAAGAAACACAATCTTGTTGTCTAGTGACAGGGGTCCAGTATCACAGAAAGACAAAACCATCCAGATGGTTAGACAGTGTATGCAGTGTATGCAGGTTCATTCAGAGCTGGTTTAGCAGCCTCCAAAAAGCCAACGCTAGAGCAAAAGTCCACAATACTTTTGAAGAAAACTCCAGAAGCAAACAAATATTTCAAATCTGCAGGTATAGAAGTTTCCTCTGAATTTTTTAGACTCAGTAAGAAAGAAGTTACATATACCAATCAAAGCTCCTGTCAACTCAACTCAACAAGGAACTATAAAGTGGAGTTAGAGTGACCCTTCATTAATGTTTCTGTAAAATTGTTGAAGGAAAGGTGTTGAATCTTTATTTATGATACTGTTTCAAACAGTTCTTGTGCAGTGTAATACAGTTAGTGTGTCTGTTTGATTTTATGTTTAATAAGCTTCTCTGATTTTTGTTTTGTTGGAAGTACGTTAGCAGTCTCTTGTGAATCTGTTCAATGATTATCCACTACGAGAAACAAAATGCAAAATAAAACTTATGGTCTGGCAAATCAAATTTTACTCTGGGATTTGACTTGTCCAGTACTACCATCAGCTGTGATCTTGCCAAATGAACAGATGCATCTGGCGTGGGAAGGCGTGAATAGGAAGGTGTTCTGAGGAAGGGTCACCGGATCTGGAACATTAACTTTGATATTTTTTTCAAAGATGCTGCCAGGCCTGCTGAACTTTTCCAGCAACTTCTGTCTTTATTCCTGAGTTACAGCATCAACAGTTCTTTCAGTTTTTTTTTTAAGGAGTGAATAGTGGCTGACAATGGAAGAGAACATGCACAGTTTTGTTTTTGGATACTGCATTGGATAGTTTGGTCTGGTGGATTATGATGTCAGCACCTTTCTGAGCCGATTCTGCATCAGGCATAACTCTCAGATCATTCCTCTCAACATTAGATCAAAAAGACAGTTCCTAAAGACAGCAAATGGGTCTAAAGGACTGATCAAAGGAAAGGAGCCCCCCTGGAGTATTAGCATCCTCCCAGTAGCCTTTTTAACAAGTTTCAGACAGGTTATGATATCCTGAATATTAATAGAGCATGGTATTACTTCCTCAGCAATGTACTCCTCTACCAAAGCAGATATGGAGTGCAATTCACCAGTTAAGAATACTGAAAATTTAATGAGGGAATATAAATTCTAAAATAAGTGGATGGTTACCAAAGAAATGAAAATTCAATTCATAATGTACCGAAAAGAGTCAATTTCAATGCTAAACACATTGCAGGATAGGAGAAAAAATGCATTTTTTTTCATAGGATAAATAGTTTTTAAACACAATGTTAGCTACAGTAAAATACTTTGAGTAAGAGATCCATGTTTTTTTTTATTTCATGAAAAACATCATTGACAGGAACAGCATTTGTTCCCTATCTAATTGCTAGTGGTGCAGAGGATATTTTTAAGAGCCAACCACATTACAATGGGCTGGAGGCACATGACTACAGGCCAGACTATTTAAAGTTGGTGAATTGGGGAGGTGATGACCTAGTGGTATTATCGCTGGACTATTAATCTAGAGACCCAGATAACATTCTGGGGACCTGGGTTCGAATCCTACCACAGCAGATGGTGGAATTTGAATTCAATGAAATATCTGGAATTAAGAATCTACTGATGACTGTGAATCAATTGTCAGGAAAAACCCATCTGGTTCATTAATATCCTTTAGGGAAGGAAGCTACCATCCTTACCTGGTCTGGCCTACATGTGACTCCAGACCCACAGCAAACGTGGTTGACTCTTAACTGCGTTCTGGGCAATTAGAGATGGGCAATAAATGCTGCCTAGCCAGTGACACCCTCATCCCATTAATGAATAAAGAAAACAAAAATTCCTTCTCCAGAGGACATTGGTGGAGGGATGGGTTCTTACAGTAATTGATGATGAATCATCATCACTGAGACCAGCTTTATCATTCCATGTTTTTAAATTGAACTTAAATTCTACCAGCTGTTATCATAGGATTTGAACACACCCCAGAGGTTTGGGTAAACCTTTGGATTACAAATGCAGCACCATTAGCACTATGCTACCATTGCCCCTCATTCAGTTCAACTCCTAAGTGAAGTGCTTCCAATAATTATAGTGTTTCTTCATGTTGTATAACTAATTTCTTGCATAAGGGGGTAATATCTTAGCTATAATTCAATCCAGACTCATTATATCCTAAATAAGTATGCATCACTGTTAATTTCTAAGTAGATCTGGCCTGCTTTAATTTATTAAAAGAAATTTACATAGCAGTTAATTTCCAGGTATGGTCTATCCCTCATCAATTATAAGGAAGACATACTGTGAGGACTCATGATGGTCAATAGTCATTAGTTATTTGGCTGTGTTTTAAGATGGTAATGCAGGTTTTAGCTTGGGATAGCTTAGTAAATATTTCAATTGATTGCAGTTTAATGCTGTTTTCATAATGTCATCTTATCATAAATACCACACTGTGGTATCCTTTCTGAAAGATTGCAAAAATGAAGGTTTGCTCTGTGGTTTTAGTTGTTGATCTCTCTTATCAAATTCTCTAATTGCAGTAAGAAGTGATAAGTCACTTCATCCAAAGGCTCATTCATTTTAAAAAGAAGAGTTCTTAATTTTTTTTCAATTTTTCATAACTCTTTCAACCTCGTCACCACCTGCCAGCTTTCTCTATCCCCACCCCTAAAGGTACATCCTCAGTGTAGCATTATTTCTTTACCTTGAATCTTTCATGTTGGTGGATGAGGTGGAAAGGCAGAAGGATGTCAAAGGAAAAAGAGACAGTTCAGATACACATTGAGAAGACATTGGAATCAAATAGCCAAAGAGGTCAATGGCCAGGAGTACCTCAGAAACATGAATGATGTCACACAAGTAGTCAAGGCTGGTGAATGCAACTTGAAATACTGTCTCCTACCATCAGTATGATTGGCCTTAACCAGGATTCAATACATCACACTCTCATTACGTATCTCCTCACAATTTCTACCAATCAGGCATCATACTTAGCATTCATATGCTTCACTCCAACCTCACACGCATAACATTATTAAAAGCTCAAACCAAAATCTCAATTTGCATACGTTGTCAGCTATTCACCCATGAAGGTACATTACCCAGACAGAATGCGTGACACTCACTGATACACTTCTCTCTCTTGCAAATGTTTCTCTCTCTAAGTGTGAGCTATGCCTCTGTTGGTAGAACTCTTGCCTGAGTCACAGGACTTGAGTACAAATATCAACATTGACACTGCAATGCAATACTTAGGGAGGTGCTAGCTTTTAGACGAGACATTGAACTTAAGCTCCATCTGTCTGCTCAGTTGGATTTTAAAAAATCCTATGGCATTATTTCAATGAATAGCAGGGGATATATCCCCAGTACCCTGGCTAATATTTATTCAAATCAAGATCATGTCAGATTATCTGATCACTATTACTTTATGGTTGTGGGAGTTTACAGTGTACAACAATTAGTTGTTGTGTTACCTACCTTTCAAATGTGACTAAATTTCAAAAATACTTTCTTGATTGTAAAGCCTTTGAAACATCCTGTGGTAGTGAAAGGTGCTATACAATTGCAAATGCTTGGCTTTCTTGCAGTAGAAGGTCATGGCCAGCCAGAGACAATAGGAACTAACAGGAAGGGTGGGTGGAGTGGGGGTGTACATCTGCATATTCAATCCATCACAGAGTAGATAGTGCTCTATATTTATAAGAAGGGTTATTGTTGCGGCCAAGGCCAGCAGCAGTGACAGTATCTTCATACCAAACGAATTTTCACACCTACGCTCGGTTCGCAACAAACAACTGCACCTCCCAGTCGCGAACCATTTCAACTCCCCCTCCCATTCCTCAGACGACATGTCCATCCTGGGCCTCCTGCAGTGCCACAACGATGCCACCCGAAGGTTGCAGGAACAGCAACTCATATTCCGCTTGGGAACCCTGCAGCCCAATGGTATCAATGTGGATTTCACAAGTTTCAAAATCTCCCCTCCCCCCACCGCATCCCAAAACCAGTCCAGCTCGTCCCTGCCTCCCTAACCTGTTCTTCCTCCCACCTATCCCCTCCTCCCACCTCAAGCCGCACCTCCATCTCCTACCGACCTACCTCATCCCGCCCCCTTGACCTGTCCGTCCTCCCTGGACTGACCTATCCCCTTCCTAACTCCCTACCTACACTCACCTTTCCTGGCCCCATCCCCGCCTCTTCGACCTGTTTGTTTCTTCTCCACCTATCCTCTCCTCCATCCCTCTTCTATCCGCCTCCCACTCTCTCCCTATTTATTTCAAAACCCCCTTCCCCTCCCCCTTTTCTGATGAAGGGTCTAGGCCCGAAACGTCAGCTTCTCTGCTCCTATGATGCTGCTTGGCCTGCTGTGTTCATCCAGCCTTGCACCTTGTTGTCTCGAATTTTCCTGCCATCCCAGTTTTCCCCCAGTCCACAATCTGTTCCGACTAACAAGCTACAGAGTGTGAAAAAGCACACAAATCTTATTTCGTCCTCTCCAGTGACCACAACACAACCATTGCGCTTTTGTTGTTTTGGATACACAAAACTGGAAGAGGCAGTGGTGGAAAAGCAGGAGGACCACGAAAATGAAGGCACATATTTACTTTGTTTCACATTTGCAGTCCAGATGTTGACTGACGCTGCATGCAATTTAAGATAGAGATGCGACCTGCACATGGTGTGGACATAATGCTGGAGCTGAGACGGAAGTGAAAGGATGTTGAAGGGACCACCTCAATGAAAAGTGAGATCTCGCAACTAATTCTGTTGCAGAGGACTCAGGCAAAAACTTGGACCAGACGACACAAGCAGGCTGCTGGGCACATATAGCGAAAGGCCTTGTGTACAGGAAGGCTCACCTGGAAGCTTGTGTTCAATTTCAAGAAACATGGAGGAATCCAACATCAACTTGGCACAAGCATTGTGTACAACATGGTGCCCATCCTCCTCCATCAAAACAACCTTGTTGCAGTGTCTAATGGTCAGTGTTCATTACAACACAAGCAGCATCTATGCAACATCTGGCAGCTACCATGGAGGTTCAGACCACTGCCATCAATGTTCTGAATACCAGGGTGCCAAGTTAAGGCAGTATGCTTGAAATCTATTCTCCAATGTGTCTGCTGCCTTAAAAACCCTCTCTGCATATGAATTGCCACAATTCTCCCCCATCCTGCTTCACTTTCCTTATAGGGGTGAAAAGAGTCAGACATGCAAAGAAGGACACATCAGGGGTGCAGATAAAGAGAAGCCGAGACTCAGGACCTTTTACTTCTTGGGAGGGGGGAGGGCGGGTGCAGAAGAGTTGGTTCTGTGAGGGAGCATCCTTCTGGGGTTGGCGATACAGAGATGCGGAGGCTCAGGGACTTTCGCATACCATCTGGGGCTGGGAAGATTTGGGCCTGTGAGGGACCATGCAGCAGGGCATGCGGAAAATGGAACTCAGTCACTTTTATAAATTATTCTAAGAATAACACCACAAAAATTAATCTAATAATGACATCACAGGAAGGCTGTGAGTTGATTAGTCGTTACATAGCTGCTATTCGTGACTATGTTTCAACTAAAGCAATTTTGAAAAACATAAATTTCTAAAATAGGATGATTTATTGTTAGTAGTACAAGAGCATGGTTAAAGTAAACTAAAGTAAGTAGAAGTAACTAAAACTGAAGTAAGTAAAATAAGTTAAGTGTTTACGGTTGAGGAATGGCAGGACACCTGGGCCAAGTAGAATGCCCATCCTATGGCTTCTGGAGGGTCATGGACACTTCCCATGATCCCGACAATTCAACATGTGTAGGAACTGTGACTGGCTGCACAAGTTTGAACCCTGAGTTTCAGAAATTAGGTAGTGGCTAGTGACATTGAGGTGCATCCATCAGGCAGAGAATTACGTGATAATAAATTTAGAGAGGTGTTCACACCATATTTAAGGGTAAGCAGGCAGATAGATAATGGGTGACTGCCAAACAGTTAGAACATAAGAACTAGGAGCAGGAGTAGGCCATCCGGCCCCTCGAGCCTGCCCCGCCATTTAATAAGATCATGGCTGATCTTTTTGAGACTGAGCTCCACTTACCCGCCCGCACACCATAACCCTTAATTCCTTTACTGTTCAAAAATTTATCTAGCCTTGCCTTAAAAACATTTAGTGAGGTAGCTTCAACCACTTCACTGGGCAGGGAATTCCACAGATTCACAATCCTTTGGGCGAAGAAGTTCCTCCTGACCTCAGTCCTACATCTGCTTCCCTTTATTTTGAGGTGATGCCTTCTAGTCCTAGTTTCACCTGCTAGCGGAAACAACCTCCCTGCCTCCACCTTATCTATTCCTTTCATAATCTTATACGTTTCTATAAGAACTCCCCTCATTCTTAGTTACCCTAGAAAATTAGGCAAACAGAGCAGAAGTGCTCAGAACACAGCTCACGAACCCGTTTTCCAATCTGAATGTTGGTGAGGGTGGTGGATCCTTGAAGGAGTGTAGCAAGGACCAAGTCTGTGGCACCATGGTGAGAGGAGGAAGAAGAGTGGAAGGGCAATGCAGATACACAACTCTTTCATTAAGGGAGAAAATAGGCATTTCTGTGGCTGTCACCAGGAATCCAGGGTAGTCTGTTTCCTCCATGGTGGGTCAAGGATGTCATAGGACAGCTCTGGGACATTCCTATGGGAATGCGAACAGCCAAAGATCTTGGTCCACAATAGTACCAATGGCATGGGTCGAAATTGGTCAGGGGCGCATGTGCTTACCTCGTCACCAGTAAAACATCTGACTCAGAAATGTGAGTGTGTGTGTGTGTGCCACAGACACTGTTTCACAAACTTATGGGGTTCCTCAATACCTAAATTTGGGCACTACTGACCCAACTTTATACCTTGGGTCTTATACCCACACAAGATTTCAACCTGTCTGGTTTTCCTGTAGAGCATGACAAATTGTAAATGCTCTGCCTGACATAAACCTGGTAGTGGCAATGTGAAAACAGTCTTGTCTCACTTGCTGCCTTGTTCTCATTGGGAATGAGTGGTCAGGGCCCCCAGTGACTTGCAATGAGCATGTTGTCAACACACATCGAACATTCGTTGCAATTATGAAGTACAAATGTGCAACATGTGCTCAAAACATAATCTGACCATGTGTACTGGCATTAAATAGTGTCACTGACTGAGGCCCTCCCTCCACAAAGGCCACCTCCTCAACCCCACGCAATTGTTCAACTATCGTCTGGCTCTGCAATGGGCTAGTCAAATTTTCTACCATCTCCAGCAAGGGAGCTGCTCTAATGTGCCTACAGCCTACTATATTTAAACAAGGCTCAGCCTGGTATGCATGTCAAATTGAAATTGGCCCCGTGGAGCGATGTATTGCTGGAGGCCCTGTTCAGCAGATGAAATCTTAAATTGAAGCTATTTATGATAAAGCAATGGTACAGAATGGCTGATGAGTTTGCTATGAAACAATAACCATTGCTCTTTAAAGACCAGTGTACGTTGTTTTGTGCAAAATGGTTTGAGATATTTTATCATGATTAGGCATGGTATGGACTGAAGTACTTTTATTTAAACTTCTTTCTGCTCATAGTTGAATATTATGATTCCTCTCAGAAGTCAGTGAAGATCTAATTGACCTTCTGGACACATTAGATTACTGAACTTGATGAGAAAGGTCCAAATGGAGAGCACAGCAATGTTAAACAGATGAAAGTATGCTATCAGTCCTCTGTCAAAAACATGGCAACCAGATATTTCCACTACATAGTTTGCCTCAGTGACTATTATCTCCTGTAGTCATAGATTTGGCATCAATAAAAAAATCTGTACAGAATCTTCAATGATTCAATCGATCTTGAAATCTTTTTTACAATGTTATCTGCTGTTAATATTGCTCATGTTCAATCCTCTGTCAATAAATCTAATCAGAATTCTGTCTTTTTTCTGAACTGTGACAGTGGCTTTTCTCCCAATGTGGCCCCAATATTGCATTTAAAATCTAAATTCATTCAAGAAGACTTGAGAAGCCAAGACTTGTCTTCCTTCTCCCACATTCCTCAAGATCCTATTTTCCCCTTGCTTCTGTTTTCTGTGCACTCCTATTTTCCCCAGTTTCTTTCTCTACCTCTGCTCCTGTCCTGTCCATTCTCCACTCTAAACATATTTCATCTTTCATCATAATATGCTCTTCCCATTCCCCTTATTGTACAATGTAATGCTACTGAAGGAGTTAACATTCAAACTGCCTTATGCACCACCTAATCTAATGATGTCACATAGTCTTTGGAGAGAGAAGAAGCAGTTTATTCACATGCAATTTTGATCATTAGATTTCATTTTGACGATGGACATCTTTATGAAGCACCGGTAATCCCAGATGACCTTAAAAGGGGTACCCATTGGCCACAAAGTGCAAAGCTAATGCAAGCTCCTATAGGCAGCATGGAACAATGAACTGACTCCTTCTCTACTTGAACTGCTAGATGCAATATACTCTTATTCATAGTTATGTTTTTTGTCGGTGATGTAGGGCTGTGAGGACAAGGAAACAGTGCTCGTACAGCCCTTGCAATCTTTTCCTGGATTTTTTCATGCCTTTATTCGATTGCTCCTGCCACTGCCGACATTCTGGGAATGGGCCAGCTGCTACCGAAAAGAAATAAGTTCCTTTGTCAAAATTCTACATGGATTATTGCATGAGCCTCCTTGATAGCGAGCTCCATGTTAAACTGTATGGAGTAGAGGGCTTTATAACTAATGGAATTTCTCACTGCACACATTACTTGGTGCCATTTCTTCTGGATGAGCAAGGAATAGTTATGGTGCAGGATAAGGATGTCCAAGGGCACCATCACAAACTATGCCAGCAGCTGGACTGGCACCTGTGGCAAGAAGGAGAGAGGCAATGTTGTCCCAATGGATGTCAAGGTGACAGCTGCACTGAACCTCTCTCTGACTGGTTCCATCCAAGGACCCACTCGGGACTTTTGTGGGATCTCTCACTCATCCACCCACAAATGTATCAAGGCTGTCTGTGCCAAATCACACAGCTTCATCTCACGTCCCTGTTGGCAATGTCATACTGAGAGGATAGATTGTCACAATTGCTCCATTCATCAATAGAGTAGGGTTCCATTTCAACGTGCAATGTGTAATCATCGGTTCCACTTAGACCATAAGACCATGAGAAATAGGAGCAGGAGCAGGCCATTCAGCTCCTCACACCTGCTCTGCCATTCAATAGGACTATGGCTGAGCTGACATTCCTTCATCCACTTTCCTTTCCCCATAACTATTGCTTTCCTTACTGATCAAAAATCTACTTATCTCAGCCTTAAAATACACTCAAGGAATTGCCCCCACAGCTCTTTGTGGCAAAGTGTTTCAAAGACTCACAATCCTCTGAGAAAAGAAATTCCTCCTCATTTCAGTCATTTATTGGCTCCCCTTTATTATGAGACTCTGCCTTTGGTCCTACACTCCCCATGAGGGCAACATCTTCTCAGCATTTACCCCTTAAAAATCCCATACATTTCAATGTGATCACCTCTCATTCTTCTAAATTCCAATGCGTAATGTCTAACCTCTAATGAGTAGTGACCCAACCTGTTTAGCATTTGCTCATAAGACAATCCCTACATACTGTTGACCATACCTAGTGAACCTCCTCTACTGCCTCCAATGAAATTATATCTGTCCTTAAATTAGGGGAATGCACATATCACTCCAGATGCAGTCTCACCAGCACCTTGTACAGTTGCAGTAAGACTTTCCTACTCTTATACTCCAATCCCCTTGAAATAAGGACCAACATTCCATCAGCCTTCCTGATTACCTGCTGCACCTGTAAGTTAGCTTTCTGTGTTTTTTGCACAAGTATCCTAAGACCCTTTCTGTTGCAGCTTTCTGCAGTTTTCCCCCATTTAAATAATATTCTGTTTGTTTTTGTCCCTATTCCAAAACAATGAACTTTGCATTTTCCCTCATTATACTCTATTTGATTTAATTAACCCTTTTACAGAAAGATATTGATAGATTACTTAAACTGTTTGTATCCCTCTCACAGCCTGCCTTGCCAATTATTTTTGCAATGTCTGCAAATTTGGTTTCAGTACATTCACTTCCTTCTTCCAAGTCCTTAAAATATATTGTAAACAGTTGTGGTCCCAGCACTATCCCTGTGGTCTCATTGCCAACCTGAAAAAGAATCCCTTACCCTAATCATTGCCTATGAGCCAATTCTCTATCCATGCCAGTATACTACTTCCAACACCATGGGCTCTTATCTTATGACTTAAACTTTTGTGAGGTACGTTGTTAAGTGCTGTCTGGAAGTCCAACTACAGCACATCTTCCTTCTATCCACTCTGTCAGAAGTCACAATACCAGGTTATGAACATAGAACATAGAACAGTACAGCACAGTACAGGTCCTTCGGCCCACGATGTTGTGCCAACATATTATCCTACTCTAAGATCAAACTAACCTTCACATCCTACGTTTTACTATCATCCATGTGCCTATCCAAGAGTCGCTTAAATGTCCCTAATGTGTCTGATTCTACTACCACCACTGGCAGTGCATTCCACACACCCACCACTCTCTGTGCAAAGAACCTACCTCTGACATCTCCCCTATACCTTCCTCCAATCACCTTAAAATTATGCTCCCTTGTGATAGCCATTTCCACCCTAGGAAAAAGTCTCCGGCTATCCACTCTATGTATTTTATCTCATCATCTTGTACACCTCTATCAAGTCACCTCTCATCCTTCTTCGCTCCAATGAGAAAAGCCCTAGCTCCCACAGCCTTTCCTCATAAAACCTGCCCTCCGGTCCAGGCAGCATCCTGGTAAATCTCCTCTGCACCCTCTCTAATGCTTCTACATCCTTCCTACAATGAGGCGACCAGAACAGAATCTTTCTCCAGACTTCCTTTGCAGAGGCACACTCCAGAAGGAGGTGTGCCAAAGTCCCTACCCACAACACCCAGCCCCCAAACCTCAGCTGCCCTGAGGGCAGAGGGCAGTGATATAGAGAGTCCGAGCGTACATGAAGGATCTCCCAGGAGGTGCCCTTCTCACCACCAGCCAAATGATGTCTTGGTGCTTGTTGGAAAGTTCTGGTGATGAGGCATTCTGCCAAATGACTTTGACAGTCTCCTACGGGAACAACCCAACAGAATCCACCCCTCTCTTTTTCTCACAGGGTCTCAAGGATGCTTACGTGCTGACCACTTCCATGATAGACTTGTGATCAAAAATGTTTTTTTCTGCAAATTTCTCCACGAAGGACAGGTGATACAGAATGGACCAACCACTTGGAGCATTCCGCGGCAATGAGGCCTGTCCCATCCTTCGCAACACTGGGGATGGGTAGAACCTCAGCACGTGGTGATATTTGGTGTTTGTATACTGAGAGTCCACGCACAGCTTGATGCAGCCGCACACAAAGATGGCCACCAGGATAGGGGCAGCGTTGGTTCCATTCTTAACCCCCCCCACTTTTCCAGAGTTTTGCATATGGTGCCCCTACGGACACAGCCCATGTTAGACCTCCACATGAAGTGGAAGAATGCTCGGAGATTCCAACAGCACAGTTTCACGAAATGGGCCTGACCGATGCCATGTACAACAAGAGAGAGAGAGTGCCTCATACCCTGTTGACCGGATTTTTACCCACAGTGGAGAGGGACCAGTGCTCCCATAAGCCCAGTTTCTGCATCACCTTGGCAATATGCTCCTCCCAAGATGTTGCACATGCCTTGGCCTCTCTGAACTATATTCCCAGCACCTTCAGGTAATCTGTACTGACAGTTAAGGGGATAAAGGATGGTCAGCCCAGTTCCCAAAGAACATAGCCTCGCTTTTGCCTCAATTTGCCTTGGCTCCCATGGCCAGTTCGAACAGGTCGCAGATGTTCATGAGGCTGCACACTGATAGCAGGTCCGAGCATAAAATAGCACCATTGCCCATGTACAGGAAGGCTTTGATCTATTATTTCCGTAATAATTGATTCCAATACTTTTCCAACAATAGATGTTAGGCTTATCGACCCATAGTTGCCAGCTTATTTGCTTCCCTCTCTTTTGAATAAGATTGTCACATTACCAGTTTACCAAACCTCTGGTACTTGTCCGCAATCCAACAATTTTTGCAAAATTACAAGCAATGCATCCACCAACCCTGTAGCTACCTTTTTAGGGTCCTAGGATCCTTGTTAAGTCAACCTAGCAGGAGTTTGTAGTCCGTTATTATTACAAATTTACATCCATAAAAGTATTAGTGAAACTTCCTGACTCCAAACACGACCACCAAACCAGCCTTCTCTCTCTGGCCATATTTACGCTCTGCATTAGCCAACGTCCTAAATGCATATGCTGTTGGGTCTTCCTCTCCATTGCGCCACCTAACAGCTAATACTACCCATCTGCTGAATGGGGAGACATCACATATCAATATTAGATTCTCACTTGGGATCATAGGGTGCCAACACCTTACAGAATGATGGCTGTTTCTTCACTTCCCTGAAAGCTATGGCTTGGCCATGCAATATTTCCAAGGCTGACCGTTTTTTAAGAGTTGATGCAAAGGTGCCAGGATGGGGGCCAGGTTATGTATGAACTTTCTGTAAGAATTCACCAGCTCAAGGAAAGACCTAAGTCCCAGTACAGACATGGGAGCCAGGGCACCTTTGATCGCCCCCACTTTATCTTCCAAATGGGTGTAATCCAGTCTTGTCAACTCTGTAGCCCAAGTAGGTAATTTGGGGTGCCTGAAACACACATTTCTCTTCCCTTCTAAGGCATACACTTACCTCGGAGAAATGTCTAAGGATTATGTTCAAGTTCTCTAAGTGCTTCTTATTGGTCTTCCCTGTTATTAGCATGTTATCAAGATAAATGGCGACTTGGGGTAGACCTTGTAATATGTTCTCCATCATTTGCTAAAAACTTGCACAGGCTGACAATACCCCAAATGGCAGTTTTGTATATTGATCCAAATCCTTATGGGTATTAATTGCAGTATATTTCTGGAAATCCTCATCTAACCTCAATTGCAAGTACACATGGCTCATATCCAGCTTCATGAAGGATAGCACCCCTACCAGATTTGCATTTAATCCTCTATGCAAGGGATTGGGCATTTATCCAGCTGTGAAAAGCCATTTACAGTTTGTTTAAAATCCCCACAAAGGCAAACCAACCCGTTGGGCTTCACAGTTGGTACGACCGGTGCTGTCTATTCCACAAACTGCACTGGTTTGATGATTCCTCGCTGTCCAGCCTCCTGATTACTACCTCTACTTTTAAGGCAAATGGTACTGGGCGGGCCTTGCAGAATTGTGCAATTGCTTCCTGGTCATCATGGCTCCTTTGATAGTCCCTGGACCTTCCTGAAAACTTCTGGGTATTTAATTAGGACTTCACTCAGGCAGCCATTCCGTAATTGAAAACTGTTGAGCTAATATAGGTGAATCTTTCTCAACTAATTTCACCTCATCAAGCTCGGGCCCAAGCCTTTTACTACAATCAGTGGTAACTGAACCAGCTGCTTCTACTAAGAGACCGGAACCAAAGTTGTATCCTTTATGTATAAATGTTCCCCAGTATAGGTTGTCAGCCTAGCCAAGGTCTTACATAAATGAAGGCTTGGAGTCCAGACCGAATTTGATTAAAGACTGGTTCTGTAATCACTGAAACAACTACATCAATATTGATCTCCATTAGAACCGGATGGCCACTAAACCAGACATTTATTTTATTTGGTTCTGATTTTGATGTTGCTAAGCAATTAAACTGTTCCAAACCAGATGTAGGTGGGCTTTCCTTGGTGTTCACTTTCCTTGGGACTGACCTGTGAATTCTCTTACTCTATTTAGGTGTTCTCTTACTTCAAGTTGTGTTCCCTAAGCTCAGTTGTACTGGCGAAGGATGTCTACTCCCATCGAAATATCCTGCAACTCAGTGCTCCACTTGCCACATTTTCTAACGATAAAGCCAGTTGTAGCCTGTTTGAAGTCCAGTTGGGTTTCAGCTAATTGGCGTTTTTGCATGTTTAATCCCACATACCAAACAGTCTCGCTTTAAGGGTTAAACCAAAGTCACGTGCCTCTGCCAGACGTCTTAATCTAGTCAAAAATCCCGATACAGATTCCCCTGGTTCTCAAATTGCCAAGTAAAGCTGATAATATCTCACAGTTAGAAGAGGCTTTGGGGTCATAATATTCTTTACCTAAATCTATCCACTCTTGAAAGGTTTTAGTCACTGGTGCCTCAAGGAAAGTTAAGCGCATAATAACTCAAAAAGCTGCTGGTCCACAAGATGTCAGGGGAATTACTCGTTGCTTTTCATCTGCCCCAATGTCATTTGCCCAGTAAAAGTAATGCATTCTTTCCACATACTGGTCCCAGTCTTCAACGACAGGATCAAATGAATCAAGCTTCCCAAGTGCTGGCATAATGCTAGAAATGCTTACCCTAATGACTGTCGTGAGCAAATTTCTTAGGAGCATGCTTTTCTTGTGTCACATTGAAAGAACTTCACAGAGGTTAGTATCCCATCACCAAGCCACCCTTTATTTACACAAGCACAGGACTTGACACTGCTCCAGCTTCCTCAGAGCCAGTTCTCAGAGTGAACAGGATGTCTGACACTCCTGTTTATATCTGTCAGCCAGGGCTCCCCGATTGGACCAGATGAACAGCCCCAATCAGGGAACTCATATTGTACAACGGCTACCTGGCAGACCTCATTATAATCGCTACAGTCTCTCCAACTTATTACTCAAAAGCTTGCTCAAAAAATTTGGATTTCATTCTTCTCAAGACCTCTTGTGGCCTTCCCCTCAAAAGTTTATTTTGAAGCTCATGTCAATGTGATGAGAGAGTTACTTTAACTCAGGAATGTGATCTTCAACAGGTTCACTTGACAACTGCTTCCTTTCACAGAATCCAACTCTCAGTGCAATTGCACACCTTGTCATTCCATAATGTACATCCAGAATCTCATTCATTTCAGAGTAGTCCACTGTACTGAAATCTTACAGACCACATTGGTTAGACAGCAGCCGAAAAAAGTACTTGGCCCCATCATAGTGAGGAAAACATTTCCTTTAATGTCTGCTCCTAGTTATTCACTTTCAACTAAATATTAAAGCTTTGTTCATAATTGCACAAGCCTCCTTGTTATGGTTGAACTTCTCCGCTATCCTCAAATATGTTTTTAGTGACATTTTTCAATTAAGTACCATGCAGACTCACTGAGTATCTGAATACCAGGTGCACACAAATAGCATTGTTTTAATTCCTTCAAATTTCCCCAGAATAAACTTAGAAGTTCCAAAAAGTGCATCACAATGTCCCTGCATCGTAAATGTCTCAGGTGAAGTGTGAAAAAGATTTCCATCCTATCATTGTCATCTTTCTACCACATATCATACTGGGTAAGACTAACACATGTTCAACGGCAAGCAATTACTGAGTTAACCTTATTTGAGTTCACTAACAAACAAGGCAGCAGAAATGCTCGCGTAATGTACTACAATAAACTTGTTAAGTGATCTGGTCAACATTATTAGCAGATATAGTGATCAGTGAAGGGGGTAATGAGGGGATTGGAATAAGGCCATACAATATTATCGATCTGCATAAGTAATACTAAAAGCACTTAAACTTTCATTGGCATGGCTTTCTGGTATAAAGAATATTTCATATTAATAGAGTAAGAAATGCTACCCAGGACATTTAATTTGGTAGTTATCACCTCTGAGCAGTGTAAGAAGAAATTTATTGTTCAATAGACAATGCTTTTTCTTTACAAATTCAGGTTAAGTAGTCTCAATTCACATTTTGGCAAGATTTTGCTGAAGATTCACTCTAAACTCAGCAAGAGTCCAATGGCATTTGCATTGCAGCAACCAACTTCCTGCACATGGATGATGTTATCTGTCAGAGCTGCTGGGGATAAAACACATAGACGTATTTCCAATGTTGGCAGGCATGAGCATTGAGCAAAGAGGTGACAACAGATTAGTTGTCTTCAAGTTCTAATTGGTAGTGTAAGCGAAAACTCAAAAAGCAATGAAAGGGTTTTATTTCTGCTTTGCTGTTTATAAATGAAGTAAATCTTTGAACATCTCAACACTGTTGGATGCAGAACACCACTACTACATTGTGGTGATATTATTGGAACTCCTGAATTATTCAAAGGTAATGCACACTTGCAGGGTTTAGCATCTTGCAAAATAATACTTCCCAAAGCCTCATTAGTTTCTAACATATCTACACAATATGATGGCAAGTTGCATCCAAGTAGCACACTTAACAAAGAAAAATGTCCAATAGTACTCCGCAGATAAGTAAACAATGAAAATTGGATGCTGAACAAAGGAAGGACAGATTGAGGGATGGGGCTAATCAAAACTTTTGAAAGGAGGCAGGTAAACAGAAGAGCCTGTTAAAGAGAAGATAGTTGTGAGGGACCAGATTCAAGAAGACATTCCCTAAATAGATGAATTTACAGCCTCCAATAGTAGGGTGAAGGGACAGAGGAAAAAATTAGAGACCTAAGTCCAAAGAGCAGACCATTCAGGATGATAGGGCTGTTAAGTTTTGTAAAAGTTATAGAGATGGGAGGCAGGAGGCAATGAATGCATGTTAACATATTTGTGGACCACCATAAATTGGTGGCCAGCTTGTGCTTCTCCACCAATAGCATTACATTTAATGTATCTCACAAACAACAATGCTAAGATTGTCTTATTTGCTGGTCATTACATGTGGCACTGTAAGTTCAATAAAGAACTAACGTTAAGATGTAAACTCATGATATATCATTACTGCTGGAGAACTTTGGTTCTAAAGTGGAGGAATGATGTTAAGCGTTATATTTGATGAACGTTTCTATACTGAACGTTAACGGGGAAAGATCTAGATTTAGTTTCATATTCAATTGGTCCTATGAGTGGTTCAGAAATCTGTTTACATGAATTTAAATTAGAATTTAAAGACACAATCTACTTCACACCTTATAAGAACTATGTGAAATCATTTTACTACAAATGTTAGAAATAAACATTCAACACATTTAACACCAACAACCTCACAGATACTCAATCCCTAGGGTGAAGGGTCATCCTATTTCTATTTTAAAGTTCCTTCCTCAGTAGACACTGCTGTTTTTGTTTTTACTTAAAATTGACAAACTTCCCGATTCATTCATTGCTATCTTCTTCAGTTAACATCTCTTCATGAGAAACTATTCATACAGTTATTTACTCCTGAACATACATTATTTAAACTCATACATTCAACAGCCTTGCAGAATGTCTTCATCTGACACCATAAAGCCTTCGGGGTCGTTGGATGACAATTAAGAAGAGAGCAGACTATTGTTTCTGAAAGGGGGGGGGTGTATGGTAAAGCAAGGCTGACGGGGGGGGGGGTGTGGGTCATGCAGGCAAGGGGAAGGTGGTGATCCATGGTCAGGAACACTGACAGAATCAGTGAGTGGCCACCCCTGACAAAAGTCAGTTACTGAGTTAGGGAAAAGGTGGGCATGCACAAGACCATGTAGCTGGGTTGGGTGGGGACCTGGGAATGTGTGAAGCCTCTAGGGTTTACAGGGAGTGCCATCAAGAAGGGAATTTGGATGTTCACTGGCATGTTCAGGTGGAGGCTACAAGCGACTGGCTGAGAAGTTCTTACTATCACCTTCCATCATGCTGGAGGTAAATGGTTGCAATCACAATCGAGATGGCTGAGGTAGATGCCTTGACCTATTAGGGAAGACCCACCTATGTTAGGCTTTTGAAGGGTAAACAACAATGTCTGTTCTGTACATGGCACAGGCCTGCATGCACCCTATCCCGTAGTCACCTGATTACACTATTTCCTCCTTTGCACCTTACTGCCACAAACATTGCTGAACAATTCATTGCCAACTAGATCTTTGGACACAGAGGCCATGAAAGAACAGGGATGGTGTCTGTGGAGGGCCAAAGGTGCCAATGGGGCGCAGTACCATGTATTTGCATTCTTTCCCTTACAGCAGGCTCTCAGCACAGACATCTGTCCATGGACCTACATCCATGGCCATGATGCTGTCGCCAAGCCATTCAGACCTACAAGGAGACCCTAACAAGCAGGTGTAGGGTCAAACCACTGAAATGTATACAAAAGGGCAAAATTATTTATAATCTGTGGTCATCCTTTAATCCTCTTCCTTCCCATTACATCTCAGCATACTCCCTGGTTCCACAGCTAATGGGGTGGGAGGGGAGCGGAGTCTGTTTGTCAG
This sequence comes from Rhincodon typus, assembly GCF_021869965.1. Classification (NCBI taxonomy): domain Eukaryota; kingdom Metazoa; phylum Chordata; class Chondrichthyes; order Orectolobiformes; family Rhincodontidae; genus Rhincodon; species Rhincodon typus. Next base: position 68,245,345 of record NC_063333.1, on the reverse strand, counting down.
TGGAGCTGTCTGGCCCTGGAGGTTTGGTTGGCCACCATCTGGGGATGCTAATGGCTGGATTAGCCAGACATGCCCAGGATTTTCTTGCCAGAGGTGTCTGTGTCTAGGCTGGTGGCAGGACGCATCCATGATGCTGCTTCCTCTGAGTCCTTTCATCCTCAAAATTCCAGGAGAGCGGTTCTTCCACATTCGATGATTTCTCCACAGACATCATGGAACTTGTAAGGCCGGAATGCATTGCGGCCAGCGGTTAGAAATGGTTTGCAATGATTGGGTGTGACAGTGGGGTTAATGGGACAGTAACAATGACATACAGGGTGACATTTACTCATTTGGAAAGATGTGGATGTCTTGGGAACTATCCCAACTGCCACTGGGCCCACTTCGCCGTCTCTGCTGAAGCCACACCCACCCTGCAGCCAAGAATTCCTGGTTCCACTGCCAGACCAGGCCACTGCCAGGCCACGCATCCCACTTCAGCTGCAGATGTCGCCTGGCCCGGTGCCACCATCTTGAAGAGTCCACTGATGCCACCCCCGAACGTTGGAGGGTATGCTGCCAATGCCATTGGCCCCGAATGCCCGGAGGACAACCTCGCTGCCACCAGTCCTGTATGGTGGGAGATCAACCTCACTGTTGCTGCCTCCTATCACTGGGAGAAGCCATCTCTGCCACTCCGCATGCGCTACCCTCCCACTGCCACGCCAGTGCTGCCAACGAACCCGCTACAGAAAAGAAGGAAAAAAAGACTAAAAGAAAAGGAAAATTTAGCGAAAGAAAAGAGCAGAAGCAAAAGTAAAACAAAGAAGGAAAGCAGATGGGAGCGGATTTGTTCTATGCAAGACCCCACACAGTCATGTTACTCCACTGCACTGATTCACACCCACAAGCAGTTCAGCTGCCTCGGAGCCAATCACATCGCTGTTAGCAGGCGGAAAACCTATTGTCAATGATAACTGATCACCATTCCATAGACCGAGGCCTATCAGCTATTTCTTGCCAGTTGAATCTTCCTTCATGCATACCCCTTGACTCCAGCTTATCTGTAGTACCTCCTTCATTACTTGAAAAAAAAGCAGTGTAAACAGCACTTGTATTGAGTATCGATAGCACTTATAATGAGTGTCAGCAACATGCTTTTAAAATAGGCAGCAATTATTTCCACAATCTCTTTTTTAAACACCCCTTTTTGCAACTCAATCCACAATCAAAAATACAGAAGAATAAAAGGGTATTGTCTTTACAATGAAAATGAACAATAAAAGTTCAAGCTTCTGTTTTTCAGGTTGTGAATTGTTGGAAGTTAAAACTTATCTTTTTTAATGCTGAGATAACAAGATGTAGAGCTGAATGAACACAGCAGGCCAAGCAGCATCAGAGGAACAGGAAAGCTGACATTTCGGGTCTGGACCCTTCTTTTTTAATGCTTGTGTTTTTGGTCTTTCTCTAACCCAATATTTCTGATCCACTTTCTTTTTCTTTTGTAACCTTATTTACAATTGATGGGCAAAATGGCCAAATTCTACTCCTATGTCCCATGGTCTTATGGTCTTAAACCAGTCTAACAAACAAGATTTTTACAGGATGCTGTGAACCTGCAAAACATGGTTCATAGTCTTTTAATTAGAATCAGTTTCTTTGACATTCAAAATTTTATTGAGAACAACTGGAGACCATTAAGGCACAGACTACAACAAAACTTTTAAAAATTAATCTGAAGTGGTTTTACTGTTCAAAGGCAGAACAAAAGGAGAACTTAATTCTAACTTAAAGACCACAAGAGCAAAAGCTGGAAATTCTGAAGCAAGTAACTTACCGCCTAAACCTCCAGAGCCTGCCTGTCATCTACAAGTCACAATCAGGAGTGTGTTGGAATGATCTCCACATGCCTGGATATGTATGGCTCCAACACACTCAAGAACTTGATAGCTTACAGGACAAAGCAGTTGGAGCATGGCACTGCCACTATCTGTAAATTCCCCTCCATGCCATGTTCAATCCTAATTTGCAACAGCATCACTGTTCCTGCACTGCTGTGGGCTTAACATCTTGGAACTCCTTTCCTAATACCATCATGGACCTACATCACCTGGATAGCAGCAGTTAAAGAAGGAGGCTCGCCTCCACTTTTTCAAGGACAACTGGAGATGGGTATTGAACTCTAGCCAGCAGTGCCAACATTCCATGAAAAATAAAAATTAAAGGTGGGCATTGATTCAATTACATATTTTCTTATTGATAGTTACTGCAACTGTGAAACATAAAAGAGCATAATCAGACTGGGTGATGATAAAGACTTTATCTGGCCCATTAAATCCCGTAATTGTTTAAGTGATGAATAATAAACTGTGATTACAATAACCAATATTTATTGCCAAATTAGTATTATGGGATTTCTCTAATATCCTACATCAAAATTCATACAGTATTTCGTATGTGATATTATTTTAATCACTTCATGTCGTCATTTTAGAACCTTGAGATGTATTTGAAAGTGACTATCTGTGCTTAAAAGTTCGACTGCAGCAAATAATATGAACTAGCCCCAGTCCAGTTGTTAGCCTTTCCAAATTACATTTTTTTTACACCAGTTAACTTTATAGTCTCCCTAAGTATAATTAACTAAAATTCATGAACTACATGTGAATGTTTTGCACTTCTTGTAATGCCGCTCTGCAATGACAACATCAGCTGTCCCTCCCAAAAAACCTCAATCTCCTAACTATTGGGTTCATTCCACCCTCCCTCAGGCCCCTGTGTTTGCGACCTCAGTGTCCTATTTTACCTGAGTTCTTCTTCTGACCCAAAATTCTATCACCAGACCGACTATTTCTATTCCATAATCATCCATCTCCAGCTCCAGCCCAATTCATTCACTGGAACTCTGATCCCATCCCAAATATTTCAATGCCCAAATGCTTTTCTGAAGATGAGCCACTGGACTCAAAATATTAACTCTGCTTTCTCCCCACAGATGCTGCCAGACTTGCTGAGTTTCGCAGCAATTCCTGTTTTTATTTCAATACTCTCTGGCTGGCCTTCCACATCCCAGCCTCTGTAAACGAGACCTTCTCAGGTCCTGCAACCCTTTGTGATATGGGCACTCTTTCAATTCTGACCTCTTGCACATTCATGACTTCCATTAATCCACCACTGGCCGCCTGGGACCTTACTACTGGAATTCCCTCATTAAACCTCTCCACCTCGCTACCTCTTTCTTCTCCTTTAAGATATGCCCTAAAAACTAGCTCTTGGGCTAGGGTTTTGGTTACCTCCCCACGTATATCCATATGGGGCCCATTATCTAGTTTTGTTTAATATGGCTCCGTTGTGAATGTCATGTCACAATTTCTGATCGAGAGCCAATGATTCAACCCCTTTCCGTGGTAACTGTCTAAGACTCAACCAGACTGTTCACGAATATGGCGTTGTATTTGACCCCAAGGTGATCTTCCAATCATATAACCACACCATCACAAGGGCTACCTTCTTTAACCACTGTCACATTGCCTGACTCTAACAGTGCTCGACCTTTATGACATTGGGAATGCAATATGTGACATTAGATTTTATAATACATGCCTGCTTGCACAGGCAAGCCTCTACACACTTGGAACTTTGTAAAATTAATCGATAGACGTCTGTTGGATAAATTATTGCTATTGAGATTATAAAGACTTTTCAAAACACTCCAGCATATTAGCCAAGGATAACTAGATTACTGGTTTAATAAATTGAGAAAGATGATCAGTCCATTATGATCATAGAAACCCTACAGAGCAAATAGAGGCCATTTGGCCCATTGAGACTGCACTGACCCTTCAAAGAGCATCCTGCCTAGACCCACCCTATCCCGCGTTTACCATGGCCAGTCCACCTAATCTGCACATCCCTAGATACTACAGGGCAAATTTCTTTTAGCGTAGCCGATCTACCTAACCTGCACATCATTGGAATGTGGGAGGAAACCGGAGCACCTGAAGGAAACCCACACAGATGCAGGGAGAATGTGTAAATTCCATACAGACCCCCCCAGTCACCCAAGACTGGAATCAAACCTGGATACCCAGTGCTGTGAGATACCAGTTTTTTTTTTATTCATTCATGGACAAGGGTGTCTCTGGCTGGGCCAGCATTTATTGCCCATTCCTAATTGCCCAGAGGGCAGTTAAGTGTTACCCACATTGCTGTGGGTCTGGAATCACACATAGGCCGGACCAGGTAAGGATGGCAGTTTCCTCCCCTAAAGGACATTAGTGAACCAAATGTGATTTCCATCGATCAACAATGGATTCATAGTCATCATTGGGCTCTTAATTCCAAATATTTATTGAAGTCAAATTCCACCATCTACAGTGGCTGGATTTGAACCCAGGTCCTCAGAACATTGCCTGGATCTCTGGATTAACCATCCCACAATAATACCACTAGGCCATTACCTCCCCGTGCTAATATTTTACATGAAATGATATTTTATTATTTATTCATTCACAAGATGGGAATTTGCTGCCTGCACCATAATTTATTGCCCATCCTCAACTACCCTTGAGAAGTGATAGAGCCACCTTCCTGACTACTGCAGTTTTTTTGATGTAGGGATATCCATACTGCTGTTAGGAAGGGAGTTCCAGGATTTGGACACAACGACACTGAAGGAATAGTGATATATTTCAAATTCAGGAAGGTGAGTGGACTGAAGAGGAACTTATAGGTGATGATGCTCCCAGATATCTACTATCTTTCAGATTCTTAGCAGTACTGGTTATAAGTTTAGAAAGTACTGTCAAAGGAATATGGTGGCCTGCTACAGTGCCTCTTGTCGATGGTACACATTATGACCGCTGTACATTGGTGATGAAGGCAGTGACTGTTCGAGGTGATAGCTTGAGTGCTAATCAAGTAAGCTACCTTGTCCTGGATGGTGTCAAGCCTCTTGAGTGATGCTGGAATTGCACTCATCCAGACAAATCTGGGGTCTTCAATCACACTCCTGACTTGTGCCTTATAACTGGTGGGCGGGTACTGGGGAGTCAGGAGAAAGGTTACTCACCACAGAAATGCCAACTTCTTACCTGTTCTTGTAACCATAATATATTTATGGCTAAGTTAACAAGGTGTAGAGCTGGATGAACACAGCAGGCCAAGCAGCATCAGAGGAGCAGGAAGGCTGACGTTTCGGGCCTAGACCCTTCTTCAGAAAAAAGGATTAGCAAATGCAGTTCAATACAGATAAGTGTGAGGTGTTGCAC
>NC_063333.1:68200108-68239696 GCF_021869965.1 Rhincodon typus | reverse complement strand
AAGGGACTAGGCCCGAAACGTCAGCCTTCCTGCTCCTCTGATGCTGCCTGGCCTGCTGTGTTCATCCAGCTCTACACCTTGTTATCTCAGATTCTCCAGCATCTGCAGTTCCTACTATCTCTGAAACAAATATATTTATGGCTAATCCAGTTCATCTTCACGGCATTGGTATCCTCAAGGATATTGATCAGAGGGTTCATTGATGGTAATGTCAATGTATATGAAGAGGAGATGGTTAGATTCTCTCTAGTTGGAGATGGTGTTTGGCTGACTTAGTGTTGTGCTATATACTTAACACTTATCAGCCTAAACCTGAATGTTGTCTGGGACTTGCTACATGTAAGTAAAGACTGCTTTAGCATCTGATGATACTGCTGAATATTGTACAGTGATCAGCCCATTTCTGACCATATGATCGCGGATGGGCAATGATGAAACACTGAATATAGTTGTGTGTAGGACACCACCCTGAGAAACACCTGCAGCAATGACCTGTCACTGACATTATTAACCACTGGCAATCACTACGGTGTCCCTTTGTGCTGGTTATGATTCTGACCAATGGAGATTTCCCCCTCTGATTTCCACTGACCAGTTTCACTAGGGCCCCTTGAGGCCACACTCTGTTTAAATCTGCCTTATTGTCAGATGTAATCATACTCACCTCTCCCCTGGAGCTCAGTTCTCAGGCCCATGTTTACAGTGAGGCTGTGATGAAGTCAGGAGTTGACTGGGTTTGGCAGAAACCAAACTGAGCATCTGTGAGCAGGTTATTGCTAGGTAAGTTATGTTTGGTAGTACTGACAATTATCCAGTCCATTCTTCACTCATTATGGAAAATGTAGAACTTGAATGGATTAGATTCTTTTGAATAGGACATTCATGGACAATTTTCCATATTGCTAGGTAGGTACCACTATTGTCATGGTACTGAGACAGCTTGGCTACAGCACAAGTTTTCAGTGTTTTGCTTAAATGTTATCAGGGCCCATATCCTTTATGGCATCCAATCCCTTCAGCTTTTTTTTTGATACTGTTAATCGATTACCGCCCTTGACAAAAATTATTTGCTCAGCTCAAAGAGTCAAATCTGTATGAATGAACCACTAACCTTACTAGTTTAGTTGAAAGAGAAGTACAATTCACATCATTTGGTTAAGAAAGAGTTAAAAGCAGGCATGCAATTCATACAAGACTAAAATCTGTGCACACACCCTTTAGGTTTCTCTGACATTCCCTGAACAGTCAAAGAATTTAAAGGCTAATACCCAAGAATAGGAGCTCACACTGGCCAGGCCATAGTATTTGGTGTAATCTCCATGCTTCCAAGCATAGGGCCCTTAATTACATTAAAGGTTGATCTCTGGAGTTTTCGCTTCTGGCACGCCCAAAATCCTTCACTTTCATCCTAAATCCTTATCTTCCTAAACTGTGGTGTTTTACTTCTCATTGGCTTTGGTTCATCTGGGGAGCCTGTGTCTTTTCATTATTGGGTCCACTGGTAGCATTACCTCATTACTCTTCCACCAACTAAGGATTTACCCCTCACGTCATTCCACTGAGCTGACCTGGTTTGAACTGGATCCAACCAGCAGAAGACAGTAGCTGGGGCTTGGGTAGGTTGAGTTCACAAGCTGCTGTTTTTATGTGTGAGCAGCCCCTGGCCAACAATACTATGTGGAGTGAATCAAATTGTGTGAAGACTGGCATCAGTGATGCAAGGCACTTTAGGAGCGGGCCAAGATGGGTCATCAGTTGAACGCTTCTTGCCAAGGATTGTTACAAATGCTTCAGTCTTTTCTTTTACATCGTGTGCTATGTTCTCCCATTATTGCAACTTGAGATATTTACCAAAATTCACAACTGGATGTAGCACAATGGGGCGACGTTAGATCTGATCCATTGATTGTGGGATCATGTAGCTCTGTCGATTTGCTGTTTGATGTGCAAACAATTCCTCCCCGTAGATTCACCAGACTAACACCTCATTTTAGGCATACCTGGTGCATGCTGTCCTGCTCTCTCCATTGAACCAAGGTTGATCTCCTGGCGTGATGGTAATGTTAGAGTGGTGGATATGCCAGGCCATGAGGTTACAGATTATGATTGAGTACAATTCTGCTCCTATTGATGGCACACTGCACCTCCTAGCTGTCCGGTTTTGAGCTTCTAGATGTATTTGAAATGCATCTCAATTAGCACATTGCTAGTGCCACACAAAATAAATGAAGATAAATTGTCTAGCTCTTCATTCATGCTGTTAAGTAAACAGAATTTTAGCAATAAAAAATAAAAGTGCTGGAGAAACTCAGCAGGTCTGGCAGCATCTGTGGAGATAGTTAATGTCTTGAGTTAGAAAAATCATTTTGGATGAAACATTAATTCTGTTGGTCTCTCCACAGACGCTGTCAGATCTGCTGAGCTTCTCCAGGACTTTCTGTTTTTGTTGCAGATTTCCAGCATCCATAGTATTTTGTTTTTATTTAAGAGTTTTGCAATATATTTTTATTGACAGTTTATTAATAAGATCATCAAGAATACTTACAACCTCAGCACTATTTTGTGTATCGTTCTATTTTTTACAAAATTTAGGAACTATCAGAAATGTTAGTTTATTATTGAAAGGTAGTAAGCTGAGTCCTCTCCCTCAGGTGGGTATAAAAGATCCTATAATATGACTTAGAAGGGGATTATTGCAACATTTCTGGTAAATACTTAAGACTCACGCAACATCAAAAAAGCAGATTAGTGGTTATCATGGGGCAGGTTAGCTCAGTTGGCTAAATGACTGCCATGCGCTTCAGAATAATGCCAACTGTGAGGTTTTGATTTCCACTCTGACTAAGGTAGACTTGGAATCTGCCTCTTCACCCTTCCCCACCGAGTGGAAGGCAATGGCAAATCACCATTGACAAAAACTGCTGAAAAATGCCTCAGGATGAAGCATCAGCAAATGATGGACCAAGGACTTGCCTTCAGGCAGAGCATGAATGAATTTTACTCTTTAGGAGATCTTGCTGTGTGCAAATTTACCACATTACACGAGTGACTACAATGCAAAAGTACTTAACTGGTTGTGAAACCCCTTTGAGATTTGTTTGTGAAAATACAAGTCCTTGTTTAAAATACGTGTTTTTCTAAAATTAATATAGATGTTATACTGCAGAAGTTAAAACCAACCATTTCAAACCATTTCAAGTTAAACACAATGGAATCTATTTTCTCATATTTTGAAAGAAATCAAGTTGATGACAATGAATATGCTGCAGCCAGTTTTGTGCAACTCGATTTTATTAGAAACAGAAAACCGACCACTCTCAATGTATTTTGCTCTTCTTAAACTCCTCAAGCAGTGAATGAACCTCCTATTTGCACGGGTGAAAAACATTTCATTAGCCTCACTGTGGAGAGGAAACTTTACAATAATGGCACTAGGAGTTCAGCATTTGAAAGGAGTGTCATAGGTCCTTGTGGATTGCACAGTGGGAAGCTGTCGACCAACTAGTGAGTCGGAACAGACAAGGAATATGAAATGAAGAAAGTGAGCTTGGAACCGTACTACAAATTGTATGAATTCAGACTCAGATACTGTGAGAAGTTGGGAAGATTTCCTGAAGATATATCACAATAATCACTAAGGTAAATAAGAATATCAGCTGCTTGGAAGTGGAAGTGAAGGACATCCATTAATATTGAGTTAATATGACTTGTCCTCTTATCCATTCATGTGGTTGTGAGCATTGCTGAGATGAAAGTATACATTGCCCCTTCATAATCCTCCTTGAGGAAGTGATGGTGAGCAGCATCAGACCCCACTAATGAGTAAGGAACGGTAATGTGGTGTTGAATCTTCCAAGAGCCTGAATGACATGGACTATGGCAGAACCACATGACAAGTTTGGTGAAGTCTATCTTGATCTGGGGAGCAACTCACTGCAATTTTTATGCATTTGTGAAGCGATCAGGTGAGTTTCTTACAAGACAGTGGCTAGTTGCCAATTAAGAGTGTTATACCTTGTGACATGCCTTATTGATGGCATAACTCTCCCCATTAATATTCAACTTTGTATCTTACCAAACACGATGAACAAGCTAGAATTCTTAACATGGAAGTCAGAGACATCCAATTGGATACCAAGCACCAACAGTTTTTGAATTTTGATTTATTACTGTCGTTAGTTTTGTTTGGTTTTCCATACAGTACAGGCTGACAGCTCTAGGCACTCTCTGTGGGCACCAACCAAACAAACACCAAGACCACGGACTTCAGTATCTCACATGTGTCAGCCTCTAAGAACCCTCACGGAACATCTCAGATCCATTCACAGGACACTCTACACTTCAATGCTGCATCTTGGATGGCACTGGCATTGTAATCCTGCAGCAAGGACACTGTGCATTCAAGGGCCCAATCATGGACTGAATCAGACTGTGTCTCCAGCATATTAGCATACTGTCTTTGTGCTCACTTTCTCTGAGCCTATCCGAATACTCACAGCATCTGCATCACTTCGCCTTGTTTTCCTGCACTTTGTCCCCTCAGCTAGAGATACCAGGTTTACAGTGCTGCTGTACTACCATGCAGTTCAATGTAGACACAAGGCCATTGAGCCTGTTATAATTGTTAAATGGTCCTCAGTCAAAAAACAAAGCCTTCACTCAGGGGTCCCATCACAGTAAGTCAAGGGCATCCTCTGAGACCAGCCCAGGGGCCTGGAGTGGTCAGAGTCAGGATGCCCTTCTCATAAAGGGGGAGGAGCGAAATGCCAGGCAGCCCACCACCTGTTAGAGTCGTAGAGATATAGAGCTGTACAGCACAGAAACAGACACTTCAGTCCAACTCTTCCATGCAACTAGATAATCTAAACTGATCTAGTCCCATTTGCCAGCATTTGGCCCATATCCCTCCAAACCCTTCCTATTCATATACCCATTCAGATGCCTTTTAAATGTTGTAATTGTACCAGCCTCCACCACTTCCTCTGGCAGCTCATTCCATACACACACCATCCTCTGTGTGAAAATGTTGCCCTTTAGGTCTCTTTGACGCTTTCTGCCCCAAAGTGGAAACAGACAGGCCTGAAGGGAGATGGAAGTGAGCAGGAGAGCTGTTACTTTTGGTGCAGATGGGGACATGTGCTGAGTGAGTAGACGGTACCAAGGGCATGAAGAGTTAGTGATGACGGGGGTTTGGGGTGGGTGACAGTGAGTGAGGGTACAGTAGCAGAGATAGAGTGTAAGATACGAGAGAAAAGATGGTGGTGGTTACACTGGCAGCTGTGGAGAAGGAAATTGACCTTCTTCCTACAGTACTGTCCATTCCTCCAGATAGCTGAGACTGCGCTGACCCAGGTGGCAACTCAGTCTGGACTGGCATGGTCTGGTGTCATGCCACCCCTGCTGATCATGGGGAAAGAGGGCAACCCACTTGTGTACTACCCCATCCAGCAGGATCCCTAGTCCCTGCCTGGAAAGTGGGACTCCAAATTTCCAGCATCTGCCACAGCTGGGGAAAATGTCAGAAACACTGCATGGCAGCTCTGGACTAACTATGTTTGTTTGGGTGCACAATGGGCCATTAAAATAGTGCCAGCACCGGGGGTGTCAGTCAATTCCAGTAAATGCTGGCAAGTGTTATGGAATGGTCCGTTGTAAAATGGGGCTAGAATCAGACATGAGAGATGCCACAATGGTGGTGTAGGTAGTTAATGAAGTGATTTTGGCAAGATGCAAACTCATTAGACACCACAGTGAAAAACCCTCCAAAATCCTTGACGTAACTGGCACTTAGCCAAAAGAACATAAGATTCAGCTCATCGTTCAAAGTCAAGATGGCATGTGACATGGAGAATCTTACAGGAAGTACTGTGCTTCTTGTGTCTATTGCTCTGTCAATCTAAGCCATAAGTTTGTGGGTCATAAGTTTTTGAAGATGCTGTTGAAGAAGCCTTGACAAGTTGCTGCAAAGCAGATTGTAAATAATGCACTCTGCAGCCACAAAGGGCCAGTGGTGAAGCAAGTGGGTGTCTAAAGAGAAAGGAGGGGTATTATTCCTGCGGGCTGATTAAGGATACTTCTTAAGTATTGGAGCTGCACTGAAACAGGCAGTTAAGGAGAATCCCATCACAAATGGCAGAGCCCTTAAGAGTACTGATAGGCAGAGGGATCTGAGTGTACAGGTACACAGGTGACTGAAAGTGGCCACGCAGGTGGAGAAGGTAGTCAACAAGGCATATGGCATGCTTGCCTTCATCAGCCGGGGCACTGAGTTTAAAAATTGACAGGAAATGTTGCAGCTTTATAGAACTTTAGTTAGGCCGCATTTGGAATATTGTGCTCAATTCTGGCAGCCACAATACCAGAAGGATGTGGTGGCTTTGGAGAGGGTACAGAAAAGGTTTACCAGGATGTTGCTTGGTATGGGGGGCATTAGCTATGAGGAGAGGTTGGAGAATCTTGGGTTGTTCTCACTGGAACAACGGAGGTTGAGGGGGGACCTGATAGACGTCTACAAGATTATGAAGGGCATGGACAGAGTGGACAGTCTGAAGCTTTTTCCCAGGGTGGAAGAGTCAGTTACTAGGGGGCATAGGTTTAAGATGTGAGGGGCAAGGTTTAAAGGCAATGTACAAGGTATGTTTTTTACACAGAAGGTGGTGGGTGCCTGGAATTCACTGCCAGGGGAGGTCGTGGAAGCAGATACGATGGTGACTTTTAAAGGGCATCTTGACAAATACATGAATAAGATGGGAATAGAGGGATACGGTCCCCGGAAAGGTAGGGGGGTTTTAGTTCTGACGGGCAGCATGTTGGTGCAGGCTTGGAGGGCCGAAGGGCCTGTTCCTGTACTGTAATTTTCTTTGTTCTTTTTTCTTTGTTCTATTCTTAACTTGTGTCTTGTAGACTATGGAAAAGCTTTCCAAAATTCCCAACCCCTGACCTTGTTGTAACCACAACATTCATTTTACTGTTTCAATTAAGTTTCTGGTCAATGGTGACCCCACAGGATGATGATGGTCGAGGATTCATCAAATATAATGCCACTGAATGTGAAGTAACAATGATAAGATTGTACTTTGTTGGAAATGATGCCTGAAATTTGTGCGGTACCAATGTCACTTGCCACTGATCAGCCCACTTAAGATTTAACTACATTGTCATGTAGACTGGGTAAAAGTGGCAAATTTCCCTTCCTTATTGGTGAACCAGATTGATTTTTACAATAATTCAGTGTTGCCTTATAGCACGTTGCTTTTTATTTCAGATTTTGTTTATTTTTAAATTTAGGCATTGGGCTTTTGCTGATTAAGGCAATGGGTTGTATCCCAGGTTGGTAACCTGGAAATAGCTGTGGCTAGATTCTTGAGGAAACTTTTGAGGAGACAGTCAAAGAAGAGGCTGCCTCCAGGAGCCATCCAACTCAGAATGGCAGGAGCGCAAATGGGAATACTTGGCTCTCTGGGTTGCTGACAATGCCAATGACAGAGTTGGGCACTGATATTGTAAATTGGGGACTGTGACATCTTAACTGGGGAGAAGTGTGTTAACAATCATGCCCCACCCTCCTGCAAGTCATCATGAAATGTAGAAATATATAACAATCCCAAAGAAACCACCAAAGCTGTTTGCCTGGTTGACCCAGAAAAAATGCAACGTGCCTTCACAGAAATAAAAAATAAATATTTATGTTAACACACTTAACTTTGTCAGGAACAGTGAGCAAAATGGATTTCTAATCTGTGCAATTTAAACCATGTCTCTACAATACCCAAAACATGCACTCAGTCGTGATTAAGACAGGCAAACAGAAGACAAATGGTTTAACTCGTATACCATGTGTGGCTAAAAATATAGACAAGGTAAAAACAATTTTTAAGATCAGAAGTATATTAGGTGGGTTATTATAGAGGGCTGGGTCAGGGTGGGATGCTCCAAGGGTTGATGTGGACTTGTTGGGCCGAACAGCCTGTTTCCACACTGTAGGGATTCTATGATTCTATGAAGTCCAGAACACAAGTGGGAAAGCCTTTTTTTCTCCAGCAGTCCTTCAGATTTTAACAATGGTGAGATGCTATTGTCTATACAGTAAAGGTCATTCTTTGATTCGATGGTTGAGCAGGTGGACGCATGTCTTTTCTCGTATGAATTATTTATTTTAAGATTTCTGGGGTTTTCTGTCTTTTTCCCCATGGGAGAGAGAAAGATAGAGAGAGAGACAAAGAGAGGTGAGAAAGAGACAGACAGAGAGAGAAAGAGAGAAGTGGTCTGCAGGCTCTGGATGTTTTCACTTCCGGCTGCTCTTGGCACTTACATCTTTGGTAACACTCAACAGGACAACCAATCAGAGAGCTGCTGCTGGGCAGAATTTCCTCAACTCATAAGATTCTTGGTGTCATTCAGGCTCAACCTATCCCTTTATCACTTCCAAAGAGCAACATTATACTACACAGTTCAACAAGACATGGGTGAGGTCACATTTGTTGCACTGCGTACAATTCTTTTCACCCTGCTATAGGATAGATGTTATTAAACTGGAAAGGGTACAAAAAAGATTTACAAGGATGTTATTGGGACAGGAAGGTTTGAGTTATAAGTAGAGGCTGGATAGGCTGGGACCTTTTCTGCTGGAATGTAGGAGTGACCTGATAGATGAGCATAGATAAGGTGAATGGCCAAGGCCTTTTCCCCAGGTTAGGGGAGCCCAAATGTAGCGGGTGTAGGTTTAAGGTGAGAGGGAAACATTTAAAAAGAACCTGTGGGTCAACTTTTTCACACAGTATGTGTTGCCTAAGTGGAACAAGCTGCAACTGGAAGAGGTAGAGGCCAGTACAACTACATCATTTAAAAAACATTTTGATGGGCACATGGATCAGAAATGTTTATAGGGAATAAGGGCCAAATTCAAGCAAATGGGACTAATTCAGTTTAGGTAACCTGGACTGCATGGACAATTTGGGCTGAATGCCACCTATTTCTGTGCTGTATGACTCTATGATTTGTTTTTTCCAAGTTGCAAAACTTTCCTGGTTTTCAATTATAGCAGTTCAACTTTTGTTTCAGTTTCTGGTTACAAAATGTTTACATAACATAAAGGGCTGACTCCAGATGCTTTGTTAAATTCAGAAAGGCAGGAGGGCCAATTAGAATACCTGACTCTAGAATGAAGATGGTGCAAGGCCACAAGTGCCAGATGATCTTGCAGATGTTTTGCACTTGTCCTACCTACAAGCTCCAGCTACACTGGGGGAGCCAGGTAAACTGTGAAGAGTGTCTTCAGTTGACACTTTAATCAGCTGCCCACCCCTGGTCACTTCTACCACAGGGTAAAAATTCAGCCCCATATTTTCCAACTGCTATGGTGCGATTTGAATATCAGCTTCTGGATTATTGATCTGCTTACATAGCCTCTATGATACCCTACCCACTACATTGACTGAAGAGATTTGTGACCTGCTGAGGTTGGAAAGGCACTATATCAATGCAACTTTTTTTTCTACTTAACATTTCACACAATTCTTTTGGAAACTGGGGCGTTTGAAATTAAACAGATAATTGGGATAGTTATCTGCAGAAACTGAGGAGAATGGATAAATAAAATGTTTTTTAAGAAGGTGGAGAGTGCCTCAGGATCTGTTTTCTGGTCTCTTTTGTTTATTATCATTTGTATAAATAATTTGAACAAATTATTCTGCTGCTGTGGATGTATCTTGAATAGGAAATTCATAACTCATTCAATATCCATATTTACACAATTTAGAACAAAATTCATTGCCTCTTCTGGAACTTTAAAGACCACTTTAAAGAACTTTAAAGAATGATGTTTAAAGATGTGGGCACGAGGAGCACTTATCAGGAATTGGGCATAAAGAACAACACATCTCTCATAGTTTTCTGTCCTTTCACATTTCAATAGGTAGATAACAATTATTACTGCTTTATGTGTGTGTTGCTGGAGCTGCACCTATCTGGGCAATTAAGGAATATTCCAACACATTCCCGATTTTTGCCTTGTAGATGGAGCACAGCCTTTGGAGTGTTAGTAGGTGAGTTACTCACTGCAGGATTCTTGAGTGCCAGACCCACTGTTGTTGTCACTGTGTTCATATGGTGAATCCAGTTCAGGTTCTGGTCAATGGTAACCCTCAGGAAGTTGACAGTAGGAGTTTGAATGTCAAGGGGTAATGGCTAGATTGTCTCTTATTGGGGATTGTCATTGCCTGACACTTGTGTAGTGTGAATACTAACTGCCACTTGTCAGCCCAATCCAAATCTTGCTGCATGTGGACATGGACTGCTTCAGTATCTGAGAACTCACAAACAATGCTGAACATCGTGCAATCATTGGTGAACATCCCACTTTTGACCTTATGATGGAGGCAATGTCATTGATGAAGCAGCTGAAGATTGTTGGGCCAAGGAAACTACCTGGAGGAACACCTGTAGAAATGTCCTGGAGCTGAGACATCTGACTTCCAATTCCACAACTATTTTCTTTTGTCCCAGTGTATGATCCCAACAAGTGGAGAGATAGCCCCTGATTCCATTGACTCGAGTTTTATTGGGCTTCTCAATGCCACTCTCTGTCAAATGTGCTTTCACTTCACCTCTGCAATTCAGCTGTTTTGTCCATGTTTGAACCAAGGCTGTAATGAGGTCAAGAGCTGAGTGGGCCTGGAGGAACCCAAACTGATTATCAGTGAACATGTTCTTGCTAAGTGAATTCTGCCTGATAGCAATGTTGTTGACACCTTCCATTTCTTTCCTGGCGATGGAGAGCAGACTGATGGATGGCAATTGGCCGCGGTTAGTCCAGTTCCTGACTCAAAGAGCTACTAACACCTCATGAGATTCCGTCATACCTGTGTACAAGAATTGTTAACATGGTGACAATTTTCTACTAGAGACAGGCTATTTTTCCAGGTTTCTGAACGTTTGACAACAGCATGACGCATCAATTGCTATCATTGATGGTATTCTGCGGCATCATGAGAAATTCTCTTAGTCAATTTTCGCCAGTACATGGGCAAGGAATTTCCAGACATATGTCCAAAGTGAGGCATTGATTACTTTACATCATCACGTTATCTTTAACCACATGGTCTCATGGAGCAAATAGTTCATATTGTTAACTCTTTGATTATAATGTGCCAGGAAATGAAGCAGGAATTCTCAGTCACATTCCTGTTTGTCCAGATTGGTAGCTGATAACTGGATGCAAAACCCAAAGAGAATGTAAAAATACAGTGAAGCGAAAAGATGCAAGGTTAATGATTTTGAAATCAGTGTACTGAGGAGACAGGCTGGTAAAGATGAATAAAGGCAGCATAATAGGTGACCAGTATTTAGTGTGGGTTGGGGAAAAGGTGGTAATGTTTTGAATGAATGGAAGAAAATCAAAAGTGGGCTGACTGCCAACTTGAAAGAAAATGTGCTGACAATGTCAGAGACACTTGTTGGAAGTAAGTGAGTCACTTCATGAAACAAAACACAATACACAAGAAATATGTGAATGGTGGCATAGGCACTTTGTACTATCTCTTATGACCTGACAATGAGCGGGGACTTTATAATTTGATCTGTGTGGACTGTTGGACTGAATGGTCTGTTTCTGCCCCTTATATCCTGTGTAATCTTAAATAAGAGAAAGAACAATAAAACAGGAGGTGGAGGCAACAATGCAGATGTTTACATCAATGGATATGTGGCAAGAGTGGAAGAAAGTTACAGTACAGATGAGAAAGGCAGCTTTAGTGATGAATAATACTCAGGTTTTGTAATGTGGATTAAAGTTCAATGTGATTTGGTTCAAGACTTCATTAGAGGCTGGTTAAAATATGACTAAATGAACTGGAATCTGCAGGTGGGATGAGAGCAACTGCCCTTGACATTGAAGTAGTATTAAGTAAAGAATGGTATTAAAGAGCCCTAGCAAAACCGATGTCAATGGAAATCAGGGTGAAAATGCTTCACTGGTTGGAATCACACCGAGCACAAAGGAAAATGATTGTCATTGTTTGAGGCCAATCACCTCAGGCCCAGGTCCCTGAATGAATTCTTCAGAGTAGGGCCTTAGGATCAACAATATTCAGTATTTTCTCAATGACCTTCCTTCCATCATAATGTTGGAAGTTAATGTTCACTGATGATTGTACTGTATGCAATAGCATTTGCAACTCCTCGAACACTGAAGCAATCCATCTGTAAGGCCTGAACAGCATTCAGGCTCAGGTTAATAAGTGGCAAGTGAGATCTACAGTATGCAAGTATCAGGCAAAGAACATTTCCAACAAGTGAAAATCTAACCATCTTCCCTCTACAATTAATGGTGTTATGATTACTGAAACCCCTGCTATCAACATTCTGAGAGTGACAATTGGGCTCAAACTGAACTGGCCCATCTATGTATATACTGTGGCCACAAAGGCTGGATACTATGTAGCAAGAAACTGATCTCCAAAACCATTCTGAAGAAGAGTCATATCAGACTCGAAATGTTAACTCTGTTTCTTTCTCCACAGATGCTATCAGACCAGTTGAGTTTCTCCAACACTTTCTGTTTTTATTTCAGATTTTCAATATCTGCAGTATTTTAATTTTATTAAAGATAGCAGGACAAATGGAAGGAACATTTAATAGAGTTTACATAATCCTGAGCTTTAGGATAGGAATAGGATAGGAAACTTTAGTTCTGAAGATAGTTTAGACAGTTTGGGACTGTCCTTCAAGAAAGAAACAGGTTACAAGGCGACCTGTTTGAAGTTTTCAAAATCATGAGAGGGCTGGATAGATTAGATAGGAGAAACTGTTTCCACTCATAAAACAATCAAGCTTAAGAGACAGTGCAGATTTAAAATTATTTGCAAAAGAAAGAAAAACATGATGTAAGTAAAACTTTTTCATGCACAGAGTGATTTGGATGTAGAACATGCTGTCAGATGTATAATGGAGGCAGACTCAATTAAGGCATGATTATTTAAACAGAAACAAAGGACAAAGTTACAGCAAAAAGGCAGGAGCTTGGCAATAAGTTATGATGCTCACTTGGAGAACTTGTTTAGGCATGATGGACTGAATGGCCCCTTCTGCACCGTAACAGTTCTGTAATTCTGTGAAGAACTAATAATGCAACACACACACACACTGGTTAGAAATGAGAAGTGAGTCCCAAAACAAAGTTAAAACATGTACAGATCAGTTGCTGTGGGTCATTCATAAAGAGTAAAAAGTGCAATGCTCATAGTTGAATTTCAGATTCTATATTTGTAGGTTAGTTGTAGGTTTTGGTGGCTGGCTGCCAACGCGCTGAGTAAGAAAGGCCTTTGTTGGTCCTATTTCCTTAGACTGGCTTGCTGACTAGCTGGCTTCTAGTACTTGGAGCAAGGGTGCTTTACCTGCATCTTGATTCTTTGATCAGTGCAAGGACTCCAGGCTAGTACACATGAGTTCCTTAGCTCACTGGCACAGATGAACACCTCAGCTGAATAGTACAGCTTTCTCATCTGGCACTGAAGCTAGGGTTGTACTTGCTTTTAACTCCTGTTTTGTATATTCTTGAAAGATAAGACATAAAACATGTATCTCATCCAGACTGTTGTCTTTTGTCCCATCATGTTGACAGTCTGAGATAACTTCCACAGATGGACAGAGCACAACAGGTGCTGGAATTACATGAAGGCTTCT
This sequence comes from Rhincodon typus, assembly GCF_021869965.1. NCBI lineage: Eukaryota > Metazoa > Chordata > Chondrichthyes > Orectolobiformes > Rhincodontidae > Rhincodon > Rhincodon typus. Next base: position 68,226,016 of record NC_063333.1, on the reverse strand, counting down.
CTGTTTCACTTTTACCACACTGCAGATTGTGCAGCCTGGTTCAGTACAATAGTCCTTTTTCTCCTTGTCGAGAAGCAGTTTCTATTTCAAGAAGTCTCTCCAATAGTTTTCACATTAATAGTCTCAAAGTGTCTGTTTCCAGCCAGCTTTATCAGAATCAAACAACATTATTGCAAATGTAAGTTTTGATGAATCATTGGTCCCAAAACTAAGTCAATAATGTTTGAATATTCCTAGTGCTGTCCCTCCTGTCTCTTTTTCAACATGCTAGCAGCTTTTGAGGATTTAATAGACACTCCTGGAAACCCTGAATTAATCAATGATATTTTTGTGATTGACTGTTAAGATAACACCATTTACATATCTGCTTTTGACTTCAGTTGAATCCATAGAGAAGTCATGTGGCTTTTGGGAGTTATTTTCTTAGACTAATTTTAAGGATAGATTAGCTTTCTTGTCAAAATATGAAATTTTATAAATATCAGTCATTTGATGGGACAGACCTTGCTATTTCTGAAAAAAGTTATACATTTCATCAAAGCTTTTTCTTTTACATGCATCACAAGAATTCACAAAAATATCCATTCGAAGGGCAGAAAATGCTGATTGGCTGGAAAATGAACTCTGATTGGTAGAGGAATTACCAGGGAGAATGCACCAACTAATGATGATTGTACAAAAGGAAACCCAAAGGACTACAGATACTGGAAATCAGAAACAAAAACAAAAATTGCTGGAAAAGCTCAGCCCATCTGGCAGCATGTGTGGAGAGAAAGCAGAGTTAATATTTCAGGTCAAGTGACCCTTCTTCAGAACTGAACTTCTAGTTCTGAAGAAGTATCACTGAACCTGAAATGTAAACTGTGCTTTCTCTCCAAGGATGATTGAAAGTTAACTGCCACTCTTTATTTAAATTTTAAAATGGACAGTTTGACACCATTATTATAATGATGAATTTGTGACAGTTTTCAAGCTTCCTGCTGCTTGTTGACTCTACTCTACACTACAAGGAACATAGAAATTCCAAAAGTGCTGCTCAATTTGTCCAATGTGTATGCATCACTGGAGCACCAGAATGCAAATCTTCCCTAAAAGCACAACTCAGACTGAAAACTTGCTGTGTGGGAGTAACAGGTACAAACTGACAACTGCTTAATTAAAATCACAGTGTACCTAATCAAGGAATGTTCCTACCTTTCTTCCCTGCACATGTACAGAGTGAAAGTTTGAAAGACTCACACTTCTGTACCACTTTCATTTTTCAGCACACAGATATCTTGTCAGTGTAGCGTCAATACAGACATGCATTTATCAAGTTTTGGTTACAGTGTAAAGATGAAGGTGCATGTCTGCTGCAATATTCTCCACAATTATTTTCACATTAGCAATGAAAACATATGGCAACTAAAGTTCTGGCATTGTGCCAAATCCAGTGAGCGTTCAGGGAAATATATTTTAAAAAAAACTAAAATCTTCAAGTATTAAATAGCTGTTAATTACTATTTCTCATGAATTGATCTGGTAACATGTCCTTTAATGTTCTTCCAATAAAAAAAGAATTAGAGCAAAATAGAGAATATTGTAAAGAAGACTTTGCATCACTGATAGGACGGCCTTCACAATTGCACCATATCCCAGACAACAAGGTGCAGAGCTGGATGAACACAGCAGGCTAAGCAGCGTCATTGGAGCAGAAAGGCTGACGTTTCGAGCCTAGACCCTATGATGCTGCTTAGCCTGCTGTGTTCATCCAGCTCTGCACCTTGTTGTCTCGGATTCTCCAGCATCTGCAGTTCCTACTATCTCTGCACCATATCCCAGTTGTGTTCAAAGGGAGAACTGCCCTCATGGCAGATTCTTTCAGCTCAATAAGTCATTGTAGCATATTCCTGAAATGGTGAAGACAACATTTGAAAGACGGAGTGCTCTCAGAGTATTTCAACCTTTGAGATGGATTTAGATTTAATTTCTAATTAACAAAAATTGCATTACTATGGAAAGAACATGGTAAAACCTTTCAGATTACTTATTTCAACATGATGAAATCAAGGGATAATTTTATGTCTGTTGTCTGTACATTCTGTGGGCTCAGCTCCAACAAAGATTCCAGCTTCATTGAATTTCAAACCAATATTGTTCACACAGCAGCTTCTGTGACTGGTTAGGGTTGCTATGCTAATAATTTCTATCAATATGTAAATATCAGCTTCAGCGTTTACTCAAAGTATATCCAGATCTTCACAACAAGAGTAGCTGGCACATTGCTGTTTAGCTAGGATCATTACAATGGTATAGCTATTTATAAAGAGAAACTTCCAACAAATAGTAACATTTGTTTTTTTTATGCACACATTTTTTTTTCCTTTTAGGTTGCAGTTGAAAGAAACAGCTGATTGTCAACTTGTTGAGCCACATCATGAATGCTCCCTCCATAGCCAACAAATCCTGGAATTATAATGTGTTCTTTGGGTTTTACTATTATGTTAATTTTCATAACAGGAACCCTGAGACTGTGTTATTACTAAAAGCAAATACTAGAATATGTAAGTTCAAAGTAACTAAATAATAAACTTATCAGACACATTGCAATAGTCTGGACATAAACTGGTTGATGAACTTGACCTTCTTGATGGGTTGGTTTGGATAGAGATGAAGGGTATTGCTGGGGGGTAAGTGGGGTGCAGGGGTGAGCTATCATTACTGGGAGTGGCCTACAGACCTCCAAACAGTAATCACAATACTGGATGCAATCATATCAGAAAAATATTGGATGCTTGTGATCAAGGAATGGCAATAATTAAGGGTGACTTTAATCTCTGCATAAAATGTGAAAATCAAATTGGATGAGTGATATACGGAATTCTTTTCAGGTAGTTTCTGAGAGCAACATGTTTTGGAACCAACCAGAGAGCAGGATATATTAGACTTAGTATTGTGCAATGTGACAGGATTAATTGATGACCTCAGAATTAAGGCACCCATAGGTAGCAAGTGACCACAATATGATTGAATTTTACAAAGAGTTTGAAAGGGAGAAGGTTAAGAATAAGACTAGTATTTGAAACCTAAATGAGTGGAACTATGTAGCCATGAAAGCTGAGTTAACCAGGTTATGGGAAAAATAAATAAGGGGCAGAATCTCATCAGAAATTGACTACGTTGTCTCGGGTGAGTTTCATGAAGAATTTGTCTCCCCAAGGCCGAGCAAGATTTCTCATGCCATTGTCCCAAACTTCAGGTTGTGAACTTGCTCACCAAGCCAGTGTGTTTGATTGCAGACGTTTCGTTACCCTGCTAGGTAACATTATCGGTGTGCCTCCAGTGAAGCTTTGGTGTTCTGTCCTGCTTGTTATTTATATGCCTCGGTTTGCTGGGGTGGTTGGCATCACTTCCACTTCTGTTTTTCAGTGGTTTGTATATTGGGTCTAATTCAATGTGTTTGTTGATAGAGTTCCATTTGGAATTCCAGGCCTCCAGAAATTTCCTGGCATATCTCTGTTTGGCTCATACTATTATGGATGTGTTGTCCCAGTCGAATTCGTGTCCTTCTTTGTCTGTGTGTATTGAGACCAGTGAGAATTGGTCGTGTCTCTTGGTGGCTAGTTGGTGTTCGTGTATCCTTATTGTCAGTTTTCTTCCAGTTTGGCCTATGTAATGTTTTTTGCATGGTATTTTGTACATTGCATTAGTTTTATTGGTTGTGGGTATGGGATCCTACCCTGGGACACCAGAATAGAAGAGGATGAGATAATGATATCCATTGACGTAACAGTACTATTTACATCCATAAACGTCGACCTAGACAATTGCCACACTGCTGGACGAATCAGGAAGGCAGGCACCCCACGACACCAACAGCATCAACAAGGACAGAACCCTGAAACTGCCTCACAACCCACTTCACCTTCAACAACTGTATATTCAAACAAATCAACGGAACATCAGCGGGATCCCCAATATCAGGACTGATTGCAGAAGCGGTATGCAAAGGCTAGAATAAACAGCGCTCACCAATATACAACCCAAACTCTGGGTCCGCTATGTAGATGACACCTTCGTAATTATCAAATGCGCAAGACTAGAAGAAAACCACCGACACATAATCAACATCTTCACCGGAATAAAATTCACAAAAGAAGAAGAGAACAATAACCAATTACCCTTCCTAGACATAATGGTGGAACATAAGAACAAGGGGGAACTCCAGACTAGCGTATACAGAAAGACCACACATACGGACCTTACTTAATTACTCCAACAACTCCCCCAAAACCCATAAACGGAGCCTGATCAGGACATTATTCAAACCAGCCACAACACACTGCAGCAATTTGGAACTGCACAAAGCAGAATAGGAGCACATATATAGAGTTCTTAAAGGGAATGGATATCCAAAAAGCATAATCCACCGTTACCTCCACCACAGACCAAAACAAGAAGACACAACACAGCCAGACACATTAGTCACCCTACCGTACATCAGAGACATATCAGAGATGACCACAAGACTACTCAGATCCCCAGGTATCAGGGTAGCCCACAAACCAACAACGACCCTGCAACATCTACTGACGATTGTTTAGGATCCCATACCCATAACCAATAAAACTAACGGAATGTACAAAATACCATGCAAGGACTGTGAAAAACATTACATGGGCCAAACTGAAAGAAAACTGACAATGAGGATACACAAACACCAACGAGCCACCAAGAGACACAACCAATTCTCACTGGGTCTCAATACACACGGACAAAGAAGGATATGAATTCAACTGGGACACCACGTCCATATTAGCACAAGCCAACAGAGGCATGCCAGGGAATTCCTGGAGGCCTGGCATTTCAACTGGAACTCCATCAACAAACACTTTGGGTCCAGTTAAATATGCAAACTACTGAAGAACAAAACCGAAAGTGATGCCAACCACCCCAGCAAACAGAGGCATATAAATAATAAGTGAGACAGAACACCAATGTTTCACTGGAGGTGCACAGACGATGTTACCTGGCAGGGTGACGATATGTCAGCAATCAAATACATCGGCTCGGCGAGCAATTCTACAACCTCATCCACAACCCAAGCTGCAAATCTTTTCAAAAACTTTAAAACGCCAAACTTGCCTTATTACCTTTGTGTCCTAACCCAATGACGCCCCACTGAATATATTCTCCCACTCACCATAGACAGAGATACTACTGCCAGGAGGTCCAGGGATTTGTGGCACAGCACTAAGTTTGAAGTCCAGCCATGCACCTGGTCAAGCCTTAGCAATGTGGAGTTGCCCTTAATTGTGCACTTTGTGGGAGACGACCAGAAACCAATGCCCCTCAGGGCATAAAGGTGACACAGCTGGCAATTCAACATGTGAATGAGCAATCCCACATTTATTTCTGTTTAGAAACCAAGTCACATCCCATCCTCACCTTCCTCCTTAGAAACCTGCTCCTGGTCTCCCAACTCTTCAGTTGCCATCACATTCCCTCTCAGTCTGCTCCAGTTTTGCAGAGCACAACATGTCATTGGTGTGGGGCGTCAGATCAACTACAGGTACAGTTTGGATACGATCTAGAAGCTGCTTTGTTACAGATAGTTCCTGAAATTTATCCACATGCTTGTACTATTAAAGTGTCATTTGGAAGCATCCTTTGTGTTGGATTTCAATTGATGCACTTTTCAAGTCTGGTGGTTGAAAGTCTTCTAATGCGTCTTGGGCTTTGTTTGATGATTACACTTTCTGCACATTTTTATTCTTTGGAACAGAACTTTAATGTGTTGTAGAATGCTAGACATTGCTTTGGTAAATGGGATAAACCATACCACAAGCATTAATTGGGGTGGTTTATTCACTTTATTTACTAATCATGTTGTTGTTCTAGAGTCAAGAGCTTAAAAATGTTGATATCCTTATGCAATAGCTTCGAACTATCAGCAATCTTCCAATAGTGCATCAATAGTGTGCCCATTGAAACATAGAAACATAGAAAACCGGAACAGATATAAATCGTCCTTTGAGCCTTCATAACTGATCATCTAATTCAGTACCGTGTTCCCACTTTCTCCCATACACAATGATTCTTTAGCCCTATGAACTATAAGTAACTACTTCTTGAAAACATTCAATGTTTTTGCCTCAACTACTTTCTGTGGCAGAGAATTCCACAGGCTCACCTCTCATGAGTGAAGAAATTTCTCCTCATCTCAGTCCTAACTGACCTACACTGTATTTTTAGACTGTGACCCCTAGTTCTGGATTCCTCAGTCGTTGGGAATATCCATTCTGCATTTACTCTGCCTAGTCTTGTTAGCATTTTATTGGCTTCTATGAGATCCCCTCTCATTTTTCAAAATTCCAGTGCATATAGTCCTAACCATTCCAATCTCTCTTTGTACATCAGTCCTGCTATCTTGGGAATCAGTCTGGTAAATCTTCATTCTACTCTCTCCATAGCCAGAAAATCCTTCCTCAAATAAAGAGACCAAAACTACACCCAGTACTCCTGATGTGGCCCCACCATGGCCGTGTACAAATGCAACAAGATGTCCCTGCTCCTGTACTCGAATGTTCTCATTATGAAGGCCAACATACTATTTGCTTTCTTCGCTGCCTGCTCCACTTGCATGTTTATTTTCAGTTCTGATGAAGAGTCAGACTGGATGCAAACCTTAATTCTGTCTTTCTCATAAATACTGCCAGGCCAGTTGAGTTTCTCCAACACTTCTGCTTTTGCTTACTTCCAGCATCTGGTGCACAAGGACACCAGGTCTTGTTGCACCTCGCCCTTTCAAAATCTATTGCCATTCAGATAATACAGTCTTCCTGTTTTTGCTACCAAAGTCACTAGGACCTGGTGGCCTGCATCCAAGTGTTTTAAAGGAAGTAGCTGCAGAAATATCTGATGCAATGGTTGAAATATTCTAGAACTTACTGGATTCCAGAGAGTTCCACTGGATTGAAGAAGTACAAACGTGACTCTCCTGTTCAAGAAGGGAGGGACAGAAAGCAGGAAACTATAGGTCAGATACCCTAATATCTATCATTGGGTAAATGTGATTAAGGAAGAGATGCTACAACATTTAAAAAAAATTAACACAATCAAATAGAGTCAACATGGCTTTATGAAAGGGAAAATCTTGTTTGGCAAATCTGTGAGAGTTGAAATTTATTGCTTTTTTCAGTTGGAAACCTATAACTAGCGGAGTGCCATAAGGATCAATCTTAGACCCTCAATTGTTAATATCTATATTAATGACTTGAGGGAGGAACACAGTATTATCTATCCAATGTTACTGATGATAGGAAATTATATAGGAGGCATGTTGTGATGAGGACATAAAGAATCTGCCAGAGGATAAAGATAGGTTGAATGAATGGGCTAAAGGGTTTTCTGAGTGGCCTGGTAAGGTTAAAAGCAGATAAACCTCCAGAATCAGATGATATGTATCCCAGGCTCTTGAGTGAGGCAAGGGAGGAAATAGCAGAGGCACTGGCAATAATTTTTGATTCCTCTCTGGCCACAGGACAGGTACCAGAGGACTGCAAGATAGCCAATATGGGACAACTATATAAGAAGGGAGGAAGGGATAATCCAGGAAATTACAGCCTAATCAGTCTAACCTCCGTGGTGTTGAAATTATTGAAAGCAACTCTGAGGAAGAAAATTAATCTTCACTTGGAGAGGCAAGGATTAGCCAAGGACAGCCAAAATGGTTTTGTTAATGGGAGATCACGTCTGACCTACTTGATTGAACTTTTTGAAGTGGTGATGAGGTGTGTAAATGAGGGAAATGCATTTGACGTAGTCTACTTAGACATCAGGGAAGGTAAGAGTCCATGAAATCCCAAGGAAATTTAGCCAACTGGATACAAAATTGATGAGTGAAGAATCTGAGGGTGATGGTTGAGGAGTGTTTCTGTAATGTGAAGCCTGTGTCTGGTGGAATCCCACAGAGATTAGTGTTGGCCCCTTGCTGTTTGTGGTACATATTAATTATGTAGACTTTAATGATGAAGGGTTAATTAGCAGGTTCGCGGATGATATGAAAATTGGTTGGGTGGTAAATAGTGAGGAGGGAAGCCTTAGATTACACAAGGATAAAGACGATCTGGGCGACAGTCTGATTGGTGGCAAATGGAATTCAGTCCAGATAAATGTGAAGTGATGCATTGGGCAGGACAGACAAGGCAACGGAATTAATGGTGAAAGGTAGGGCCTTGGGAAGGACTGAGAATCAGAGGGACCTTGGCGTGCATGTCCACTGTTTCCTTAAGGTAGGTGAATAGTTAGACAAAGTAGCTAAGGAGACATATGGGATACTTGCTTTTACTAGCCAAGACAAGGAACTCAAGAGCGAGGGGTTTAAGATGGAAATGTATAAAACATTGGTTAGGCCACAGCTACAGTGTGCAGTTCTGGAATCCACATGAGAGGAGGGATGTGATTGCACAGGAAAGGGTACGGAGGAGATTTACCAAGTTGTTGCCTGGGATGGAGAATTTTAATTATGAAGAGAGATTGGATAGGCTGAGGTTGTTTTCCTTGGAGCAGAGGAGTGAAATTATGGGGAGCATACGCAGGACAGACGGAAAGAAACTTTTCCCCTTTGTGATGGGATCAATGATCAAGGGCATAGATTTAAGGCAAGGAAAAGAGGTTTAGAGGGGATGTGAGGATTTTTTTTTTCACCCAGAGAATGGTGAGAATCTGGAACTCACTGAAAGGGTGGTGGCGACCCTCATAACATTTGAGAAATGCTTAGATATGCACTTGGGATACCAAGGTAGGCCAAGTACTGGAAAATGGGATTAGAATATTTAGCTGCTTGTTTTTGACTGGTGCAGACTTGAGCCAAAGGGCCTTTATCTATGCTGTAGAACTCTAAGCACCTATGATTCTATAGCTCATCAAAACTATCAAAGAAGGCACAGATACTTTTGATGAAAGCTTCTACCAACTTTTGACAATTACTTCACTCTGAGAACAAATACAATTCTTCAATGAGTAATATTGAACAGAGCAGGTCAGTATCCAAGGGAATCTATGGATAATTCCTGGCTAACAAACTTGCTTTTGAACAATACAATTCAAGCTGGAATCACAAAGCAGCATGTAGATGAGTTTGAGAAATTTCCTAACAGTTACTTTTTTGCTTCCTCTTTCCCTATTCTGGCTGAGCACCTTCAGAATTTTCAGCTGTTCAGAGAGTGCCAATATAGATTTCCAAAAGATGTGAGGTCAGCCACTTTGAACCTAAAGAGATAAAACAGGACACTTCCTAAATATTGCTTCTAGAAACTCCTGTACTCTAATCCTCTAAATGTAAACACTAGCATTCCATTTCCTTTTTCAATTGTACCGGTACAGAATGTTTTAATTATTTATGTCTCTGAACCCCAAGTTGTGGGGTTCTGTGCAGGTACAATTGAAAAAGTAAATGCAATGCTGGTATTAACATTCAGAGGATTAGAGTACAAGAGTATATAGCTGTACAAAACCTTAGTTATACCAGACCTGGAACAGTTTAATACACTATAAAAGAACATACTGACCTTGGAGATGCTGCAGCAGTCTGATAATCTGAACTCTAAATGCTAAATAACAAAGAGAGATTAACATCAATGGTTGTGGATCCTGGAATTTAGAAGTTTAATGGTCATTTGATCAAAACTTTCAAGATACTGAGGAAAACAAAAAGTTTGAGAGCTTGGGAAACATTGCGAAAAACTCTTCTTGATGGTTTGGGAGTGTAAGACAAGGGGAGTAATTTTAAAAATTAGACCAGACATTTCAGTGGTGGAGTTACAAAGTACAATTGTATATAAAGAATTGTTAATTTTTAATTGTCAATTTTCAAACTGAGGTTACCTAAAATTAATTAAGAATAATGGGTCCAAGGTGGACAATACAGAATTAGTTCATAGATCTGTCATGATCACTTTGAATGGTAGAACTGTTCCTGAGATTATGAAAGATGTGGTCCAGGGGGTGCACTCCTGGGGATGGTGAAGGTGAGGTCTTGAGGATGGGAGGAATGAAGTTCTAGCACGGAGGGAAGCATAGCAAGTTCCCTGTAGATCCATTTGTAGAAGTCTGCTTGTTCTGTCTTTACTGCCACCTGAAGAAATGAAGTTGTGAAATTTTCACTGCTGGCAAGGTGTTACTCCCTGCAGCCTTTTGCCCACAGGCAGCATTTGAATATTTATAATTCTCTCCTAAGTGAAATTAAACACTGGCAATCTTGGTGAGGTAATGTCAGTGAGATGAGAAAGATCCTAGCAGTGTTCTTTCTTTTCCCATTGTCATGCTGTGTTTTGTAGCAGAGTGCAGGATGAAAAACAGTGCATTTAAAAGAGTTTGAAAAAGTATACTGAAGGCTTATCAACTCATATTTGCTTTAGTTTTAAACTAAACCTTACTTTAAAAGAAATGCAATGTGTTTCCAATGGAAACTTCTGTGTTTCTTCTCCTTTGCATCAGGGGCAGATCTAATGCTTTTTGTTTGAAATGATATAGCAGAAATCACTTTTGGGAAATTCCAGACAGTTAATTTTAATAGAAAAAAATTATTCTGGCTCTATTATAGACACATGGTCCACCCTAGCCAATTTAATGGTACTCACTGTTGTTGGCATTACGTACGTGGAAATAAAACTACCGGACCCGAAATGTTAACTCTGTTTTCTCCTTCACAGATGCTGCCAGACCTGCTGAGCTTTTCCAGAACTTTGTTTTGTTGTAGAAGATATTGAACTCTTTGGACACTTTATGTTTAACCAAGGAATGAGATGAACAGATTACTACGGACTGTGATCTACCTGCTAATCACAGAAAGTCAAGTGACTTTGGAAAAACAGCCAAGAAAAGCTTTTATGAAGATAAGGGCTGGGATCTTTTTTTTAAATTTTTGGAACACCCAGTTGTGAAAGATATGATAGGGCCCTGTGCTGATGGTAGCTTAGCTATGTTTTCCGGTGTTAATTTCTGTTTGAATAATATAAGGAGTGAAAAGGAAGAAGATTGCCAATAAAAGTTGCAAGTCTTTCATTCCCTCTCTTAGGTGAAGTAATTGGGAACCTGACAAAGTTTTCACTTCTCAGTATTTTGACTGCTTTTTAAACCCTGAGAACTGTAATCACTTTCCAAAGGCTTGGAACTGACTATATTTCCATCTGAACCAAAAGAAACCTTTCAACAGTCCCCAACTGACAGCAATTCAATTTCATCAATAAGAAATGTTGTGAATTGTGAGAATTCATCAAATTCTATCTTTTATTTTCCAAACTGTTGGTGAGTATAAGTGTTTTTCTTTTTGCCCTTTCAGCGCATCATCTCTGCAGAGTCTTTTGTGTTGTGTCAGTATGTTTGTATTGGGTTCAAAAGGGGATATAGTTTGAATTGTGGATTATATCCTAGTTGTTAACCAGTTTTGCCACTAATTTTTAGGAATTAGTTTTGTTTTATAAGAATGGATTATGTTTGAATTCATCAGTAAACCTTTTGGAAGTCTCTTCTATTCTGGATAGTAGTGCCAAAATAGAAATAATTGGCCATTTTGGCTATTGAATCAGAATACTTATCTAATGTAATAGTGAGGCTTGATTATCCACACATTCCTCCAATCTCACATAACACTGTATTCAGTCCATCCACTATGGGAACGTAGGAATAGGAGTAGTCCATTCAGCCCGTCAAGCCTGTTCCACCATTCAATGAGATCATGGCTGATTTATGGCCCATGTACTTGCCTTTGGGCCATACCCCTTAATACTTTTGCTTTATAAAATATTAGCTATCGCAGATTTAAATTAACAAGTGATCCGTTATCCTCTGCAGTTTTGTGGAAGAGTGTTTCAAACATCAACCACCCTTTGTGTAGAGAAATGATTCCTAACATCTCTCCTGAATGGTCTGGCCCTAATTGTCAGAATATGCCCTCTAGAATCTGCAACTGAGGGGAATGGTTTATCTCAATCTACCTTATCTCTTCCTGGTAATATATTAAAGACTTCAATCAAAACACACTTAGCCTTCTAAATTCTGGAGAAAACAGGTCTAGTTTGTATAATCTCTCCTCACAAATTAACCCCTGAAGTCTAGGTATCATTCTTGTAAACTTAGATTGTACTCTCTTCAAGGCTTCTATATCCTTCCCAAGGTGTGGTGCCCAGATCTGCTCACAGTACACCAACTGGGGTCAAACCAGGTTTTCGTATAACTGTAGCATAACTTTTGCCTACTTGTACTCCAGTCCTCGAGATATAAAGGCCAGCATTCCAGTAGCTTTCTTAATTATTTTCTACACCTGTTGTGATATTTTAAAGATCTATACACCTGAGCCCCCAATTCTCTTTGGATATCCACTGTATTTAACATCATACCAACTAAAAATTATCCTGATCTTTCATTTTTCAGTCCAAATTGGATAACCTCACACTTGCTTATATTCAGCTCTGTCTGCCACAGTTTTGCCCATTCACTTCGTCTTGCAATATCCCCTTGTAATTTTATGCAATCACCCATACTGTTTACAATGTCACCCAACTTTGTATCATCAGCAAATCTGGATGTATAACTTTGTATGCCATTATCAAAGTCACTAATAAATAACATGAATAATTGAGGCCTGAACACAGATCCCTGTGGTACACATTAGTCTCATCCATCCAATTTGTGTACCAACCCATTATCCCTACTTTCTGCCACTTGCCAATCAACCAATTTCCTAGACATGTCAGTAATTTTCCCACAATTCCATGTGTTTCTAGCTTAGTTAACAGTCTCTTAATAGGAACCTTATCAAATGTCTCTGGAAGTCCTCATAACCAACATTCATAGACATTCCCCTGTCCACAACCTTGGCCACCTCTTCATAAAATTCATTGAGGTATTTCAGGCATGACCTACCCGTCATGGATCCATGCCAACTCTCCCTGATTAACTGAACATTTTCAAGGCGTTTAGTTCCTCCATCCTTGATTATAGTCTCCAACAATTTCCCCACCACAGACGTTAGGTTAACTGGTCCATAATTCCCTGGCTTTTCTCGCGCCCTTCTTAAAAATCAGAGTGACATGTGCAATTTTCCGATCCAGAGGGACAACTCTTTTATCCAGAGCACTCTGAATGATTATAGTAAGGGTGTCTACAATGTGCTCCCCTACTTCCTTTAACACCCTCGGATGGAAACCGCCAGGTCTCGGTCACTGTTTAATTCCATTCATTTTCACATTACCGATGCTTTACTTTCATTGACTTTATTTGGTCCCTGTTCCCAACCACTATTAATTTCCTCAGGAATCCAATGTACAGATGATCTTGCGTTCTCAGTTGATGCTGTCAATCCAATGCCTCCAGTCTGTGTACAGACTCATGAAAATCTTTCCACTTTCTGTAAACAAATCTTCCACCTGGCGTCATTAAATGCAAAATATTGAGATAACAAGGTGTAGAGCTGGATGAACACAACAGGCCAAGCAGCATCAGAGGAGCAGGAAAGCTGACGCTTCGGGTCGAAACCCTTCTTCAGAAATGGGGGAGGGGAAGGGGATTCTGAAATAAATAGGGAGAGAGGGGGAGGCGGATAGAAGATGGATAGAGGAGAAGATAGGTGGAGAGGAGACAGACAGGTCAAAGAGGCGGGAATGGAGCCAGTAAAGGTGAATGTAGGTGGGGAGTTAGGGAGGGGATAGATCGGTCCAGGGAGGACGGACAGGTCAAGGGGGCGGGATGAGGTTAGTGGGTCAGAGATGAGGGTGGGGCTTGAGGTGGGAGGAATGGTTAGGAAGGTGGGGACGAGCTGGGCTGGTTTTGGGATGCGGTCGGGGGAGGGGAGATTTTGAAGCTTGTGAAGTCCACATTGATACCCTTGGGCTGCAGGGTTCCCAAGTGAAATATGAGATGCTGTTCCTGCAGCTTTTGGGTGGCATCATTGTGGCAATGCAGGAGGCCCAGGATGGACATGTCGTCCAAGGATTGGGAGGGGGAGTTGAAATGGTTTGCGAGTGGGAGGTGTAGTTGTTTGTTGCGAACTGAGCATAGGTGTTTAGCTTTTTAATTCACACCTCCAGCACCATTCATATATACAGTTTACCTCAGTTGAGTGATCAAAAGCCAAGGGGCACAGATTTAAAGTAACTGGTCAAAAGATAAAGGGGAAACAGGGAAATGCGCTTTCATCTACACTTAATTCCTGAAAGGTGAGGCAAGAACTCTGACCACCTTTAAAAAGTAAGTGGATGTCTACTTGAACAGCCATTATGCGGGGTTCAGATCCAGTGTAGTAAGTTCAGATAAGGCTGAGTATTTCCACAGTGACCATCATGGGCACAATAGACCAAATTAGCTCCTTCTGTATCATGACTCTATAAGCATATTCTCACGAGGTCACCTTGTGTTCTTTTCTAACACAATATTTTTCCTACAAAATAAGCAAATTAATACCCACAATAAAAAAAATTGATGAATAAACAACCATCGAAAAACAATGATTTTCTTTGCTTTTAAACATAGCATAGATGTAGAGATTCTGCACAAACAGCTATTGGTTGATCTGCTTTGATCCCAAATTAACAAACTATTATATACCTAAATATTATTTTGGTTGAGGAGGTTAGAGAAACAGTAGTTGACAAGTGCTGTTAATTTTTTTTCCTCTGGTTGCCTTCTTGTTTACATAATATTTTATTTCAGCTGGATCGTCTCTGAAAAGAGCAAAAAAGGCAATAAATAAGCGAGCAGTGACTGCAAGTTCAAAGAACTTCAACATGTAAGTTTAAGACTTTTTTAAAAAGGGAATACTGTCACTGTATATAGCAAGATCATAAATAGGTCCATTTTGAATATATTACAGGCTTGGAAAACACAGCCACTGAGCAACTCTTCACCACAAGACTCTTAACATGGGCAAGTGAAATATCTATCTTTCACTAAACTAAAAGCATTTGCTATTACTTTGACAAGCATCATTGTTTTGACAATAAATTCACTAGAGTTGAATACTTCAAAATCCGTTGGTATATTTTATAAATAGTTGAAAACATTCCTGAAGGATGCCCTCTAATCAGTATGGTGTAAAGTATACAGGAAAGGGTACAAATTCGATGAGAGGCTGAATATAGTCGCTTTGATGAAAGGTTTTGGCAAGTCAGTAATTGATGAAAATGAAATCTGAAGCTAATCAAACATTTAATTTACTTTGATGCAGAGTAATTTGACACAAATACTTGACTAGCTTTATAGTGTTTAACAATGAGACTTCTTTTCTGGCATTTGCAATCTTCTTAACACAGTTCTATGTAAAATGTAAACCAAATCTGTGTCAATAGTGAAGAGAGGGATGAAATTCATACACAGCTGACAAAACAAACATATTTAAACAAATAGCTTAAGGATATGGCACAGCCACATCCTTCATACCATTATGCTGTGCCTCAGAGTGATTGTTTCCTTTAGAGAGATTGACAATTTTGACATCTTAGCATCTCCATTCAATGTTATTAATTCTTCCAGCAAATCCAAGCAGTGAAGGAAGCCAAGGTATAGGTGTGCACCTTTAGGCTTTTAGTTTTGACTTTTTTACCCATTCATTTGATCTGAGTTTCCATTATAACCTAAACAGTAAATGGCTTCTTAACGTGTGTAGGGGAAAAGTCTTTATATGGGCAATCAGGTCATAATGAGATCAGCCTGCAGTCATTGCTTCTGATGCAGACAGCAGCAAACTTGCCTGCTCATGTACTCATGTACTGCACATAACCAGCACTAAACACACTGTTTTCTGGCTGTCTGCTTCAGCAAGAGCCCAAATTTACGTAAACAGAGTATTTTTTTTCTGTTGGCTATGTTGGCAATTGTAGAGGTATGAGATACAGTTTTTAAAAATTTTAGTCCATTTGTATGCCCCTTGCATTTATATGTTAAAGTCTGTTGCCAATTCTGTCTTCAACTGCTAGCATTACATAAAGCTAGCCTGTCCCTTTTAAAGGAGAAGTACATTTTGGCAAGACCTTGTGATGGAACCTTTTGTGAAAAAGTATGAACAGGAAGAAATGTGTATAATGGTGCAACAGCAGACAAAGAAGTTCCAAAATTCTCTAATGTTGTACTGGACTCCTTAATGGAAGAAGCATTGATGTGGACAGATCTTCTCTGTCTATCAGGAGGACCTCTACCTACACATTACAAAAGCCATGGGAACAGATCATTGTGGAAGACAATGCTAGGCATCAAGGTCATTGAACCTGGATGCAACATCACAAAACGTTTACTGACCTCACACAAGTGGTCAACGTCATAATGGCATTATCGCTAAACTGTTAATCCAGAGATCCAGATAACATTCTGAGGATCTGGGTTTGAATCCTGCCATGGCAGATGGTGGAATTTCAATTCAATAAAAATATCTGGAATTAAGAGTCTAATGATAACCATGAATCCATTTTCAATTGTCAGAAAAATCCTTCTGGTTCACTAATGTCCTTCAGGGAGGGAAACTGCCATCCTTACCTCATCTGGTCTACATGTGATTCCAGACCCACAGCAATGTGGCTGACTCTCAGCTGCCCTTTGGGCAATTAGGGATGGGCAATAAATGCTGCCTAGTCAGCGGCGCCCTCATCCCATTAACGAATAAAGAGTTCAATGAATATTCTATTGCTACATCTCACCAACTGTACTATTAGACTCAGTGCATAGATACTCAGTGCATCTACCCCATAGCAACAATCCCCATCAATGACCGATACCTCCCATTTATAGCTTCATCTCATTAGACCTAACTATAGTTAAAAGCCTCACCCCTGCATTTCACACACTTCCAGGTTATTCAATCATTACAGCCACATCACCCATAAGATTATCCATTAGTCATTGACACACTTCCCAATCTCTTACAAGTTGCTGTCTGGCAGAGGGTACAAAATTTAACCAGAAGGGAATGGCGTAGATCCATGTCCTTACCCACAAGGTGAAGGCTATAGTCAGCTTTATTGGAGCAGCCATGGCCAGGGACAGGATTGAAAACAACAAAATGATCATCTTCTTGTACCTAATTCTCTTTCTCACTTCCAACATCTTTCTCATCTCTCAAGTCGCATGTGGTCTTAACCATTTGATTTGATACCAACCTCCCCCCAACTCCATCCATTTACTGAACATGTGCCCTCCCAGCTTTCAGATATCCAATAACTATGACCTGGCCAGCTAGCGGTGAGGTAACAGGAGGTGAAAGAGCAGGAGGACAATGAAAAAGAAATATTGTCACTTGCTCATACACACTCCAAGCAACCAGCACCAATCCTGGCACTGCATGTGATTTGGAGAACAGCTTAGAGCCAGGATGTGCAAGTGGTGAGGCTCCAGGCAGATGTGGCCTGCAACTGGGGACGTGAGACAAGGGGAGCCGCTTGCTCATGGCTCAGATGATGACTTCAATGGAGTCTCCTACAATGGTTTTTCTCAATGAAATGCTTGAGCATTGAGAGACCTACAAGAAAGTCTGCCTTCAAGCTTAAGTGTGTGGATCAATTTGGCACAAGGCTCAAAGCACAAACTTTCCAGTGTGGCTGATTAATTCCATGAGCATGTTTGCAGATTTGACCATGGTGCATCCTCTCAGGCCAGTGTCTCAGCCCATATTGTATGAACATAGGAACATAGAAAAAGGAGGAGGTCATTCAGCTCCATGAGTCTGTTCCATTATTCAATGAGGTCATGGCTAATCTGTGGCCTAACTCCATTTACCTGCCTTTGGCCCATATCCCTTAATACATTTGCTTAACAAAATATTATCTACCTCAGATTTAAACTACCAACTGATCTAACATCAACTGTTGTTTGTGGATACCAGCAGAAACCATCTCTGGCCTGAGTACTGCAGTGGAAATTCAGGAATCAGTGCTGTATGGACAGGTTCCTGCCATGCAAATACAGGCTTGTTTCCACCACAGTAGTAAACACCAGCATTAACAAGGACTTAGCGGTCCAATATTTATCTCTCAACAGTTTACTCGACTTGCTGAGGCACTGGCACCGGAGATTTGCAGTGTCACCATGGAGCTCAAATCTGCTGACCTCAAATATGTGAAAGCAACCACATTCTCCATAAGGCCGAGCCAGCTCGCTGTGACCTTTAATTCGGCTCACTGCGTTGCTCAGTCCAGGCTTTCTCAGGCCAGCTCTGTATGAGGGTATCCTGGAAGACTATTTCCACCCCCCTTTCTGAAAATCAGTGGCCTTCCAGCAGCCATTGAGATTGTACTGTAGAGGAGGACAGGGTCAGGTAGAGACACCTATAAGTCAAAAAAAAAGCAGGACAAATCCAAGCCAGCCAATTATCACTCCATCAGATTACTGCCTATCGTCTGCAACATAATGGAAGGACTTCTCAACTGAGCTATCAAACAGCACTTATCCATGGATAATCCACTCATTGATGTTCAGTTTGGGCTCCTTGGGGGCCATTCTGATCTCATTACAACTTTGGTCCAAACATGGACAAAAAGGCTGTATTCAAGAGGTTAGTTCAGAATGATTGCCCTTGACAACAAGGCAGAATTTAACTGAGTGTCATATCAAGGAGCCCTAGCAAAACTGGAGAAAGTGGGAACTGGAGGAAAGCTTGCCTTTAGTTGGAGTCATACCTGGCACAAAGGAGGATGGATGTGGTTGTTGGTGGTCAATCATCTCAGACCCAGGTCATCATGCCATGAGTTCCTTAGGGTTATGCCCAAGACACTTGCCACCATCATAAGGTCAGTGTGGTATTGTTTGAAGATGATTGCACTGTGTTCCACACCACTGACAACTCATCAGATACAGAAGCAGCCCACATCCACATCCAGCAGGATCCAGACAACATTCAGGCTTGGACTGATAATTGACCTTCTTCCTTTCATTCTTATTGGTTGTACCAAGTCTCCACTCTCCTTCCCACATTTCCTGTCTCTCCATAACAGATGATCATGCCATTTTAAACACTTCTCAACTACTTCCTTCAATTGACCACAATCTTCACTCTCCCACCGATGTGCAGGTTCCTCATTTTGCCCTTTATTGTTAGTTCCCATTCCACTTCTGTACATGCATCTTATTGCACCAGTTATTGGTGCACTCTTCCTTATGGCGCCTAAGCTTCTGCACTCTGTGGCAGATTAGACTCACAATTCTCTTGAAGATTTAAAGCTGAATTAAACGATCAAAATACAATCGCATTTTCGTGTCAATGAGAGAACAATTGGTTTTTAGTTGAGAATGTTTTCCTCCCCCCACTTGCATGCTTCCTGAGTCACGGTGTTATGGTTTGTTGTACATCCTCATTCTTACCCAGACGATCTGAAATTACCTGTTGGACAACTGCACAGACTGAGGCTTATGCACTCCTTCCCTTTGGGTCCCTTGAATGCTTCAATCACAGTCACACCCTCTCTCCCCGACCAGTGACTAAATCAGAAGACCCAGTGATAAGGAGTCTGACTGCCTCCTGGAATAAAGAGTCCCACTTATTTCCCCAAATGTGTCACAATGACTGCAGTTCAGACTCCAGCTCAAATACTCTAAGACAAAGCCACTCAAGCTGCAAAAACCTACAACAAACATGTTCACCTGGCTCATACTGGTGTCCAGCAGCTCACACAGTCCAGGCTGGACATTTCACCTAATTTTCCCAAATTTCTCGCAATGGCCCACATAGCTGGGAAGATGCCACCCAACGATCCTGTTTGGAAGGTGTATATTTGTAGATATCAAATGAGATGTATGTCAAAAGCAAAAGTTAAATTTATATAATATCTTATTCACCCCACCATAAAACACTTGACACATTGTTTTTGAAGTACAGTTACTGTTGTACTAAACACAATCGGAGCAAAATCTCAGAATCAATAGTGAGTTGAAGGACCACTTAATCTATTGCAGTGGTGTTGCTTGACTGATGACTGCGGGCCATGACACTGAGTTTACATCATTTCCTGTGGTTGGTTGGCTCACCGAGCTGGTTTGTTAGTTTGCAGACAGTTCATTACCCTGCTGGGTAACATCATCAATGCAGTCTCCAATGAAGTGCTGTTGTGTTTTCCCACCTGGTATTTAAAGTCTGGGATCCATTGGAATTGGTTACCTCATTTCCAGTTTTTTTTTTGCAGTGGTGTGTATATAGGGTCTAATTCTACGTGTTAATTGATGGCCTTCTTGGTGGAGAAACAGGCCTCTAGAAATTCCCGTGCTTGTCTCTGTTTGGCCTGTCCTAGGATCCTGATGTTGTCCCAATCGAACTGGTGGTTCTCCTTATCCATGTGAATGGAGACGAGTGGGTATTGGTCATGCCTTTTTGTTGCTAGTTGGTGTTCATGTATTCTTGTGGCCAGTTTCCTTCCTGTCTGTCCAATGTAACATTTGTTGCAGTCTTTGCATAGGACCCCAGAGTTTAAATACCAAGTGGGAAAACACAACAGCGCTTGATCGGAGGCTGCACTGATGATGTTACCCAGCAGGGCAATGAAACGTCTGCGAACTAACGAACGAGCTCAGCGAGTGAACCAACCACAACATCCACAGCCCAAGCTACAAATCCAGTAAAGAATCTTACATCTTTTCCATTACAACAATCACAAAGCCACTAAATCTACTTCAAACTATGTATCACTGAATCATTCACAACAAATCATTTGTCACTACAGGATTAAATAAGTCCAATACTTTCCTGATCAACTTTGCATCCTCCAACTTCCGTAAACATCCAGTCACTTAAAATTATGCTGCCCACACACAAGCCCACACTAAGTTCTGCTCATTCTGTCACCTTAACCATGTTATTGCTTGTCATTGGCTTGAAACAGGTAGTTTTCATCCTTGTGTTTAAAATGTTTCATAACCTTGCCTTCCTCATCTCTGTAACTTCATCCAGGCCAACAACCACACCGAACTGCCAATGATTCTGATTTGGCATCTTTTATGTCCAACCTAACTTTTAACCCACAACCTAAGCCTGTAGCTGTAGCTACCTAAGTCCCAATGTCTGAAATTATTTCCCTTAAACTTCTCTACTTTCCTGTTTTCCTTGGGCCTCTTCTCAACACGTGCATTTTCCTATGTTCCTTTGCCGTCTTTCTTGATCCCTCTTTTATTTTACCTCAGCGACTATTTTCCTTATATCTTTGTGAAGTAGTTTGGGATTTATTTTTCTATATGATTGTAAGAATACCCACTTGAGCAGAGTTTCTGCTGTTGCTTAGCAATGATGAAATGCAACAAGAATTAGTTTTCCCTTCAGGAAAGAGGTAGAAAACCAGACAGGAAGAATACATGAAAGTCATGAATGGAGAAAATCTGTGCTTTGGATGCAAGTGATTCATGGGGAGAACTTGCTGTCGTTCCTCTTTCTGCTGAACAGATTTAAATAATGTATTCTTTGAATCTGCTTATTCATAGCAATGCACTACTTCCCTTGCTGGCCCCTCTTTTATTAATGTGTTCATACTAATCAAATTATCTTTAACATTCACATCATATTCCTTTTGTCTCATTATACACTTCACCTCATTTTGGAAAAAAATAGGCTGTAGTAATTTCATTATTCAATATAACATAATACTCATTATTTCTCCAACATTATAATTATAAAACTAAATGTACTGTAAGTGTTATACTGAGACAATATTCTAAACAAGGAAAGCAGCATAATTGGCAGACGTGCAATCCAAGGATGAGTTCATAATTTCAAACCACTTCATCTAATCAATTGAATTTAAAACCTCTAAGAGAAGGTTAAATTGTAATGGGCACTTAACAGTACAAAGTTGACCAGCTATGAAGAGCCAACTGGCATTTTCAATTGGTCAGGAGACTAGGCGGATGCACTTAAAACTTGTACATCAGACTATAGAATTCATCCCAAATAAAGAAATTACATTTGGCAGAAATTTTCACATGCACCTGGAGCCACTAGAGTAAACAGTGCAGTGGAAACAGCTTGCTGTAGAGAGTGGAAGAGCTGCTCTGGTATTCACTAGGGTACAAAACTAAGTTAGCAGGGGATGACCTTTAAATCCAAGCCCATAGTTCTGCCCTTCCAAACCAGCAATTAAACAATGACAGCTCAAACGTTTTTTCTTTTAATTTGAAACATGAAAACGAAGGTAAGACTGAAGCGGCGTATATTTCCAAGTTGGCACTATTAAAGCAAATATTTTTGTGTTGCTCATTGTCATAAAAAGGATACGTTATTTTGAGGAGGAGAAGTTATGATATAATGTGCATATTTTTAGGGTCAAAAATGGGTATGATAAAGTTGAACACAGCAGGGTAAACTTTCCTGCATGATATGAAGTTGAATACAGCAGGGCAGCTTTCTTAGCTGAACCATTTCACCAAATGTCCTTGTTTTGGATTACTGAAAATTCAAACAGTCTCCACAGTTGGCTGTGAAAACATTCGGAGTGCAGACACACAGGCTGACAACAACAAGTGTTGAGCTGAAACCATCACATTTTGTTGTGCAGCCATCATATGATGAGACAAGACAGTCACACCCATGTATTAACCCCAGGCTCTCAGCCACCAGACAACAATAATCTAAAGTAGCATTGGGCTCAGCTATGAGAGCCCCCAGTGTGGAAGAGCAGCAACAGCACAGAAAACAGAGAGGATCCACACTTGCTGATCTTCAGAAGTAGAACATCACACCTGTACCTTCTAGAGGAGCAGTGTGTAATGTGTTCGCATTTCAATAAGTAATTACCGACTTGTAGCACATCTAGCAAGAATTGGTGCCCTACTCCAGATCATCACAATCTTCCCTGAGGCAGTGAAAGCCATTGTAGCTCTAAATGTTTATGCCTCTGATGGCATCAGTAACACCAGTTTCATTAATGCGCATAGAACAATCTAACTGGTCATCAATGCACTATTTGTGAGGCATAGTGGCCTTTGCCTAACCTAAAGAGGCCGATCTGTTTTCACGCCACAGCTGCTGCCAACCCTGCTGAGTTTCTCCAGCCATTTCTGCTTTCGCTAAAGAGGCTGTGACTTTGTGGACATGGCATTGAAAGTCAAATAATGCTGCTCGTATGTGAAAGATAACAGAGATGTGAGGAGGTCAAGGCTGTAATATTAAACAGAGCCACAGCAGCCATGTGCCACAGTAAGGGCACAGGGAGGTGAAATGAAGTATGCAGCAAAGCTAGGATAGTGAAACAGCATAATGTCATCACGCCTGTGTGCATACTGTTAATACTGCAGCTAGCACAGTGTTGAGGATAGCTGTTACCAACTGTTGTGTGTGCCTTTAGTACATTAGGTTATTTATTATACTCTTGATATTCAACATGTAAGTTCCCATTAGTTCTCTGCTTTTATTGCTTCCCGGCATCTCCATAATAGAAGCCTATTCATATCATTGACTCTCCTCTGTATTCTTAACTTAATTTACAATATACCACAGAGAGTTTTAATTCTTCTCATGGCCAATTGATTAGATAATGTCTCCACTATCATAGAACTGACCTGATACTTCCACTGTGGATATATATTTTATATCATAAAATTATATTATAAAGTATATAATTTATATTTTTGTGGTAAAGTGAGAGGTGGGTCAATGTAACTTGACTAACCTTGACTTGTTTTCAATAACTATTTTTAACTCAGGCACATTATACAATGAGGTAGACAAAGGAGAGAAGAGTCAGGGGAAGATCCAAAACAACTTTATTGAACATTCTCAAGGAAAAACAATAGTTATCAGACTCTACTATTGTAGTTTATTTAAACTCTATGAAACTATCAATCTCTTCAAGGGACTCTTCACTAAACCAGCTTAAATTTTTAAGTAAACAGTCTAAAATTCACACCAGTTTCTACTTCTGACACACGCTTCTGAAGATTTGTTACACTCGACCCATAAGTCCCTAATGCTGTATTTGAACTGTTTGTCTCAAAAAACTGGTAAAATGCTGTTTCTTTGCCTTTGGGGATGGGCTGATATTTTAGGATTTGTAGTCATCAAGGGCTGGTTCTGATCTTTGAGGGCTGGTTCTGGTCTTTGAGGGCTGGTTCTGGTCTTTGAGTTGTCTCACTGTGTCGGTCTTTCTGGGTCTGGTCAGTCTGATGACGCTCACCATGAGGTATCGTTGGGAGCTGGAGATGCTGTGCAGCTCACTGTCCTTCGAAAGTGGCTCTCTGGAGACACTGTTGAAGATGCTGCTAAAGGAAAGGGAACTGGGGCTTCAGGTTGCCCCTTTCATCTCCCTCTTCACATCCTTCTCAAAGATTCTGTGGCCTTTGCTCACCACTACCATTGTGCAGGGGCAGGAAGATCCAATGAGGTGACGACTCAATGAGGTGAACATGGTTTTAAACCTTCAATTGTCAAGTGCTGTCATTGTCACGCTCTGACCTCCAACTGAGCTGATGCCACCAAGTCTGTGTAACATTCTTCTAACCAAGCAGCTTCACTGGAGGTGGAAACAATGGCTCGTTCTGAAACAACATGGCCATTAGCACCTGGCTAGGCAGTTCGAGACCTGTGTAGTTTCAATAGGAATTTGATTGCTTAAGGCCATACTGCATGAAAACTATCTATTCTAGCTCTGCAGTTTGCAAATTACAGAGGCTGGCTCAGTTTAAACTTGACCTTCACATTTCAAGCTATAATTCATACTCATGAATAACTGTCAATATCTCTGTAACAATCTGGAAGGTTAGAGACAAAAAAAACTGCAGATGCTGCATCCAAGGTGGACAAACAGGAGGCTGGAAGAACTCAGCAAGCTATGCAGCTTCTGGAGGAAAGGACCAGTCAATGTTTCAAGAATAACCCTTCTTCAGGACTGTCCTGAAGAAGGGTAATACTCGAAACATTGACTGCTCCTTTCCTACAGATGCTGCCTGGCTTGCTGTGTTCTTCCAGCCTCCTGTTTGTCAATCTCGGAGGTCATGGCTCACCTGACCACATTTTGTATTAACTTCTTATGTGCTATCTTTCATGATGCTTTTGCAAAATGAAATACATTCCATTCATTGGTTTCTCCTTATCCATCTTACTGACCACACCCCCAAAAACACTTAAAGCAAGTTGTCAGGCATGAC
The DNA here is from genome assembly GCF_021869965.1 of Rhincodon typus. Lineage (NCBI taxonomy): Eukaryota > Metazoa > Chordata > Chondrichthyes > Orectolobiformes > Rhincodontidae > Rhincodon > Rhincodon typus. The sequence goes on along the minus strand of NC_063333.1, from coordinate 68,200,933 downwards.
ATAGTTTTCCATTCATAAATCTGTGCTGATTTTGCCCAACCAGCACTATTATCAGCCCCAGTAATAAATTTAAGATTTCCCCTACTTCTGACTAATACTTTTTGTTCTCTCACTCCTTTCTTACGTTCACTACATTTCAACCTACAGGGACTGGTCTAGAACCTATGGAATTCTGGAAGATACAAGTCGATGTTGACCTATTAATTGAAGGCTGCTTTTACTGTCACTGATGCTTGCATGCTGTGCAGCACTATGCTCTGCGGGTAATGTTCTGGCTAACTGGATTTGAACCCCACTATGGCAGATGATTGCATTTGAATTCAATATAGTCCAGAATTAAGAAACTAATAAAACCATTGTCAGGAAAAAAAACTCATCCAGTTCACTAATACCCTTTCGGGAAGGAAACTGCCATCTTTATATGGTCTGGCCTCCGTGTGACTCCAGACTATAGTGAATTTAAAATATCCTCCAGACCCATGATGTATTTTTAAAAATCCTCCAACTACTACTCTATTTGACAACATACTAAGCTTCTGTCAGTTATCTAATACCATCTTTAATGTTGCCTATTAGCCAAGGTTGGAACAATTTTTCTCCTTTTTATATTCTTTAACTGAGCACTTAATAATTGAAAATTATTAATTATATAATTAGCTGTCTATCCACTGTAGTGTATTTTAATGTAGTTTCTCAATTAGCCAACTCAAGCTTCATACCAGTGTTAGTAGGAACTGCAGATGCTGGAGAATCCGAGACAACAAGGTGCAGGGCTGGATGAACACAGCAGGCCAAGCAGCTGCTCCTATGATGCTGCTTGGCCTG
>NC_063333.1:68190063-68199708 GCF_021869965.1 Rhincodon typus | reverse complement strand
AGTGTAGTTTGCTTTATTTAGATTTCAAGGCCTATATTCAAAAATTAACAAATCACTCTCAAACCCAACATAAAATTCTATTATCTTATGAAAACTGTTCCCTGAAGTGTCCTTCAAGGTTATTAATTAGCCATGTCTCTTTGCACAAAACTAGATCTAATATTGTTAGTTCCGTGGCGTACTGATCTAGAAAAATACTTTCAATCCATTCCATGAATTTGTCCCTCACACTGTTACCACAATTTTTTTTCAATCTGCTTAACGGGTTAAATTGCCCCAAGAGGGATGTCCTGCCACACCCAGAATTGTGATGGAAATTTCAAAATTCACTGCTGGAGGAACATCCAACTATATCCCCATCCTCAATGTACATCAGTGCAAAGTCAAGCCAAAAGCATTTACATCCATGTTCAGCCAGAAGCACCAAGTGGATTATCCATTTCAACCTCTTCCTGAGGTTTATATCATATAATCCCTACAGTGTGGAAACAGGCCCTTTGGCCCAACAAGTCCACACTGACCCTCAGGGCATCCCACCCTGACCCATCCCCCTATAACCCACCTAATCCACTCATCCCTGAACACTATGAGCAATCTAGCACAGCCAATCCACCTAGCCTGCACATCTTTGGACTGTGAGAGGAAACCAGAGCACCCAGAGGAAACCCACGCAGACACGGGGAGAACGTGCAAACTCCACACAGACAGTCGCCCGAGGATGGAATTGAACCCACGTTCCTGGCACCGTGAGGCAGCAGTGCTAACCATTGAGCCACTGAGCCACCATGCCGCCCCCATAGAGGCTGTGTATTCAGCATGTTGGAGCTCTCATCACAGCGGATTGGATGTCCCTACCAACATAGGCTCATCACAGCGTCAACCCACTCCCGAAGACTGAACCCCTGGAGAGACAGTAATCCAGTCTCCTTTTCTCCCACACGCCCACGCACTGTTCTCCGAGCCACCTCATGTGGCCCCATTAACGCCGTCCTGCTGGGGTTGGAGCCCACACTGACCCAAACCCTCACCACCCCAAGATCTCGGCTAACCAGCCAAGCTGCTCGGGCCTAGTATTTTTCCCTACCGCCAAAAAATCCCAGATCTATATCTGTTACTTCAGCCACCACCCAAGTGAGGATACTACAGCACAATTTAGCATGGCAAATATTTGGACTGTGGGAGGAAACCAGAGTGCCCAGAGGAAACACACAGAGGCACAGGGAGAAGGTCTCTGTGGAGAGAGTGACAGCTAACATGTTGATAAAGAAGAAATCCCAAAGTCTTCTATAAGCATACAAATAGTAAAAGGGTGGTAGGAGTGGGGCCAATTACTGTGAGCCAGCATGGATTTCTTAAGGGAAAATCAGGTTTAACTAATTTACTGGAATTTTTGAAAAGTTAGCAGAGTTGATGAGGACAACGCTGTTGATGTAGTTTACATAGACTTTCAAACTGTGTTTGATTCAGGCCACATAACTGACTTGTGAACAAAATTATAGCTTATACCATTGAAAGGACAACAAAATTAGCTGATTGACAGGAAACAGAGTAATTGTTCATGGATATTCTTTGATGGGTGGTTAAGAAGGCATTTAGCATGCTTGCTTTCATTGCTAAGATCACTGCATATAGGATTTGTGACATCATTTTGAGGTTATACAGGATGGTGGCGAGGCATCTTCTGGAGTACTGTGTACAGTTCTGGTTGCCCTGTCAGAGGAAGGATATTGTTGAATTGGAGAGCGTTCAGAAAAGATTTACAAGGATGTTGCCAGGACTGGAGGGTTTCATGTCATAAGGAGAGGCTGGATAGGGTGGAAATTTTTTCACTGAAGCGTAGAAGGTTAAGGGGTAAAGAGAATGGTTCTTATGTGGAGTGAACTGCCAGAGGAAGTGGTAAATGCAGCTACAGCTAGAATATTTGAAAGACATGAATAGGAAAGATGTAGAGGGATATGGGCCAAACACAGGCAAGTGGGACTAGTTTTGTTGGGAAACTTGGTTGATGTGGACAAGTTGGAACGAAGAGTCCGTTTCTGTGTTATATGACTCTATGACTCCATGTCCACCGTGTATATGGCACAAGTCAAGAGTGTGATAAAATACTTTCCACTTACCTGAATGAATGCTGCTCCAACAACATTCAAGAAGTTTGACACCATCCAGGACAAAACTAAGGCCACCTTGACATCACCCCATCTCACTCTTTCAACATTCACTCCAGCCACCCCTGATGCACAGTGGTGACTGTACGTACCATCTATAAGTTCACAGCAATAACTTGCCAAGGTTCCTCCAACAGTAGTTTCCAAACCCATGACCAATACTATCTAGAATGTCAAGGGCAGGAGCTGTAGGAAAACACCAGCACCTACATGTTCTCCTCCGAGCCACACATAGCCCTCACTTTGAACTATATCTCTTTTCCGTCACTGTGATGGCCATGTTCCCCTTGTTGCAATCTTCCTGCTTTATCCTTCCAACAGCATAACTATTGATGGAAGCTCAATACTACTTTCACTTTTGTTTTCTATTTGTTCCTTTGTAGTTCCCTCCAACATGATCCTACATCATGATTGTCCAAGCTATGTTCTTTCTGTTGACTGTTTATTATGAGTGCAATTGGTTCATGGTTCGGATAACAATCCGGTTCTTATAACTTGTAAGCTTTTGCATTTTTATTTCAATCCCACCCTCTCAAAACTTTTAGCTAAACTTCATTTGTAGTCTACCCATACTGCTGATTTCAACATGGACAACTACACTTGAATGTTTCCCTTCCCACAGCAAGATTTGCACCAGCGGCTATGAGATGTTGACTAGAATTAACACAGCAATAGAAAATAGTATGGATATGGTATCGTATACAAAGTTAATGTTAACAAAGTTAAACAAGTCATCTTATGACATGACTCTCAAGCAGCAGATCACATCCAATCAGTTTAACATAACTGGAACACTGGACAGCACTAGGGGCCCAGACCTCAGTGACAAGAGAAAGAAACATTTATTATTAAATAAAAACTTGAAAAGCCAACTTAAGGGAGCGCATCTGTTGCTTTTTCCCTTATCTGCCACTTTGCAATGCAATTCCGACAGAATGCAACAAAACAGTCATCTTTTATGCATGTTAGTACAGTCTCACAAGATTCAAAACAGGAAGCTGTGCCGGTCGTTGCGTTGTCTGTGAACAATGTGTACAGTACTTTATAAATGTTACTTGATGTTCTGCCAACTGCTCATAATGCTGCAACTCATAGCAAAATGTGTTTGTAATGGTACAGATCTGCAAACTATAGCTGACTTGTAGGTAATAATTATGTCCTTCTTGATTATTATTATTCAAGCAGAAAATGAAATTCTATTTATTACAGTCATCTCTTTCCATGGGGAATCCACATGTCTATTGACTAAGGCCTGACTTACCAAAGGGAATGTTAAGTTATCACAGCATTCTGCTCAGTCTGAGTATTTCCTCACATATTATCCCTACACAATGCAGCATGAATCGCTCAATTAATTGATGCTGGTCTGTCATAGGCATGTTCAGTGAGCTGCAGTTAGCTGTTCTCAGCCATTATATAAAAAGATAGCAGCCCCTCTCATTATCAGCTCCTGTCACTTCAGTTGCTGGCTGACATCTCGATGACCTGCCACCATTTCATTGGAATCTGAATTCTGAGTTTTACGCAAGATACACGTTTGATGAGAATTATCAAGCTACCTTTGCGTGTTTTGGAACTTTATTTGTGAAAAGAGCACCCTCATTAAACCAAGTGTGAAGTTGCTATGTTCTGACTGAAAGGCTGCATCGATTCCCTCAGATGCTTCAAAAATTACAAAATTCCTTTCTCAACAAGAGACAGAGTAATTTCTTCACCTGTTGACTGCCCCCAGCATTACATTTGCAATCAAATTCTTACATTCTGCAATTAAAAACTGAACTGTCCAATTGTAACATTAAGTAGTGTTTGAGAGACACTTTGTAAATATAAAATGTGAACTGTAAATAACTAGCTCACACCATGCCCTATGTCAGATTTTACCTCATCCTCACCTTAACATACTGAAAAATATCTGTGAGGTACACTTCATCTCTACTCCACCCAATATTACAACATTGGTGCTGCATATTGTATAATATTTAGTGTTATTTGTAACGATGAAAATCCATCAATAATCTCTGAAGTCTTTCCTGCCCCTTTTTCTTCTATTCATTCTAGTGGTGCGGGTATTATTGGTAGGGCTGGCACTTATTGCCCAGGGCTAGTTGCCTTTGAGAAGGTAGGAGTAAGCTCCTTCTTGAACCACTGCTCCTTAATTCATTAACGGGATGAGGGCATCGCTAGCTAGGCAGCATTTACTGCCCATCCCTAATTGTCCAGAGGGCAGTTAAGAGTCAACCACATTGCTGTGAGTCTGGAGTCACATGTAGGCCAGACCAGGTAAAGGTGGCAGTTTCCTTCCCTAAAGAACATTAGTGAACCAGATGGGTTTTTCCCAACAATGGATTCATGATCATCATTACGCTTTATATTTTTATTGAATTCAAATTCCACCATCTACCATGGTGGGATTCAAACCCACGTCCCTAGAACGTTATCTAAGTCTCTAGATTAACAGTCCAGCAATAATACCACTAGGCCATCACCTCTGCTATTGTTGTAGGTAGATTCACAATGCCATTGGCAAAGGCTGTGTTCCCATGTATCTGTTGCCCTTGTTGATGACACTCCATCATTTTACTGATGATTGAAAATAGACTGATGAGGCAGTAATTGACCAGGTTGGATTTGTCCTGCTTTTTATGTACAGGACATACCTGGGCAATTTTCCACATTGTCAGGTAGATGCCAGTGTTGTAACTGGACTGGAACAGGGGGAGGGTTGTAGCACATTTTGGAGCAGGCATCTTCAGTACTATTGCTGGAATGTTGTCAAGGGCCATAGCTTTTGCAGTATTCAGTGCCTTCAGCCTGTTCTTGATATCATGTGGAGTGAATTGAATTGGCTAAAGACTGGTGTCTGTGATGCTGGGGTTCACTGGAGGAGGCCAAGATGGATCATCCATTTGATACCTCTGGCTGAAGATTGCTGCGAATGTTTTAGCTTTATCTTTCGCACTGACGTCTCTCATTCCCCATCATTGAATAGGGATATTTGTGGAGTGTCATCCACCACTAAGTTGTTTAATTGTCCATCACCATTCACAACTGGATGTGGCAGCGCTATAGAGCTTAGATCTGATCCATTGGTTGTCATTCACTTGGCTCTGTCTATCACTTGCTGCTTATGCAGTTTGGCACTCAGCTAATCCTGTTTGGTATCTTTCCCAGGTTCACAGGGATGCCTGGTGCTGCTCCTGATATGCTCACCTTCACTCTTCATTGAACCAGGGTTGATCAGCAGCTTAGTAGTAATGACTGACTGAGAGATTTGCTGGGCCATGAGGTTACAGGTTGTGTTTGAGTACAAATCCATTGCTGATTAGGACCCATAGTACCTCATACGTGGTGAGTAGCAGCACAGTGGCTCAGTGGTTAGCACTGCTGCCTCACACCACCAGGGACCCAGGCTCAATTGCAACCTCAGGCAACTGTCTGTGTGGAGTTTGCACTTTCTCATTGTGCTTGTGTGGGTTTCCTCTGGGTGCTCTGCTTCTTCCCACTGTCCAAAGATTTGCGGATTATGTAGATTGGCCAGACTAAATTGTCCATAGTATGCAGCCTAGATGGGTTAACCATGGGAAATGCATGGTAGCAGAGTGGGATGTTCTTTGGAGGGTCAGTGTGGACTCTATGGGCTGAATTGCCTGCTTTCACTCTGTAGGGATTCTATTCTATAAGAGCTGTTAGATCTGTCCAACATCTCTCCCATTTAGAACAGTGATAGTACCACACAACACAATGAAGGGTATGCTCAATCTGAATACAGGATTTTGTCTCCACAAGGACTGTGCGGTAGTCAATCTTACTGACACTGTCATGGTTCTGTGGAAGGGTCAACGACACAAAACTTTAACTCTGATTTCTCTCCACAGATGCTCCCAGAGCTGCTGAGCTTTTCCAGCAATTTCTATTTTTGCCTCTGTCATGGACAGGTGCAGATTGGTAAGGATGAGGTCAAGTATGTATTTCCCGCTTGTTGGTTCCCTCACTATCTGCCACAGACCCAGTCTAGCAGTTGTGTCCTTCATGAACGACGACTCCATGAGTAGTACTGCTGCTGAGCCACTCTTGGTGGTGGACATTGAAATCCCTCGCCCAGAGTATATTCTGCACCCTTGCCATCCTCAGTGCTTCCTTCAAGTATTGTTCAACATGAAGTACTGATTCATTGCTCAAGGGAGGACAGTACATGGTAATCAGCAAGAAATTTCCTTGCCCATGTTTCCATGATCGTCATTAGCCTTTTAATTCCAGATTTTTATTGAAATTATTTACTTTTTCTTGAATGCAAATTCCACAATCTACTGTAGTGACCAGAACATCACCTGGGTTTTTGGATTACTAGTCCAGCAACAGTACCACTCCGCTACTCGTTCACCCTGATTGACATTAAAACCCACCTTTCTTTACTCACAGTGCTCAGAACCAAAACACTTGCAAAGTGCAAAATCCTAATTCCAAGCCTAAAACTGATTCAAATTCCCTAGAGAGTGAGAAAACACTAATCTGGGACAGGCTTGCAATCCAGCAATCTTCGCCTTTTAACTTTCAGTTCCATTAGAACTCACTCCCCTTAATATCCGCAGTTCCTGTGTCCTCATTCTGCCTGGATTTGTCATTTTTTCTCATATATAGTTCTCAAAGCAGGTTGCGAAAGATACTATTGATAAACGTCTACATGTTCTGGGCAGAGATAAAACCTCCAACAACAACACCAATACCTAGCGTGCATCCAACTGCTATGCATTGTGATGTTATGAGGTACATCCCACAGCCCCAAATATGTGAGTGCCTACAGCTTGTTGGTCAGTGAATAGCAAGTTGCTTTCTTTTTGGAAATCTTGAGAATGTGAAAGGTTAGAGCTAAGTTTAGGGGCCTTGAGCTGAGCATATTAGGGAATGGTCCCTTTCATTTGCAAGGATCTACCTTTTCTACCATCCCACTCTGTCAGTTTGTTTGTATTTATGGACAAAAATCAGTACAGATGAGGCCACATTTCCAAAATCTTTTCAAAAACATAGTTGCTGGAAAAGCTCAGCAGGTCTGGCAGCATCTGTGGAGGAGAAAACAAAGTTAACGTTTCGGGTCTGGTGACCCTTCCTCAGAACACTAAGGGCTCCTAAAATCTTTTGTCCATTAACACACAATGCTGTAAATGATTTCCCACCAACAATAGTTTCATTTCTTGGAATGTCAGTTTATTAATCCCAGACTATTTCCTTATGGAACTGAGGTAGAATCATAAAGTTGTAGAATCCCTACAGTACAGAAAGAGGCCATTCAGCCCATTGAATCTGCACCAACCCTCTGATGTGCATCTGACCCAGACCCAGCCACCTCACATTATCCCTGTAACCCTGCATTTATTAAAGCTAATCCACCTAGCCTAAACATCCCTGGGCACAGTGGGCAATTTAACATGGCCAATTCACCTAACCTACACATCTCTGGAATGTGGGAGCACCCAGAGCAAACCTACACAGACACAAGAAGAATGTGTAAACTCCACACCGACAGTCACCCGAGAGTGGAATCAAACGTGGGTCCATGCTAACCACTTCCACATTTCTTCTACATTAGGTCTGAAGTCTTAGGAATTTCTTCCTAAAGCCAGGACCAGATATTCAGGACTACGCATGAGCTACCCCAATATTCCTTGGAAAAGTCATTCAAACAGATGCATGCTGCACAGGCGTCTCCCTGCCAGACAAATCTACAAAGCACCTCAGCCCTAAGCTGGGGAACTTCCCTCCTAAGCCTCAGGGTTAACACAATATTCTGCATTCTGTTCTGTTACTATCTGATGAACTTAACACGATATTCCGCATTCTGTTCTGTTACCCTGATGAACTTATGTAAGGTATGATCTGCCTGTATAGCAAAACAATACTTTTCCACTGTTTCTCAGTACATGTGACAATAATAAATCAAATCAAATCAAATCAGGGTGTCTCTGTGAATGGTGTCATTGTAAATGGGGGGTAATGTTGCATGCAAGGTTTGTCATCTTTATTATAACTGTTATTGGAATTTCAAATCTTCTAGCTTGCTGTTTCCTTCTCACAGTTAAATCACATGTCTAATTCAAATCTTCCCTCATTAAAAGAGAATTTGTTTCCCTTAACAACTTACAAAAAGTTTCTCAAGATTGCATGTGAAAAATGTCTGAATAGTTTGACTTAAAGCCTGTCAGTGTATTGTAATAAAGTCAGATCACTTAGTTAAAGACAAAAAACAAGCAAATAAAATGTTTCATGTGTCAAAGCTATTTTGCATTTAAATGATACCTGGATTATGTATTCTGGTAAATCAAACCTAAAATATCCTGCTGAATTCACAATTCTACAGAAATGTACTTAAAACGTGTGCTATTCCTTTCAAGTAATTCAGAATTTTTTAATTTTATTTTGCTTCTGAGGTTCTCTTCCTGTGTTACAAATATTCACAAGGATATGACCATAAGAAATAGGAGCAGGAGTAGGCCATTCAACCTATTGAGTCTGTTCTGCCATTCAATAAAATCATACTGATCTGATTGTAACTTTAATTCCATTTCCTGCCTAAACTGCATTACCCTAGACTCCCTTGTATATCAAAAATCTATTGGGTCAGCCTTGAATACACTCAATGGTTCAATCTCTTTACTGTCCGAGGTAGAAAATTTCAAGGACTAATGATCCTCTGAGAGAAGAAATTCCTCGGCCTTGTCATCTTAAATGGGAAATTCCCTATTTTTGAAGTTGTGCTTCCTGGTTTTTGACATCTCAATGAGAGGAAACCGCCTTTCAACATCTACCGTATCAAGAGCCCCCAGAATTTTAAATGTTTCAATAAGATCATTTTATATGATTCAATAAGACTCTGTGTTTCCGGTCAGTTAGCCGATCCACTGTCCCATTAATATGTCACCCCACACGAAGAGCTCTTATCTTGTGCTGCAATCTTCCATGTGACACCTTAACAAATGCTTTTTGGAAATTTAAATCTACCTCTACTGGTTTTCCTATAACCACACTGCTTGTTACATCTTTAAAGAGCCTTAATAAATATGTCAAACACCATTTCCCTTTCACACAATCATGCAACATAAGTATTAATTTCTATATAATCACAATGCTTTAATCAATAGGATGTACATTCATGATTATTTTATTTTACATACTTATTGTGAAATTTTTCCTATCTTCTATTTTCCTTACTTACCTCTTGAGCTTGGATGGAATCGGCAGCAGACCGTGAGTGAGCCCAGCGTGGAGGAGAATAGGCCCAGTGCGGAGGAGAGTAGGCCCAGCGCGGAGGAGAGTGGGCCCAGTGCGGAGGAGAATAGGCCCAGCACGGAGGAGAATAGGCCCAGCGTGGAGGAGAGTAGGCACAGCACGGAGGAGAATAGGCCCAGCAAAGAGGAGAGTAGGCCCAGCGTGGAGGAGAGTAGGCCCAGCGTGGGGGAGATTAGGCCCAGCGTGGGGGAGATTAGGC
>NC_063333.1:68155204-68190053 GCF_021869965.1 Rhincodon typus | reverse complement strand
TAGGCCCAGCGTGGGGGAGATTAGGCCCAGCGTGGGGGAGATTAGGCCCAGCGTGGAGGAGAATAGGCCCAGCATGGAGGACAGTAGGCCCAGCACGGACCTCGAGCGCTCATAAAATTGGAGTGGTGGAGGCAACAGCAGAGATGGAGGGTAGCAGCAGTTGGGGCCTAGCACAAGCCCAGATGGTGGCAGTGGTGGTCAGCAGTGATGCGGTGGTCAGGTCCGAGCAAAGTCTGGCGTGCCCAGGTGGGTCTTTGCCTAGTGTGGGTGAAAGCATGCCCAGCGCAGGGGGGAGTGACCCTTTTGGGGAAGCCCAGCTTGAAGCATTTGCTGGCCCATGGCTCAAGAAAGGACTGTACTGTTTGACAATTTAACTTTATTTCTTTACTTTTCTACTTTTATGCTAAGAAGACTGTAGTGCTGAACTTTTTAACTTATTTCTTTATTTCTCTATTTCTGTAACTAAGATTTTGTACCTAAGATGGGGTTGTGTGTGGCGACATTGCACATTTTTAACGATACTCTTTAGCCTGTACTCGAATACATGTGAGAATAAAACCTAAATCGAAATCTGTTGATGGCGTTGAGCAGCCTTTCTCTGAAGCTATGGAGATATCTTCATCAAACACATGTGCACCTTATACTTAATGATCATCCAGGCTGGGTTTTGCTCAGGATAGTGGACTACTTCTGAGGTTGGTAGATTTGTCCTGGGTCCATGAGGATTCAGCTGCTCGATCAGCATGTGACAGGGATGTTACGAGGAGTTGTCAACACATCAGACTGTCATAAGGAGAGTGAATCAACTCTCACGTCTCAACTCCAGGTCAATGGTTGCTGTCACTGTGGACCTCCATGTGCCTCTGCAGACTGGCCTACAGCCAATCCACACTCCTGCTGCTGCTGCTCATGCTGTTGCCATTGGACCACTTGACATCTGTGGTTTTTTCTACGACACAAGATAACTAGAGAATGGTACAGTCAATCTTGCCTTCAGGAGCTCTATGGAAACCTTAAAATTTGGTACTGCCAGCATGCCCCATCATGTCTAGAAAAGTCTGTCACCTTGTCATGTTTCTCACTTGACCTCCTTCCCAACTACCCTATGTTCCATGGGGAGATATGTCCTGTGTGTTTCAAAGGACAAATCCTTGTGGGTAATGTGGCATGTGCCTAGAGGCAGTGTAACCTGTCTGGGATACTGAATGCATGCCAGTGCGCCTTCCCAGACACCACAGTCAGCTTATCTTCAAGCAGGTTCAGATAGAGCCTTCCCATGTGGCCTTTGCATGATAGCAGAACACCCAACCCACACCTGTCTTGCCACCCTTCCTCTTGTGTGCCAGTTGGGATATGAACATTTGCAGTCCTTCTAATGCTTGGCCTGTACCAATAGGGCAGCTTATAAATTGCAATTTCCTCTGTGAGTACATACCAGGGACAATTTTAGCTGACAATCAGGGCACAAAGTATTTGGACTTCATGCGAATTTGTGGCAATCTGATTGTTTGAGTGCTGTCGCTTACAGATACTTTCTGCTCAACAACCAAGAGATGTTATTACACACCTCAGGAGCAGGTGGGACTTGAACCCGGGCCCCCTGGTTCAGAGGTAGGAACACTGCCACTGCACCATAAGGGCCCAAGCACTGTCGGTTTGCTGGTTGTATTGTCATTGAAGGCAGCTGAATATGATTGGCTCTCCACTGGGCTACTGATTAATAAGGGACCAATTCAGATGGCAAAATATGCAAGCTGTAACTCTTACCCACAATATTACATCTCCTGCTACTTTGGATATAGCCTTTTGAAGATTGAAAGAGAATTGTGCAGTTCAATTGAAAAGAAAATGGTGAGATTCAATCCATTAGATGTGCCTTTTGAGTACAATTGAGTACCATCCCACCATTCTGTTCCTTCCTCACTGGTTCATGATCCTGATTATCCCCACTGCCCTTCTATCTTCCCTCTCTTACTGCAGGGCCCATCATCGTAACAGTCGAGCTCCACAGACAGAGTCCCTCACAATCAAAGTCCTGCTTTCTCTGGTAAGATTCTCACCCTCCCCAATTGAGGCAGCCTTCATTGTAACTTTCCTGGACATTCCCATAAGAATGTATGCTGCTGACCCTCAGTTTCCGACTCCTGCCCTACCCTGTGAACATTCGTGCCACAATACACCCCCATCGCCAACTCAGCCAAACCCCACACAATGTGTTAGCCTCAACACGGACAATGGCCTGTACAAAACCTTCACCAACCTGGACTGACTGCCAGCCAACAATCCCCAAAACCCTGAAACTCGACTGGAGGCCAAGGCCAAGGATCAAGGACAGAAGGATACACCAGGGGCCTAGATTCTAAGGTACTATTGTCTTTGAGTAAGGAGCCAGTGGCCTAAAGCTTGTGCTGGAAGCAGCTCAGGGGCCCAGCATTTCTGACCTTGGCCTTGGCCATGGCTCTGGACCTGGCAAGACCATCCCACCCCCTGTCCCAGGCTGACTATATCACAACCTTCCCCAGTACAGCCTTCCTCCATTTTCCCACTCTCGCAGTTCCATGGCCTTCAGCTAGATGCACCACTTTGCAAAAATGTGCAAACAGCCTATCCCTCAGCCTGAAGCTGCTCCCTGTTTGCCATGTATTAGTTGTACTTGGAGATGGCCCAGCAAGGCTGCTGCCTCAGTTTGCTTGATTTGTCCTTTTTTAATTCTTTCATGGCAGGCAAGGCCAGCATTTATTGCCACATGCTTAATTGTCCTTAAACAGAGTGGCTTGCTCGGCTATTTCAGAAGCCATTAAAAGTTAGCCACATTGGTGTGGATCTGTAGTTGCATGTAGGCCAGACCTGGTAAAGATGGCGAATTCCCTTCTCTAGAGGATATTAGTGAACTAGAGGAGTCTTTGTGACAAATAATTAGTATTTACATGATCAGTATTATTCAGACCAGCTTTCAATTCCAGATATATTAATTGAAAGTAAATTCTGTCACCAGTCTTAGTGGGATTTGATCCCATGCTCCCAGAGCATTAGCTTGAACCTCTGGATTGCTATTACCACACCACGTCTCCCCTAGTTACAGTGTAAGTGAATTAAATACAGGGTGGCACGCCGGCTCAGTGGTTAGCACTGCTGCCTCACAGCACCAGGGACCTGGGTTTGATTTAACTCTCTGGCAACTGTCTGTGTAGAGTTTTCACATTCTCCCTGTGTCTGTGTGGTTTTCCTCCGGGTGCTCCGGTTTCGTCCCACAATCCAAAGATGTGCAGGCTAGGTGGATTGGCCATGCTAAAATGCCCATAGTGTTCAGGGATGTGTAGATCAGGAGGATGGGTCTGGGTGGTGTGGACTTCTTGGGTCAAAGGGCCTGTTTCCACACTGTAGGGATTCTAAAGCATTATTTAAAGCTGTATTGTTGGAAAGGCAAAGTAACAACTACTTACCTTGAAGTCAAGGAAGAATTGCGACTCTCCAGGTACATGTCCAATATTCACTGTGGGCTATCTGAAGCTTTGAGTTTCTCAATTGGTTTGAGTTAGTTGGGAAGGTGAAGTTAAATCCAATGAGTTGTGATTTTAATGAGAAGTTACTTCATGTAAGATAAGCTTCCTGACACCCATGAATGAGATTGTGCCCTGCCTCCTGAAATGGGTGAATATAATCGCTGAAGTTTATCTCGAGGTCAAGAATCTGAATTTTTATCTCTCACGTCATTAAGTTTACCCACCTACCAGTATTCTTACTGGGGCAGGGGTTGGAAAGTCCCTCCCAACATTTCAGGTTAATGTGTTTTTGTTGTGTCATGGTGCATTAAATATTCTCCAACTGATTTGGCAATTTACTTAACAAAACTGCTTGATTTCTTTTTCCATTGGGATGTTGGGGGACTCCTAATGTGTTATCAAGAGTCACGTATTACTGTCCAAGACTAATTGCTGCCATTCAGAAATGCTCAGGATGTAATATTTTGATGTAAATATATAAATTATCTAAATCAAATATACAGGACAAGAGAGGAATGTTTCCATTTTCAGTTAGTGTTTTCTCAAGTGAGATTCATGGTGCCCAGTCCAGCTTGGTTCAAAGTGACTTTTCTCTGCTCTTTATCTCATTAGTTATCCAATGGGTACCGTTCACAGGTAATGGCATGGCAGGAGAGGCAGGAGAGGCAGAAGATGCTAACCGCTGCCAGGACCTGTTGGTCAACCATTAATGCCAAGGGTACACCCAAGAGAAACGGAAAGCTTTCTCCCTGTTTCACAGCAGGGGCCTGGAGGTGTTGGTCGACAGGGTGGTGGGGAAGAGGACAGTCCTTTTTCCATCAGAATGCCACAGGAGACCATGTCACCTGGACAGGCCTGGTCAGTATTGTGTCCCAAGTGAAGCAGACTGTCCAACACTGCAGGAATACAGATGTTCTGTGCTCTGCAAGGCCACACTCAGTCTAACTTTGCCACTGCAAGAACATCTCACCAAATCTCATGGACTACATTTGGGAAATCGGAAGTGGTGTGCAAATAAAGCGAGTGAGTTTTAATGAGATGCAAATGCATGGAAATGGACACCGTTCAATCACAGTTTAAGGCTTGACGGGAGCATTTGAAAAATATTTCTTAATTTTGAGATTCAGACTTTTTTCTTTCCTTCCATATTTTTTCATCGTCATTAAGATACAGTCAGAATCTCTGGTTTTATAATGAGAGGCATAGAAGCAAAGGATCTGAGCTATGTGTGTTTAAACCATTCCTTAGGTTTGAAATGGAGCACCATGTGTTACATTCTGGGCACCAGACTTCAGCCAGAGTGTCAAATCCTGAGAGACAGGACAGTAGAGATTTATTGGAATAATACTAGGGAGGAGAAATTTCACTTATTTGGAGAAACTAATGAAGCTGGGGTTGATTTTAGAACAGACAGGGTTACGAAAAGTTTTGATGGAAATGTTCAAAGTCAAGAACAGTTTTGATGGAGTTAATTGAATAAAACTTCTAGTTACAGAATGGTTGGTAACCAGATGATACTGATTTATAATAATTGGCAAAAGAACCAGAGGAAAGTTGAGGACAATTCCTTTTAAACAGCAATTTATGATGATCTGGAATGCTTTACTTAGAATCATAGAATCCCTACAGTGCAGAAACAGGCCCTTCAGCCCAAACCAACCCTCAGAGCATCCCACCTAGACCTATCCCCCTATAACCCACCTAATCTACACATCCCTGAACACTATGGGCAATGTAGCATGGCCAATCCAGCTAGCCTGCACATTTTTGGACTGTGGGAAGAAACTGGAACACCTGAAGGAAACCCACACAGACACAGAGAGAATGTGCAAACTCCACACAGACAATCACCCAAGGGTGGAATTGAACCTGGGTTACCTGGTGCTGTGAGGCAGCAGTGCTGACCACTGAGCTACTGTGCCACCCTTTTAAGTTCAGCAAGCTCCCACCACTCACTGACTTCCACAATCTTACACTGTACCAGCACAGCCCCTGATATTTATAGAAAAAATGGTGGAAGCCCCTAATATTCATAGAAAAAGTAGTGGAAACAAATTCAATAGTAGCTTTCACATGTAATTACATAAATACTTTCCATAAAAGAATACAAAGCAATGGGGAAAAGGCAGCCAAATGGAAATAAATTGTTCTTTCAAAGAGCCAGCACAAGCACAATTTCTACAATTCTAATAGACATCCTATGAGAACTGCACAACTATTTTGGATTTTAATCACCAGTATTAAATAAAACTTCCACACATAATGTGAGTAAGTCTTGAAGAAGCATAAACCCATGTTTGACTAACATTGGTGAAGAACAGAATCCACAACAAAGTCAATCTGAATTATTTCTTTACTGACATTAAGAAATAAAGGCTAGATTTTACTATTGGTAATGTTAGTTGATGAGAATTTAGCATGTTCATTTGATTTTCCTGTGTCTGCTATTTTAGTGAAGCATCTACATATTTAATATGAATGGATTAATAATTACAGTAAGCTAGTCTAAGGAATATCATAGTCCCACCTACCTACTCCTGGCCCGTATCCCTCCAAACCTTTCCTATTCATATATCCATCCAAATGTCTTTTAAACATTGTAATTGTACCCGCATCCACCACTTCATCAGGAAGTTCATTCCATACGCGAACCACCCTCTGTGTAAAAAATTTGCCTCATGTCTTTTATAAATCTTTCTCCTCTCACCTTAAAAGTATGCCCCCTAATCTTGAAATCCCCCATCCTAGGGAAAAGACAACTACCATTATCTCTATCTATATCCCTCATTATTTCATAAACTTGTTTAAGGTCACCTCTCAACCTCCTACGCTCTAGCAGAATAAGTCCCAGCCTATCCAGCTTTTCTTTATAACTCAAACCTTCCATACCCAGCAACGTCCTGATAAATCTCTTCTGAATCCTCTCCAGCATAATAATATCCTTCCTATACTGAGAAACCAGAACTGGACACAGTATTCCAGAAGACGTCTCACCAATGTCCTGCACAACCTCAACATGACATCCCAACTCCTATACTCAAAGGACTAAGCAATGAAGCCAAACATGCCAAATGCCTTTTTAACCACCCTGTCTTTATGTGACGCAAACTTTAAAGAATTATGTACCTGAACCTCTAGGTCCCTCTTTTCTATAACACTACCCAAGGCCCTGCCATTAACTGCATAAGCCCTACCCTTGTTTGTTGTACCAAAATGCATTTATCCGGATTGAATTCCAACTGCCATTTTTCAGCCGGTTGATCCCTTTGATCAAGATCCCTTTTTAATCTTAGAAAACCTTCTTCACTATCTACTATGCCACCAACTTTGGTGTCGTCTGCAAACTAACTAACCATGCCTTCTATATTCTCAAGCAAATCATTTATATAAATGACAAACAAAAGAGGACCCAGAACCGATCCCTGTGGAACACTGCTGGTCACAGGCCTCCAGTCTGAAAAGCAACCCTCCACCATTACTCTCTTGTCTCCTGCTGTTAAACCAAATATGTATCCAATTGGCAAGCTCACCCTGCATCCCACGTGACCTAACTTTACTAATTAGTCTACCATGCAGAACCTTGTATAAGGCTTTACTAAAGTCCAAGTAAACAACTTCTACTGCTCTGTCTTCATCAATCTTTTTGATAACTTCCTTAAAAAAACTCAATCAAGTTTGTGAGACACAATTTTCCTCACACAAAACTATGCTGGCTATCCCAAACCAATTTTTGCCTCTCTAAATGTCCATAAATCCTATCTTTTATAATCACCTCCAACAATTTACCCACAACGGAAGTCAGACTCACGGGTCTATAGCTCCTTGGTCTCTTCTTACAACCTCCCTTAAACAAAGGTACAACATTAGCCACCCTCCAGTCATCATGCACCTCACCAATAGTTATAGATGATGCAAATATTTCTGCAAGGGGTCTCACAATTTCCTCCCTTACTTCCCACAATGTTCTGGGATACATTAGATCAGGTCCCGGAGATTTATCCACCTTTATATTTTCTAAGACCTCCCAAACTTCCTTTTTTTTAATGTGAATTGTTTTCAAAACATCAGCATTTATTTCTCTGCATTTTCTAGCCTCCATTTCTTTCTCCATGGTAAAAACTGACACAAATATTCATTTAGTATATCTCCCATCTCCTGGGGTTCAGCACAAAGATGGCCTCCTTGATCTTTAAGACGCCCTACCCACTCTCTAGTTAACCCCTTGCCCCTAATGGATTTGTAGAATCGCTTTGGATTATCCTTAACCTGATCTGCCATTGCTATCTCACATCCCTTGTTTGCCTTCTTGATTTCTTTCTTAAGAATGTCCCTACACTCTTAATAATGATTAAGAGACTCAATTGAAGCAAGTTGTCTATATCTAAAATAAGATCTGTTTTTATTCCTGACTAGAAATTTAATATCTTTATTCATCCATTGTTGCTTAATCTTACCAGCCTTACCCTTCACTCTAACAGGAACATAATGCCAATGAACTGTCATCATCACAGTCTTGAATACCTCCCACTCGACAGACATCCTTTTACCTGCAAACAGTTTACTCCAATAAACTTTTGAGAGTTCTTGTCTCATACCATTAAAATTTGCCTTAAAAATTTTAACTTTTATGGGAGGCTTATCCTTTTCCATAACCATTTTGAAACTAATAGATTTATGATCGCTAGACCCAAGGTGTTCCCCACTTTTACTTGAGTTACCTGCCTTGCCTTATTGCCCAAAAGAAAGTCTAGTTTTGCTCCTTTTCTAATAGGAGAATCCACATATTGATAAAGAAAATTTTCTCAAATACATTTGACAAATTCTTCACCATCCAAATCTTTAACACTATGGCAGTCCCAGTCAATGTTTGGAAAATTGAAGTCCCTTACTATTCCTTATTATGCTTACATATATCTGAGATCTCCCTACATATTATTACAAATAATTTCTTGTCTTAAAGCTCTTGCAGTAAAAATAATTCAGTGTTATAAAATCATCTGTTACAGCAAACGTTAACAGCAGAAACATTTTCCTCTATTTTGAATATCTGTAAATTTGGATTACATTTGCCTTCTCTCCTCTTTTGATTCTCCTCTTTCTATTGCTCACCATTAAATAAACCAAGGTATCGTCGGCCTGTCAACGCATTTCTCCTTCTGCACTGACCAACAATTTTTTTAACCTCAATTAACATCACCGTTGTAAAACAATCGTTTTTTTTAATCTCATTGGAATTCATGGGACCTCGCAATATTCAAATTGACTTCTCCACTTGCTTGTATGAAAACAGTGATTAGACTTCAACGAGAATGAGTTATCTATAAAGTGCTTTAGGACGTCCAGAGGATGTGAAGGATTTTACATAAATGCGTATTCTTCCTCAACTTCTTTATTTATTTTTTGTGCAGCCTCTTTAAGAAAATCCTTTGCTTGGAATTCTGACATGGACATATGTGACTCAAGACTTTGGTAATTTTCCACAAATTTTCATTTAAACATAGCTTCAGGCTCATCGCTGCTTGATATCTCAATAAAATAAGAGGTGGTGTTTTATTGTGGAATGAATCTAGTGTTATTCTCTAGTGTGCATAATAGAAAAAAGTAAATCAGAGCAAGAATAGGCTATTCAGCCCTTTGAGCCTGCTTTGCCATTCAATGTGATCATGGCTGATCATCCAACTCTATACCCTGTTCCCACGTGCTCTTCATACCCTTTAAGGCCTTTAGTTCTCACAACTATATCTAACTCCTTCTTGAAAACATTCAATGTTTTACCCTAAACTACTTTCTGTGGCAGTGAATCCACCACTGGGTGAAGTAATTTTCCTCACCTCAGTCCTAAACCACCTACACTGTATCCTTGGAATGTGACCCCTGATTCTGGACTCCCTAGTCATCAGGAATATCCTTCCTACATTTATCCTGTCTAGTCCTGTTAGAATTTTATCGGTTTCTATGAGGTCCCTGTTCATTCTTCTGATCTCCAGTCAATACAGACCTCAGTGATCCAGTCTGTCTTCATACATCAGTCCTGCTATCCTATTAATCAGTATAGTAAACCTTCATTCCACTGTCTCCATAGTCAGAACATTCTTCCTCAGAGAAGGAGATCAAAACTGCACACAATACTGCAGGTGTGGTCTCACCAAAGCCCTGTACAATTGCAACAAGACAGACCTGCTCCTGTATTCGAATCTCCTCGGCCTGAAGGCCAACATACCATTTGCATTCTTCACCTCCTGCCGTACCTGCGTGCTTACTTTCACCAACTGGTGTACAAGGACACCCAGGTCTCATGGCACCTCCCCCTTTTCCAATTTATCACCGTTCAGATAATAATCTGCCTTCCCATTTTTGCTACCAAAGTGAATGACCTCAAATTTATCCACATTACACTGTATCTGCTATGCATTTGCCCACTCACTCAGCTTGTCCAAATTACACTGAAGCATCTCTGCATCCTCCTTACAGTTCACCCTCCCATCCAGCTTTGTGTCATCTGAAAACATGGAGATAATACATTTAGTTTTCTCATTGAGATCATTAATATATATTGTGAATAGCTGGGGTCCAAGTACTGATCCCTGCAGTACCCCACTAGTCACTGGCTGCAACTTGGAAAAATAGCTATTTATTCCAACTCTTTGTTTCCTATCTGCCAACCATTTCTCTACCCATGCTAGCACATGACCCCCGATTCCTTGCGCTTCAAATTTTACATTCTTATCTCTTATATGGGACCTTGTTGTAAGCCTTCTGTAAGTAATACCTGTTTATAGTCTCAATGTGAGCCATTTCCTTCCTATCTTAATACAATAAAACTACATGAGACAGGTTTTGAATAGAGTAAATATTAGCTCCGTGTAAATCTTAATGACACATTTTATGTCAATGTCCTCTAATTCTTCCAACACACGTCCTGTTCAGCAAATGGTGTCAGGTTTACTGTGATCTCCGTTCCTTTCTCCTTTGTGGAATTTTGTATCAAGGTAATTTTTGTTTCCTATCTATCAGAAGGGTAATGCTCCTTCCTCATTCCCATCCAGTTTCAAGTGCGGTCATTTATCAGAGACTGGAATTGTTTATAACATGGTTTTAAATTAATTGCCCTGCTCTTCAGAGACACTGTCAATTTTCTGGTTATGTCTCAAAATATCTGCAGGCTACAACTCAGATTCATGAATTAACTACCCCTGCAAGCATATTGCTTTCACAGTTTCTTACATTACTGGAAATGGTTCATTTGCTTTCACTTCAAGGTGACACGATAAAGGACATATTTGAATAACTTTTCTGATATCAGTTGGAAAATGACACAACCCAACACACACACAAATGCACATACAGATATACAAACATGCATACACATAAACACAAAGACACATACACGCACACAGACACAAAAATATGTAACGTACAAGGCAAAAGCAGGAAAGTGGAGGTGAGGAACGTTAAATCAGCCATGATCCTATTAAATGGCAGAGCAGGCTTGAGAGGCTGAACGGCCTGCTCCTGTTCCTATTTTTTATGGTCTTATGGTCTCTCTCTCACACACACACAGACACACTCTCTCTCTCTCTCACACACACACACACACTCTCTCTCACACACACACACACTCTCTCACACACACACTCTCTCTCACACACACACAGACACACTCTCTCTCTCTCACACACACACACACACTCTCTCTCACACGCACACACACTCTCTCTCACACACACACACTCTCTCTCTCACACACACAACACACTGTCTCTCTCTCACACACACACACAAACACTCCCTCTCAAACACACACACACTCTCTCTCACACACACACACTCCCTACCTCACACAAACACACAGACACTCTCTCTCTCACTCACAGACACTGTCTATCTCACACACACACACACACTCTCTCTCACACACACATGCACACTCTCTCTCTCACACTCACACACAGACACTCTCTCTTTCTCTGTCACACACACACACACACATGGACACAAGCAAAGACACACACAGGCACAAACACACACATGCATACCCACATACACAGACACACACGAGCACAAATGCACTCACAGACACACACATGCAAAACACACACAGATACACGCACACACATGCACACAAACACACGGGTGCACAAACACACATGTACACACACATACAAACACAAACGCACACATATATGTCTGTACTTGCTTCTTTTGGGTATCCAAATTACTAGCAATTTATGAAATACATTTTAACATAATCAGAAAAGGCCACCAGACCCAAATAAGCCTTTTCTTTATTCATAATTCAACCACATCCACCAATTACATTAATATAACTATATATTTTTCTTTTCCAGAAATATATTGAGGGCTTCTATGACGTTTCTTTGTGGCTAACTTAATTTACAATCATGAAAGCATGACCTTTCCAAAGAAGGAATCAGATCTGCCTCATACAGTTATACTGGGCCCTGGGCAGTAGCCACTGGTGGATTGTGATTGGGATAGTTTGCTGCTAACATCCTCTTTTCTATTATTTTAAAAGAATCAAATCAAAGAAAATTAGTGGAAACAGCTCCTAAGGAGCATTCCAACAAAAATCAAACCACCAAAGGAAGGGCAGTAAATGTAAAAGAACTTATTATTTTAGAGGGTGATGATGTGCCCAGGCCTGTAGAGCCCACTGGTCACGGAAGGTCTGAAGCTGAGCAGCAGGCTCGCCTTTTCTCTCTCCAAGGACACCCTTCATTGGGCAAATGAAACCCAAAAGTGAAGGTAGGCAGCTGGGGGCAATGACCCCTTTCACAAGCCACTGCCTGGACACCGTGTTAATAGCCATCTTGGCTGAATAAACTCAGGGATCAGCAGCACGGTTTTAAGGCAATGGATGACTTTTCCGATGAGCTGGACATCAACAGGCAAGTTCTTTTGGTATCATCCAGCCCCCATTCTCTGCCATTCAGCATGACTCCTCCACTCACCATCAAAAGCCATTCTAGTGGAGCTGTCCATGCCTGAACAGCAATTCCTGATAAAAGTCGCCATTCCTGATGGACTGCAACTCTGGTGTGATGTGACCACACTCTTTCTGTGCTGTGCCATCACATCAGCTTTGCATCTGTGCTAGATGCTGAATTTTTCAATGGGTTAGGGGGTGGGGTAACAGGGCAGGGTGACAGGGGGCACTGTAGTCCTGCTATACACCTCCCCATCTCACTGCTGGCAGAAAATAGGATTGTGTACTGACAGTTGTAAAAAAGCCTGCCCAGTTGCGGTGATGCTCTGCGTAAAAGCTTCATTTATGCTAAGAGTCGGATTTCCACCTTTCAGTAGCTGCAGCTCCAACAGTGCCAGAACCGACTCCCCAGAAAGTAACGTGGCCCCTGGATGTCCCTTGATGGGTGAGGATGAGCAGGTACTCAGTGTGGGGTTGGAGGCAAAGGGGCCTGGAGGGGCAGGTTTTGAAGGTTAGAAGGCGAGACACAAAGAGGGCACAATCTTGGATAAGGGTTCCCACCTTTCTTCCTGCCTTTTCACCAACTTTCGTGAAAAAACAGCCTTCCCTAATCACCTGCCTTCCATGACCCAGTGAAGTATGGCAGTGAAGCAGATTGAGGCCCTTAATTGGTCTGTTAAAGTTTTCAACATGACTAAGGGCTGGTGGCCTTTGGAACCTCACTCACCTTTAGCTCCCAGCCTGTATTATGGTGACTGGTTTGGAGTGGGTTTGAAGCAATGGACTACATACACATATGTACACTCTGACTGGAAACATGCCCACAGGGGTTGGGGATGATGTAAAATTACCCCCCAAGTCTTTGAAGTGGTATTTGAACTCAGCCTTCTGATTCTGAAGTTCAACTACCAGAACTAAGCCATTGCTAATACTTATTCAGCAAAAGCCTGCACTCAATTTTTTTTTGTGCATTGGACTATCATCTAAATTCATCAAGACATCCTCGAATGCCTGAGTTTGTATAAAGCATCTTAAATTTGTTTGAGTACATGGTTTTTAGTCCATTTGGGAAATTTGTTTGCCTAAGTCAAGAATTGGGCATCTTGAATTTGTCATCGAAATTTATCAACACTGAGCAAAGTTTTCAGAACCTTTCTGCGGTCTAACCAAAAAAACAGGTAAGTTATTTTCTCTTCTAAAGGAAGATTATTTTAAAATGAACCAGAGGCAGTAGAAATACTGACCAAGGCTTGACAGCATTACTATAGGCTATGGGTGGCCTGTTGGTTGCTCTTCCTTTGGCATGTTATCCTGCCCTATGGGAGCTACTTTATCATAAGTGCAAGCTGCCTCTGAAGGTACAAGCGTTGATGGCAACTTATCCTCTTTATGACAATCAAACACTAAAAACACTCCCAGTCAAAATCGAATCGTTTCGTTCAGGTTCAACCTGTAAGTAAGCTTTGAATGGACTTACCCCTTAAAACTTTCTTTTTCCCCAAATCTTGAAAACAACATACATTTTCTGCAATAAGACTTTTCTTTGCAGTACTAAAACATTATGGCACAAATTACTTCCAAAATCTCAATTAGCATGTCAAGTATTCAACTGATTTTTTTTTTTATAATTTTTAATGCAATACTTAAGAGTAGCAAAGTCAAAGTATAATGACAACAACTTTGATGCAGTTTTCATGTTTCCACCAGCAGGGCACTAGCAGACAAATGGCTAATTAACAAATGAGCATTAACAGTGGTCAGAATGGAAGTATGGAGTGTAAATGCTGTGCACTTAATAGAAAATTACCTTCATTATCATCGATGTAGTAGATAGGTTTCCATAGAAATAATAAAGGGAAAACCTGGTTTTATAAAACAAATAAAAATACTTGGAACAGGAATGCAGTTGAGTGGGATAGCCTGCAAATCTGAAGATGCATGTCATCAGAATTTCAATTAATCATGAAAGGATAAACTCAAGTGCACTTTTTAGCAGAACAAATAGTGAAATAGACAGAATCATTTAAATTTAAAAGTTTATTAATACTACTGTCAGGAAAAAAAAACTGGCATCACCACTAATGGAGTAGGGAACTTTAAGATAATTACTGACTGGAAAAGCTACTCAGCCAAATTAATCATTTGTAGCAAGAGAGAACCTTAAGTCCCAAAGCCCTGCACCGCCTCCTCCACCATCATTACACCTCACCAACTGCAGCATCAGATTGTTACAGAAATTATTCCACTGCTTTTGGCTCCCATTAGTATTTCTAAATGTTTATTCAACATGTTAACCACTTTTTAATCACAATTTTCAGACATCAGTCCCAAAATTTCATTTTGCTAGTTTGAACCCATGTCTCCGTTATCATTCCCACAATTTAATTTGTTAATATTCTGTGTTAATTTTTTTTGCTGTAACCCACACAGCCTTCTAAACCTTAACAGGGCCATAGATTTAATTTTCAATTTTGCCACACGGCTTGAGTGAGATAGATTTGTAATTTTGTGGCATCATCAGTATGAATGCATATTAAAAGCTACAGCTGCAAATAGCTAATATGGCGACTTTCCCTTCATTACAAAATGCATAAATATGTCTCTTAAACCACTAAAAACAAGTAACATTTCATAAATAACTTAACCAGTGACGTCCACATAACCTCCATAGTGTATCAGTCAGAATAAAATCATACTTTTGCAACAACCTAGATTATCGCCAATTTGCTGCCAAAGGGTAGCTGCGGCAGTTGCGAGATTTTAGTCACGGCATCTTCAGAAAAGTACAGACATCTCAAACATTGCTTATCACTGAGATTTGTGAAGGAGAATTCTCCCTGAGCACTCTGGGAAGATATTGTCTCCTGCTTAGAGCCCTCCTCCCCATCCTCCTACTCACTCTTTCAAAATTATGACTCGATCTATGTGCCCTCTACTCATTCTCATACTAGTCAAGTTCCATTTCAAGGAAAAGGCCTATTAGCATGCCAACATTTGGAAGCAATTGATTTATGTAGAAGTCTCGAGTTTGACAAAAAGTACTTTGACATTGCCATGTTATTCCCTGTAGTGTTTTGAAACTCAAAACAACTGGGGAAAGCACTAAAATTTAGCAAAATTGGAATCATTGCCTGAAACTATCAAACAGCAAATAATCTATAAGTAGTTGATGGTCCCCATTGAAACTTTCTGCAACTTGATGTTTATTCAGCATAATGAGCTTAAGGGAAGTCACTGGATCACTGAGCTCCAAAATGGCACCACTGGTGACATCTCAACATTTCATGTTGATTGACATCATGATCTACCTGCTTGATATATTTCTAATAGGCGGTCTCCACACAAGTGCTAACAATGTTACCAAGATGGCACTCAACGTGTATGCGCACATGCGCGCTGTGGATTCCAGTTTACTACAATTAGTACATTCAAAGTGATCAAAATCTTTTACTGCCGAATGTAACCTCTTGCCCACGTTCTTTGAACTGCTTAAAATATTCTACAGGGGTACAACATGCTGTGAGAACCTTATAGCATTTATTTATTTGCAGACTCAACAATTCCATTTAATAATCAGATATTGTGCTATATACTGTTCTTGTTCATGTCTACAGAACAAAAAATCTGGACCTTTGTTATCCAGCATAATTTCCTTGAAAGTCCAAAATTTTGTACCATGAAGATTCCATTCCGTAATGAGACAGAATTTAGATGTAGCAGAATGGAAGGACCAAAATCAAAAAAGACCAAATTTCCATACAGTTGCTGATCTGTGGAAAAAAATACCAGCAAATTCTGGCATGTTGCTGGGAGCAGGAGAGATGAGAAGCAGTAACTGCTTTCTTTGTACAACTGCTTCCCTTGACCTGACATCAGTTTGGCACACAAAAGGCAAATTTTCTGTTTGTTAAATGACACATTCAGTTGTATGAATATCTCTGCCCAACTTTCTTGCGGATACCTCAGGGTCTTTGTGCCGCACTAGATAAGTATTTGTATTTAATCAAGGGATATGCTAATTGCTAAACAGCTAAGAATCAACTCAAAAAGGTCTCACACAAAAGATTAATATTCAAGTTGAGGGCTCATGGAATTCAGGGTAAAATGTAGAATCGGTAAAGGATTGGCTAATGGACAGAAATCAGAGAGTAGCGATAAACGGGGCATTTTCAATTTGGCAACTTGTGACCAATGGAATGTCACAAGGATCAGGACTGGGGCCTCACTCAGCTATTTACAATTTATGAAACATACAATATCCTGGGCTTTATTAGTGAGACAGAGTGTACAAGAACAAGGGCTTAATGATGAACTTATATAAAATACTTGTTACACCAAAGCTAGAATATTGTGTACAGTTCTGGGTGCTGTACCATAGGAAGGATGCAAATGCATTAGAGACAGCACTGTAGAAATTTAGAAGAAAGGCTTTAGAGATAAGATACTTCAGTTATGAGAATTGGCTGGAGAGATTGGGTCAGTTCTCCTTGGAAAGATCCAAGTTTTCAAAATCATGAAGGGTTTAGATAGAATAAATAGGGAGAAGTTGCTCCCACTTACTAAAGGATCAAAAATGAGAGGGAACAGATTTAGAGTGATTTGCAAAATAAACAAACATAATGTGAGGAAAAAAACTTTTTCACACAAGTTGTTCAGGTCTGGAATGCACTGCCTAGAAATGTGGTGGAGACAAATTCAATTGAACGATTCAGGAGTCATTGGATGATTATTTAAATATAAACAAAGTGCAAAGGTTTGGGGAAAAGTCAGGAGAGTGGCATTAAGCCATGATGCTCACCTGGACAGTTAATGCAGATATGATATCCAAATGGCTTCCTTCTGTGCCAAAGCATTTCTTTGATTTTGGGATTCAATCTATGTTAAAGACTGAGAAAAAGAGACCAATATTGCTGATGATAGTGGGATGTAATCTGCAAGTAAAGCACAAAAAGGCTGTTAAGAGATAAAGACAGATTAAGTAGTTGGAAAGCAAGCTGACGGATGGAGCATTATGTCGGGAAGTGTGAGGACATTCACTTTAGTATTAACAATTGTTGAACAGTATACATTTTAAAATGCATTAAATATTTATGGCTAAGTGTGTAACTTTTATAGAATCCCTAAAGTGTGGAATCAGGCTCTTTGGCCCAACAAGTCCACACTGACCCTCAGAGCATTCCGCCCAGACTCTTCCCCCTTAAACCCACCCAATCTACACATCCCTGAACAACATGGGCAATTTAGCATGGCCAATTTACCTAGCCTGCACAACTTTGGACTGTGGGAGGAAACCAGAGCACCTGCAGGAAACCCACACACACAGAGGGAGAATGTGCAAATTCCACACAGACAGTCACCCAAGGGTGGAAGTGAACCCAGGTCCCAGGCACTGTGAGGTAACAGTGCTAACCACTGAGCCATCATGCCACCTGCTTGTGGGATGTGAGCATTGTTGGCTGGGCCAGCATTCATTGCCTATCCCTAGTTACCGCACTCAGGCAAGAGACATAGAAACAGTGCATGGAGGTATAGCAATTAGAAAGGCATCTTGGGCTTTCTTGCGCTGAGACATACAATCTTTCTAGAATTGTACAGGACTTTGATGAGACCACAGTGATATACTTGCCTTGGAGTGGAGATTCACCAGATTGATTCTTAAGCATGAGGCTTGCTCCAAAATAGGAGACCAAATTATTGGGAACCATGTTTTCTGGAGTTTAGAAGAATGAAAGATGATCTAATTAAACATACAAGATCGTGAAGAAACTTGATGGGATATACACAGAAAGGTGTTTTCCCCTGACTAGGAATCAAGAACGTGTCACTCTGGATATGGAGTCAATCATTTAGGATTGAGATGAGGAGTCACTTCTTCATTCAAAATCATTGAATCTTTGGAATTGTTTAGCCATGGGAGTTGTAGATGCACTATTATTGACATCATTCAAGGCTAGTCTGGATAGATTTTTCATTTCTCCAGCGATCAAGGGCCACAGAGAGCAGGTGAGATAGTGGAGTCAAGGTAGAGGATCAACCATGATCGCATTGAACAATGTAGAAGTTTGGAGACCCATTGGTTACTGTCCCTTTCCTTACACACAAATGATGGTAGAGCTTTGGAATTCTCTTCTATAAACAGCAGCAGATGCAGGATTAATTGTTAATTTTAAATCTGAGACAGATAATTTTTAGTTAAGTAAAGTAATTAAGAAATCTAGGCCTAAGCAGGTATATGGAGTTAGGTCACAGATCAGCCATTCTCTCATTGAATGGTAGTTCAGGCTCAAAGGCTGATTGGCCTACTCCTGTTCCTATGTTATTCTTTTAAGTTATTTGAAATAACTCCACAGAGGTCTGTATCCCGTTACCAAGTCATTCTTTATTTGCACATGCACAGCACTTGACACTGGTCTGACTTCCTCAGAGCCAGCTGTCAGAGTGAACAGAACCTCAGATACTCCTGTTCTTATCAGTCAGACAGGGCTCCATGATTGGACCAGGTTAATAGCTCCAATCAGGGAACTTCCATTCTATGTGATCTACCTGGCTGACCCCTCGTTACAATCATTGCATTCTTAAGTTTCAACAAATTTTAGGTCTGGCGACTCATCAAAATCAGCTTGTGTAAAAGTAGCTGAAAGCTTCCCTAAAAGATTTTGTTGAACCAGATAGGATTTTTAAAAGCTAATGTTGTGGTCATCATTATAGACGTTAGTTTTTTTTATATTTCAGATTTATTTAAATAATTGAATTTAACATTGTCCAGATCTCTGGATTACTAGTCCTTTAACTTAACTCTTATACAATTCATTTCTTTCATGGGATATTAGCATCACTGACAAGGCAAGCATTTGAGGCCCAGTCTCAAATTGAGAAATTAATATGGGTTTCCTTCTTGAGCTGCCCAGTCCATCTGATGTGAGTACAGCCAGAATGTTGTGAGCAAGGGAATTGCAGGATTTAACCAGCTGTTCAGTCTGCTTCTGTTGATACAGTTGCTCGATTGCCTCAGTCTCTGCAAGATGTTCAAGGCCAATGAATGGATTTAATAGTGTCGGAGGGGTGTTTACACACCTTGACGTGACTGCTAGCTTTGTTTGATTTATAGATTTACAAGATTGAAATATGTTTTTTTCCAATTACAATCTCATTTTGTTTGTTGGAACAACATTTGGAGTTTTTAACAAATTTCTTTAATGGGAATTTCATTGTTTGTGTTTCATTGGCATTTCTGTGAGAATGTATGAGTGGAAATGTTTTTTCAAAGGGAACTTTAATTGGCTATATTTTCTTTTGTTCCATTAGCATTTGAAGGATTAATCAGTGTCATTATATGGCTAATTGATGGTGTATTTAGTGTATCCAGGGTAAGTAGGCATAGCGAGGGTATAAGGACACTGAATAACAATAGGGGCCTGAGACGCATGAGTGGAAATGATTGATAGGGGGGCAAGGAATGCGTATTGAGACCTTGAAAGGGAATGGGGATGGGTGGGTGGGATGATGGGTGAGGGGCTCTTGGATCTATCAATTATGAATTGAAGCTAAATTTCCTGCAAGCATATCTTTCCATACTCATGATGAGACCAGTCTTGTGAAATCCTGATTATTTTCCAACTGCTCTTTCTCTAGTGTTATGTTTGTTTTCAGTTTTTCCATTCCTTTTGTCCCTTGATTGTTGAGCACTGTTGGGATGCTTTTGTGGATCTTCTTTCATGTCATAATTTCCTTATTGTCCAAATTTAATCTCCTAGTTTTCCTCCCCTGTGAGACCAACATTTACTTGAACTAAACTCTTCACTTATAATATATTTTTGAAAGCTTTTGTTGTGTTTTGCTTTGCTTCTTGTTAGTTCATTCTCATATTCCAATTCCTTCCTTATTTTATTTATCTTTTGCTGGTTTCTAATATTTTCCCAATGAAAATGAGATCAAGTATAGTTTTACCACTTATTCATTCTTCACCATTTGCCTAGAATCCAGTTTGATAAATAGGTGCTTCAGGCCTCAGCCAGCTTTATCATTGGTGGGTGCTACTGAGTTGCTCTTGGTGATATGCACACTGTACCTCAACCAGAAGAAATTCTGTATCCTTGCCACTCTGAGTACTTCCTGCAAATGTTTTTCAACAGGGAGGAACACTGATTCATCATTTAAGAAAGCCACAATGTGGAGGTGCCAGTGTTGGACTGGGGTGGACAAAATCAGAAGTCACACTAGACCAGGTTATAGTCCAACAGATTTATGTGAAATCACACAAGCTTTAGAAGCGTAGCCCCATCGTCAGGTGCTCCGAATCAGCAGGTACCAATGCTTGACCTCAGGAGAAATGGACTTAATATTGCACACTTTACAGACTTCTCCCACCTAACCATAAACAAATGTGCAGGAACAGGATATACCCGGGGTATTGGTATGAGTGGGGTACATTAGCTATAATGTATGACTGGGTGAATACGACTATGTCAGTGGGAATGCTCTTCCAAATTTTGGTGAGGTGATCTTTGCAGGGCTGACTGGGCAGAGCGTGCTGATGTCACTTTGATGCCTGGCTGAGCTTCAGGCCACACATATGCTTTCAATCCTTTTCAACTTTTGTGTAAAGATTTGATCCAACTGAGTGACTTGCTAGGCCATTTCAGAGGACAATTAAGAGTCAACCACTTTGCAATGAATTTGGATCATTTGTAAGCTAGAACATGTAAGGGCACTGGATTACCATTGCTAAAGAACATTAGTGAACTATTTGATAGTTTCATGATCCCTATTACTGGGACTAGATTTAATAATTTGAGATTGAGTCATTGTTTGAAAGTAAATTACACCAGTTGCCTTGGTGGGACTTGACTATGTGTGCAAAGCATTAGCCAGGGTCTCTGAGGAACATTACCATCACATCCACCTCTGCATTCATACCCTGCAGTTCTTTGGTCTGTGAAAGCTATGAAGTCAGAATCTGTAATGTCTATTTTATCACCTCAATGTGACAGGGAAAGCTCCTGGTGACATAAGAGCCATGGCACTGGAAAGAAAAAGACCCTAGGATTAACGAGACAGTCTTTCTATCAAAGAAATTAGTAGGATTTTCATCCTTTCTTGATGGTCTGAACTTTTCTTTCCTGAATGCTTCTACCTCTGCAACTGCATCTCTTCCTTAAAGGTCCTTCTTAAAACCCAACTCTTTTGGCCATGCGAGATAACAAGATGTAGAGCTGGATGAACACAGCAGGCCAAGCAGCATCAGAGGAGCAGGAAAGCTGACGTTTCAGGCCTAGACCAAGAAGGGTCTTTCCCCTCTCACCTTAAATCTATGCCCTCTTATTTTGGACTCCCCAACCCTAGAGAATGACTTCTTCAGAATTTCTTCAGAGCTAGTATGAATTCATTGTTAAAAAAGACATGGGAGAAGAAAACTATTACCCTAACCACAAAGGTTGAGAAATTATAGCCTTATGAAAGAAACATCAAACCAGAAGCAAGAACAAAATGGGACCTGTTTATTCTGATTTTCTTGGGGCAGCAATCAACCTGTCTGCCTGTAAAATTGATGCAGGGCCAGATCATACTTTTTTTGGCTGAGTGTGATTTGAGTTGAGTTTTTTGGAGGGACTTTCACAACAAGGTCAAGCAAGACTTCTCACTGTACCTTACCAAATATTATCTAACTACATACTCCACCCCAAGGCATCCCTTGCATCTGCTTCTATCCCCATCTTACTACACACTGTGCCCTGAACAACTTACCATTCACCAGAAATCAGCCAAAAGACTGGCATCTCTTCTCCAGTACCATCTCTGACAGGCCACTGTGCACCCAGACAAGCATTGAAAATGTGCGGTTGTTCCTCGCTAGCAACACAATGACACATCAGCTACAAAGCCAGGCTGCCCACAGCACATAGCTGGCGTGACTGACACTCATTTTGCATATGCCATCCCCTTCTCTAACTCAAGTCACTGTTTGACTAGCAGACCGCACATATTGCCTATCCTTAGCTATATGCTGTCTGAAAACCCTCTCTGAGTACCTATTACTTTTTCCCCAATGCACTAATCATCACCTGCACCATGCCATTGTGCAATAGGGAACATCGCAATACAGGTAAGCATTCAGACAAATCCTAACATGAGCTTTTATTAACTGCCAGTGAAAGGGAATGCAAAGAAAACAAATATAGGCTGCAGTTTACACCTACAATGTAATCCAAACACAGGCATTTTAACCTTGACTGTCCATGATGGTCTTCTACAGCCAGCTCGCATCTACTGATATCTGTCACAAATCACTGGGATAAAGCTGAGGAAATGAAGTCCCTCTAATAAATGTTAAACTGTATTAGAAGTACACAAAGATTCCTGAATTTAGTTGCCTTCTGGATCCAGGTTGATAGAAACCATGTATCAGGTTTAGGTGCTTAACTACTATTCATTACAAATAAATAGATTCCAGCCACAGGTAAACAGTTATGAACCACCAGCATATAACTCTACAAAGAAAAACACTAATCCCTTTATAAACTCTCCTTTAAGCGCACACACACACACACACACACACACACACACACACACACGTGTTCCAGACAGAGGGAATAACTGGTAAAGGAGTTCAGTGGTTCCTTAAGTGTTACTGGTCAGAATGCTGCTTCTCAGTCATCCTCTCCAGATGCTTCCACTGGTTTGCAGGAGGCACAGGGTGGCTGGTTAATTAGAAAGAGCCACTGACTTACCAAAGTCACAGCTTACAGCAACTGCTGAATGAAAGATAAACTGGTTTACTTTATGCTTAAAGTGTTTTTTTTCTCTCTACAAGGGATAAAGAGAACTCCCAAGCCTGTGGTCTGTAGGCTTCTCTCTAACTTGTTCACAGACCCAAGCCATTCAGCTACCTAAGAACCAATCACATAATTGCCACCAGGCAGAAGATGTGATAAATCAATCTGCTACTTGTTGCCAATCGAAGCTTCATTTGTACACATCCCTTTAGCGTTTTCTACAAACTACACTTCAATGACTAGTTCACAAGCAGCAATATAGACAATGCTTGCAGTGAGTGCCAGGTTACTTGCTTTCAAACATGCAGCAACCCTCCAGCCATTCTTGGTTTATAAAACATTTCTTTTCTTACTTCAGTCCACAATCAAAAATACAAAAGAAAACATGGTCTTTACAAAGACCATGTCAATCAGGGATAGTAGGAACTGCCGATGCTGGAGAATCTGAGATAACACGGTGTAGAGCTGGATGAACACAGCAGGCCAAGCAGCATCAGAGGAGCAGGAAAGCTGATGTTTCGGGTCTAGACCCTTCTTCAGAAATTGGGGATGGGAAGGGGATTCTGAAATAGATAGGGAGAGAGGGGGAGGCGGATAGAAGATGGATAGAGGAGAAGATAGGTGGAGAGGAGACAGACAGGTCAAAGAGGCAGGGTTGGAGCCAGTAAAGGTGAGTGTAGGTGGGGAGTTAGGGAGGGGATAGGTCGGTCCAGGGAGGACGGACGGGTCAAGAAGGCGGGATGAGGTTAGTGGGTAGGAAATGGGGGTGGAGCTTGAGGTGGGAGGAATGGTTAGGGAGGTGGGGACTAGCTGGGCTGGTTTTGGGATGAAGTCGGGAGAGGGGAGATTTTGAAGCTTGTGAAGTCCACTTTGATACCATTGGGCTGCAGGGTTCCCAAGCGAAATATGAGATGCTGTTCCTGCAACCTTCGGGTGGCATCATTGTGGCAATGCAAGAGGCCCAGGATGGACATGTCGTCCAAGGAGTGGGAGGGGGAGTTGAAATGGTTTGCGACTGGGAGGTGTAGTTGTTTGTTGCGAACTGAGCGTAGGTGTTCCGCAAAGCGGTCCCCAAGCCTCCGCTTGGTTTCCCCGATGTAGAGGAGGCCACAACGGGAACAGCGGATACAGTATACCACATTAGCAGATGTGCAGGTGAACATCTGTTTGATGTGGAAGGTCTTCTTAGGGCCTGGGATGGGGGTGAGGGGAGAGGTGTAGGGGCAGGTGTAGCACTTCCTGCGGTTGCAGGGAAAAGCGCCGGGGGTGGTGGGGCTGGAGGGGAGTGTGGAGCAGACAAGGGAGTCACAGAGAGTGTGGTCCCTCCGGAAAGCAGATAAGGGTGGAGGGAAACAGTCTTTGGTAGTGGGGTCAGATTGCAGATGGCGGAAATGTCGGAGGATGATGCATTGGATTCGGAGGTTGGTGGGGTGGTACGTGAGGATGAGGGGGATTCTGTTTTGGTTGTTATTGCGGGTAGGGGGTGTGAGGATGATTTGCGGGAAATGCGGGAGACACGGTCGAGGGCATTTTCGACCACTGTGGAGGGGAAGTTGTGGTCCTTGAAAAACAAGGACATCTGGGATGCCCGGGAGTGGAATGCCTCATCTCAGGAGCAGATGCGGCGAAGGCGAAGGAATTGGGAATAGTGGATGGCCTTTTTGCAGGAAGGTGGGTGAGAGGAGGTGTATTCTAGGTAGTTGTGGGAGTCGGTAGGTTTGAAATGGATATCGGTTTCCAGGTGAATGCCAGAGATGGAGACAGAGAGGTCCAGGAAGGAGAGAGAGGTATCAGAGATGGTCCAGGTGAACTTAAGGTTGGGGTGGAAGGTGTTGGTGAAGTGGATGAACTGTTCGAGCACCTCGTGGGAGCACGAGGCGGCGCTGATACAGTCATCAATGTAACGGAGGAAGAGGTGGGGGATAGGGCCAGTGTAGCTTTGGAAGAGGGATTGTTCCACGTAACCTACAAAGAGGCAGGCATAGCTTGGGCCCATGCAGGTAACCATGGCCAACCCCTTTGTCTGTAGGAAGTGGGAGGAATTGAAAGAGAAGTTGTTGAGGGTGAGGACGAGTTTGGCTAAGCGGATGAGAGTGTCAGTGGAGGGGGATTGGTCAGGCCTGCGGGACAGGAAGAAGCGGATGGCCTTTAGGCCATCTGCATGGGGAGTGAAGGTGTATAGGGACTGGACGTCCATGGTAAAGATGAGGTGTTGGGGACCGGGGAATTGGAAGTTCTGGAGGAGGTGGAGGGCGTGGGTGGTGTCACAGACGTAGGTAGGGAGTTCCTGGACCAAGGGGGAGAAAATGGAGTTGAGATAGGTGGAGATAAGTTCGGTGGGGCAGGAGCAGGCGGAGACAATGGGTCGACCAGGGCAGTCAGGTTTGTGGATTTTGGGAAGGAGATAGAAGCGGGCGGAGATGATGAGGTTGTGGATGGTTTGGTGGTCGGGGGTGGGGTCATGATCAAGGGGGCGGTAGGAGGAGGTATCAGAGAGTTGGCGTCTGGCCTCAGCGATGTAGAGGTCAGTGCGCCATACTACAACTGCACCTCCCTTGTCCGCGGGTTTTATGGTGAGGTTGGGATTGGAGCGGAGGGAGCAGAGGGCTGTACGTTCTGTGGGGGAGAGGTTGGAATGGGTGAGAGGGGTGGAGATTTTGAGGCGATCGATGTCCTAACGGCAATTAGAGATGAAGAGGTTGAGGGAGGTTGGGAGGCCTTGGGGTGGTGTCCAGGAGAAGGGGGTGTGTTGGAGGCAGGAGAAGGGGTCAGTAGAGGGAGGGTTAGGCTCACGGTTAAAGAAATAAGCGCGGAGGCGGAGGCGGCGGAAAAACTGCTCAATGTCCAAACGTGAGTTGTATTCGTTGATGTGTGGGTGGAGTGGGACAAAGGTGAGCCCTTTACTGAGGACTGACCGTTCGTCCTCAGTAAGGGGGAGGTCTGGGGGGATGGTGAAGACTAGGCAGGGCTGGGTGCTATTGTCTCATCTGGAGATGCTGGCTGTGCAGGCGGTGGGCGGAGCGACATCGGCCAGTAAATCTTGGATGTTGGCGGCAGCGGCGTCCTCAATGTCTGTTTTGGCCTCGGAAACGGAGGCGGCAGCATCAGCAGCGGTGTCGATGGCGTCGGCTGTACCGGAAGTGGCATACCGGGTGGCGGCGGATGTGACATCATCCGTGGAAACTGTCTGCCTTGCAGCACACAATGCAGCTGAGCTCTGTCATGGACAAGGAGGGCATCCTCCAGCTCAAAGTCCTCATCTTTCTCCTCAAATGAGTGCTCCCATTCCCTTATCTCCATAGCATCTATCACATCACCTCATTGCCTGCTCCAAGTGTGCAGAGCACAGCACTTAGGGTGGTGCACATATTCTGTATGTACTATGTTGAGGGCCACCCGATCTGATTGCTCCAACCTGTGGAACAGTATGTTCAGCAGCCCTGTCTGTCCCAACAAGCCATGGTCACAGCATGCTCACTAGTTTGGTGAAGGTGCCACACTGGCTGATGACCAACATATTGTATAAAGAATGAGTGGCTATTGCACTTGAACTCCCTTCCCATCCCAGAACCACAATAAACTATTCCACTTTCCATTGCACTCATTTGAATTCATCATCGTCCTCACATGATTATGCTGTGGCAATGTCCCCCTTGTCCCACAGAAACCTTGCAAGTTCCACAAATGATGAGGTGCTTTTGCTAAGCATTCACCTCCTTTTCAGTTATGACCAACAACGTCTGCACCACGGCGATGACATTGTAGTTTAGTTAGCAGCAATGACATGGTGCAAACCACCACCTTTAACAAACGTTTGACACATCACTCTGATTGTATTCCCTCTGATTTGGGGGAAGAAGTGTTTGCAAGTGAAATGTAGCTGGAGTTTGCAAAACCATCCTTCGTGCTTTGCCCGTTCAATGTCCTAGCATCCAGCATGCATGGATCTGAGCTTTCACACTGATTCTAGCCATCCCAAGTGTTGCTATAACCATTTTTCAGTTCCATTACACATCTGGAGAACAGCAAATGATGGCAGGGAACACAGCATGTGGTGGGCACTGTCTGCAACAGAAACCCACACTCCAAGTCCCAGAGCATCCACATCCCCTTTTACCTCACACCACTCCAATGTAGAGACCCATTCAAATGAAACTTCGCCTCCAACTGTCCTTTGTGTTCCAACCCCCAAAAATTACACCATCATGAGCCAATTGCTTGATTTCTTGAACTCAGTATCCAATTTTATTTTTATTTGAATGAATGAATGAATGATTTTGTTGTCACATGTATTTGGGAAAATACAGTGAAAAGTGTTTTGTTGCCATATTCATAGGTGTGGTGTTACTAGCTGAGCCACAGCATTTACTGCCCATCCCTAACTGATGCTTGAACTGAGTGGCTTGCTCAGGTCACATCACAAGGCAGTTATGAGTCATCCACATTTCTGAGATTTTGGAGTCACATGTAGGCCAGACTGGGTGAGGATGGCAGATTTCCTGTCTAAGGGACGTTATTGACCCAGATGAATTTTTAAGACAATCAACAATGGCCAACTTTTAATTCCAGATTTTGTTTCTTTTATTTTTGTGAAATAAAATGTTGCCATCTTTTATAGTGGAATTCAAAGATACATTACCTCTGCATTACCCTGGGTCACTGGATTATGAGTCCAGTGGTATTACCACTACGTTACCGCCTACCCCTAATGCTAATATGCAACAAAATAACCCCGATGTAATCAAAGACTTGAAGTGTGCAAACTCATTTTCTGTAGTTTCTATGTAAGACAAAATAAATAGTTGTCATGTCAGTGCCTTGAGTTCTGAAGAAGTGCCACAGGACCCAAAACTCTATTTTTCTCTCTCCACAGATGCTGCCAGATCTGCTGGGTTTCTCCAAAAATCTGTTTTCTTTTAAGTCTGACCAGTGTTATTGCCCATCTCTGCATCTAATTCATTCTGAATAATGAAAAGAAAAGAATCTGTTCAAAGGTAATTCTGCATATTTCCCTGTTGTACACAAAATTTATATATGTTCAGGTGACCTGCCTCAGTTATTAGAACTCTCACCCCTGAATCTGAGTATTGTGGGCTCATCCCTGAATCTGAGTATTGTGGGCTCATCCCTGAAAGTATAAGCCAAGGCCCAACCTGCCCTCTCAAGTGACTGTCATGAAGACAAGAAATGGATTTATCCCTGGTGTCAACAAACATCACAAATTAGCCATCACATTTTGTACTTTACAACAATGACTACATTATATAAGTATTTCATTAGCTGCAAAGTGCTTTAGAATGCTGTGCGGTTTTGAAAAGTGTTTTGAAAATGCAAGTCTTTGTTCATAATCCTCACCTGAACTCCCAAAACCGATTGGATCAGGGAACAAGCACAGAATCATAAGATGCTTTATATCTCTTTAAAGAATGACGCACATTTCCCAAAGGGTTTGCACATGACCACTCTGCAACAGCTTTTTTCGATTGGAAAGTTACTGTGATGTGGATGACTAGCATGTATTTCATGTCCTACTTACCCTTCCTGAAACTAGGCAGAGCTATTTCAGTCATGTTGTGTTAAATACAGTTACCTTTGGACGGTAATTCAAGGTGGAATCAATTGTCATTGCCACTGAAAGGTAAACTGTTTTAAGTAGACTAGATCAAACACTGTTATTTCAAGAAACTTGCAGGACACAATTTGCCAGGATATTATCGAATCAGAGATAGTAGGAACTGCAGATGCTGGAGAATCCGAGACAACAAGGTGCAGGGCTGGATAAACACAGCAGGCCAAGCAGCATCATAGGAGCAGAGAGGCTGACGTTTCGGGCCTAGACCCTTCATCAGAAAAGGGGGAGGGGAAGGGGGTTTTGAAATAAATAGGGAGAGAGTGGGAGGCGGATAGAAGAGGGATAGAGGAGAGGATAGGTGGAGAGGAAACAAACAGGTCGAAGAGGCGGGGATGGGGCCAGGAAAGGTGAGGGTAGGTAGGGAGTTAGGAAGGGGATAGGTCAGTCCAGGGAGGACGGACAGGTCAAGGGGGCGGGATGAGGTTGGTCGGTAGGAGATGGAGGTGCGGCTTGAGGTGGGAGGAGGGGATAGGTGGGAGGAAGAACAGGTTAGGGAGGCAGGGACGAGCTGGACTGGTTTTGGGATGCGGTGGGGGGAGGGGAGATTTTGAAACTTGTGAAATCCACATTGATACCATTGGGCTGCAGGGTTCCCAAGCGGAATATGAGTTGCTGTTCCTGCAACCTTCGGGTGGCATCGTTGTGGCACTGCAGGAGGCCCAGGATGGACATGTCGTCTGAGGAATGGGAGGGGGAGTTGAAATGGTTCGCGACTGGGAGGTGCAGTTGTTTGTTGCGAACCGAGCGTAGGTGTTCTGCAAAGCGGTCCCCGAGTCTCCGCTTGGTTTCCCCGATGTAGAGGAAGCCACACCGGGTACAGCGGATGCAGTATACCACATTGGCAGATGTGCAGGTGAACATCTGCTTAATGTGGAAAGTCTTCTTGGGGCCTGGGATGGGGGTGAGGGAGGAGGTATGGGGGCAGGTGTAGCACTTCCTGCGGTTGCAGGGAAAAGTGCCGGGTGTGGTGGAGCTGGAGGGGAGTGTGGAGCGGACAAGGGAGTCATGGAGAGAGGTGTCCCTCCGGAAAGCAGATAAGGGTGGGGAGGGAAAGATGTCTTTGGTGGTGGGGTCGGATTGCAGATGGCGGAAGTGTCGGAGGATGATGCGTTGGATCCGGAGGTTGGTGGGGTGGTACGTGAGGACGAGGGGGATTCTTTTTTGGTTCTTATTGCGTGGACGGGGTGTGAGGGATGAGGTGCGGGAGATGTGGGAGACACGGTTCAGGGCGTTCTTTATATTTAATGTCTATTTAAAACATACATTAACCAGCTTAACAAAGATGGCTGCCTCACATGAGACCAGACTTAGCAATAACCTTCCACTTTTCTCACCCTGGCAAAATCCTGAAATTCCCTCCCTAACGACATTGTGGGTCCACACACCTAACAGGGGACTTGTAAAATCCAGTCCTGTAAATTATTTGATGTCTAAGTCAAGAGTCAAAGGGGCCAATGAAAATGGCCTGCAACTTTTAGGTTCTTTTTAAGCTGATTTCAGCAGTGATCCTTGCTCTGAATGTATGCTTGGGCACAGATCCTGGGCAAGGATTGTAATAGAGAAATATGAGAGGAGTGGGAGGAAGAAGCAGCTTTGTTCCCCTGGAGCTTAATTACATTGTTTTGAATCGACTGGAGAAAAACTGAGCAAAGGTGTTAATTCTGCTTCAATTACAGTCCTCATTCTGATTTATGCAAATTATGTCTTCACAACTTGAAAAGAGGCAATGTAATAAAAACACCTGGTAAAATGTGATGTGCATTCTTTGCTATTTTATCAGCTTTTAACAAGATGCTTCAAAGCTGTTTACATTGTGATACGTGTTCTAGCTATTGACTATTTATTTTTACCTCTACCTTCCCAACATTATTTCTTCCAATCCTCTGAACTGCTGAAAAAAAACAAAAGAATGGTGGATGCTGGAAATCAGAAACAAAACAGAAAGTGCTGGGAAAACTCAGCAGGTCTGGCAGCATCTATGGAGAGAAATCAGAGTTAATGTTTCAGGTTCAGTGACCCTTCTTCACAATTGATGGTGGCTAGGAAAGAGATAACACAGTGTGGAGCTGGAGGAACACAGTGGGCCAGGCAGCATCAGAGGAGCAAGAAAGTTGACGTTTCAGGTCGGGACTCTTCTTCAGAAATGGGGAGGGGGAAGGGAGCTCAGAAATAAATAGAGAGGAGGAGTGGGGCTGGGGAAGGTAGGTGCGATGGTGATAGGTGAGTGCAGGAGGGAGTGGTAGGGATTGGTCAGTGAGGTGGGAGGGACGGATAGGTGGGAGAGAAGATGGACAGGTTGTGTCAGGTCAAGGAGGAGGAGATGAGAGGGAGGGTTGCTCATGGGATGAGGCCAGGGGTGGGGAGATTTTGAAACTGGTAAAATCCACATTTAGGCCATTGGGTTGTAGGCTCCCAAGGTGGAATATGAGGTGCTGCTCCTCCAGTTTGCGGGTGGCGTTATTGTGACACTGGGAGGAGGCCCAGGATGGACATGTCGCCCAGGGAGTGGGAGGGGGAGTTGAAATGGTTTGTGACCGGAAGGTGTTGTCGTTTGTCATATATAAAGTGCAGGTGCTCTATGAAATGGTCTCCGAGCCTCCGCTTGGTCTCACCAATGTAGAGGAGCAGCGGATACAGTAGATGAAGTTGACGGATGTGCAAGTGAACCCCTGTCTGATATGAAAGATTTGTTTTGGGCCTTGAATGGAGGTGAAGGGGGAGGTGTAGGGGCAAGTGTAGCACTTCCTGCGGTTGCAGGGAAAGGTGCCAGGGTCGGTGGGGCTAGTGGGAAGCGTGGAACAGATGAGGGAGTTGTAGAGAGCGCGGTCCCGACGAAAGGCAGATAGGGGTGGGGAGGGAAATATCTCTTTGGAAAAGAGAACAGTCCCTTTTCCACTGTTACACTGGCACTATCCCCCACCTCTTCCTCCACTACATCGATGACTGTATCAGCACTGCCTCAAGCTCCCACGAGGAGCTTGAACAGTTAATCAACTTTACTAACACCTTTCACCCAAACCTTAAGTTCACCTGGAACATCTCTGATACCTCCCTCTCCTTCCTGGACCTCTCTGACTCCATCGCTGGTAACCACCTCAACACTGATATTTATTTCAAGCCCACCGACTCCCACAGCTTACTAGACTACACCGCCTCTCACCCAGCTTCCTGCAAGAATGCGATCCCCTACTCTCAATTCCTCCGCCTCCGCCGCGTCTGATCCCAAGATGGGGCGTTCCACTCCTGAAGATCCCAGATGTCCTCCTGTTTCAAGGACCGTAACTTACCCCCTCCAGTGATTGAAAATACCCTCAATTGCATCTCTTGCATTTCTGCTCTCACAACCCCCTCCCCCGCAACAAAAATAAAGTCTTGCTATCTCTGAGTGGCTCGGAAAGAGTTGTTTTTTTGTGCAGAAGGTAGGGTTATGGGAGGGATTTAGGAGTAAATGATAGATGGAGGTAGAGCGCAAAGAGAGAGAAGAACAGTTGGATAGACAAAAGTGTGGGTAGCGGTCAGCTTAGGAAAATGAAGAGCTATTAATGGAGGTTATTAGTGGCTAAGAATGGGTTGTGTGTGATAGCAGGCCATGTGATAACAAGGCCTGGTGTGTGGGGATTGGGGAAAGGACATGGGAGAAGGTGCTTCAAACTCTACAACTGTTAAACTCATGATTGAGTCCAGAAGTTTTAAAAGCCAGTAAAGTATGGCTAAAAAATAACAAACAGAGAGAAATTTGAGTATGAATGAAGACTGACAAGAAATATAACAGCATCCAGTAAAAGCTTCTACAGATATATTAAAAGGAAAAGAGTAGCTGAAGTGAATATTTGTCACTTAAAGGATGTGACTGGAGAGTTATTAATGAGAAACAAGGAAATAATGCAGGGTTTGAACAAATGTTCTGCATCTATTTTCACAGTGAAAGACACAAAACCTATCCTATGTATGATAAAAAAATCAAGAGGGCAAAAAAGAAGGAAGAATTTAAAACAATTATGATCACTGGAGAAAAAGTGATGGGGTCCTTTAAGAAGTGACTGCAGAGATAGTGGATGCATTATTTGTAATTTACTGAAACTGCCCAGATTCTGGAAAGGACAAAGGGGATGGGAGAATTGTAAATATAACCCGTCAGGAAAGGAGGGAACATAAAGGAAACTATTGGTCAGTTAGCCTGAGATCTCTCAATGGGAAAATGCCACTAGATCCTACTGGCCTGGTCTGAGGTTGGCACCTGGGTCAGTGCTGGATCACCCAAAGCCAGTGTCTTAGGAAGAAGGCCAATGATCTTCTGTGTTGGACCAATGGATGTGCAGCCAATTTCTCAGAGACCAGACACTCACTCATTATGAGGAAGGGTCCTGATTGTGATACCCCAAGCAACAGAAGTTTTTCATTCACATGGGATTTGGGCATTGCTGTTATTGCCTGTTCTTAGTTGCCTTGAGAAGGTGGTGGTGAACTGCCTTCTTGAACTGCTAAAGACCATGTGCTGTAGGTAGACCCACAATGCCACGAGGAGGGAATTCTGACTGACTTGCCATGCCCTTGGATTGATAGGAGACGCTGCTCTTGGCTTGACTGCAGACTGCTCCCCTTAGAGATTGAGGCTGAGCCATTTGGTATGAGCATGTGCAGTGCATTTGGCATGTATGTGGCTGGCACACGGTGCAGATGTGAAATTGATTTTGCTTGGTGCTGGACAGCAACATGTACATGCCCTTCACTGATGACTACTGACAAACAATACAAGCTGCTGGGCTTTGTGTTTACAGTAGAATGCAAGGCAAGATAGAAGGACTTGTGATCCTGTTAGTTCTGGCTAAAGGACAAAAATGCAAGGCAGGGAAGCTATGAGCAATTGGTGTATGTGCAGAATGCATGATTGCTAATAGAGTGAGCAAGAAGAAATGTCCTGATAGCAGCATTACAATGGAAGGTGCTGGTGTGCTCCAAAGTGCAGCACTGAGGTGCACCCAATATGTACCATGATGATGCAGTGAGGCTGATACCTGTTCATGGATATGGGGTCCTTGTGGTGTGTATTCTGAGATATTGGTGACGAGTGTCCAAGATGCAGGACTGCAAGAAGAAGCGGCCAGCTGGAGTTTCCAGGCAACCACTCAGATTTTCATGTCAGGAATTTTTAGCAGCTAGTTTCTATATGGTGGGTGGGAAATTGAGAAACTACATTTTAATGAGGTGAGGTTG
Organism: Rhincodon typus; assembly: GCF_021869965.1. Taxonomy (NCBI): domain Eukaryota; kingdom Metazoa; phylum Chordata; class Chondrichthyes; order Orectolobiformes; family Rhincodontidae; genus Rhincodon; species Rhincodon typus. The sequence goes on along the minus strand of NC_063333.1, from coordinate 68,155,985 downwards.
GGTCGTAATAATGGTGTTAATGAGTAAACAGGCCTCTGACTTCTTGCTAGTTAGAATCTCATCTCATTACACAACACTCATTGGAAAATGGGGCTTTTTTGTCTTGACATGGGAAAGGTCCTTGCTGGACATCTCACACAATATTCTCAAATTTCTCACCATGGCCCATGTCATTCAGAGGCTAGACAGATTCCATTCAACATGCGATCAGATCAGCCATGATCATATTGATTGGCAGAACAGTTTTGAAGAACCAAATTTTCTATTCCTCTTCCTATTTCTTAGGTTCTATGTTCTAATATTTACAAACTGACTTTTTAACATCTCCAAGCATAAATAATTGCTCAGTGTGGTAGTGAGGGAAAGATCTTCAGAGAAGAATGATTAAAACTGTGATTTGGAGTTTCCAGTTGTATGGAACTTTAATACGCACCGAGATAAAAGTGAACATCTAAAGGGCTAGAACATTGTGAATGTGGTCCTGGAATAGGATGGAACAGGTGAGATGTGGAAATTCCAACAGGAAGTTCCCAGGATGTCAGACGAGGAAAAATATTAGAGGTTACCAAGAAAATGCAATAGCAATGGACCAATCATATTCGAAGACTTTAGATCTTTCTGAGGAGGTGATTGAAGGAAGGCGAGGGTCATCTGGAACAAAAGACAAAGAGAGAATAATTGTATCAGACAACTTGAAATTGGAAATGCAGGCTCCTCTGAGCAACCGAAGACGAAAATACAAAACCACAGAGCACGGCAAAATGAATTGTATCAGAGATAG
>NC_063333.1:68111379-68140204 GCF_021869965.1 Rhincodon typus | reverse complement strand
GCCTAGACCCTTCTGATGAAGGGTCTAGGCCCGAAACGTCAGCCTTCCTGCTCCTATGATGCTGCTTGGCCTGCTGTGTTCATCCAGCTCTGCACCTTGTTGTCTCGGATTCTCCAGCATCTGCAGTTCCTACTATCTCTGATACATAATGTCTGATGTTGCTTGCTCCTTACCACCCACTAAGGCTCATCAATTCCTGAGGCTTTGTAATACACCTATATTTACATCTGTAACTTGTAAGTTATCAAATGCAGCTGTTTAGTTTAGGGTCTGGTGTCTTCTCTCTTACTGATTTCAGAGTTGTATGATCTCTTCCATCATCTTAATTTCCATTAATTTCCTTGTCACTTCTCACCCTGAACCAACCAAGTTTTTCTCTACTTGCTCTCCATTACTTTAGTAGTTTACTTCTGTTTTACATAGTCTTTGTAATATTAACATCATTATTGACATCATTATCACCTGTAATACCACCTTCCTCCCCCTCAAAGTTGCAGATCAACACAATCTGGAACTCGGACTGGATATCCTGATTTGGTTTCCTTGAGTTCAACACTAGGATGATGGTTTTGTACTCTCCCGGGAATAGTTGTACCATTCTGTACACTGTCTGATGCAGTAGAGGTATGTCTGCTCCATAATGTATTCTGTGACAATCATACTCGGTTTCACTTCTGGCTCAACTTAAATCAATGCCTGCCTCTCCTTACTGCTCCTTCAGGCATTCTGACAACATTTGTTTTTTCTGATGACCATGACTTCTAACTTCCTGTCTCTTAGCTAGACTAGCTGCCCTAGTTTTAAGCCTGACAGAGTTCTCACCCTGTGCCTGAAGTTATACCACATATGCCGCTTTTTGCTGTCACTTTTCTTCAGTTATTTTACCTTTTTGTGGTCTTGAGACATTATGTTTTGCCTGAGGGTGTGTTATAAAACTGGTTTACCTCTTCTTAAACTCCTTCATGTTAACAATTCTGTTAGCGAGTACCCACTTTCCAATAATGTTGCTGTGCAGCTACAGAGAGCTAATTCTCAGACTGGATTTTTACAAACTAATGACTTCACAGACCTGACTGTTCAGCTGAGGATGGAGAGGAGAACCTGTCAGCTGGTTGATGCAAAACTGCAAAGTAAACTTCCTGAAATCCTTGTTCATGAATTGAGGTCCGTTGTCTGATACCAATTTTTCCTGGAAACTGGGCACCGAATTGTTTTTTCAGTGCTCTAATCACTGAGCCCACTCTGGTTAAATTGTTTCTTGGCACCTCAATCCAAATGGAGAATAGTTGACTAGTACTATGTGTATCTGCCCTTTAAAACTGAAGAAATCTATTGCTAACATTTCCTTTGGCTCCTCCTGAGGTCTTCATTAAATTATTGGTTCCATACACATTTACAGAGTCCAACTAGTGCATGCCGAACATAATCCCAAACTAAACTAGTCCCACATGCCTCTCACCACTTCCTCTGGAAGTTCATTCCATACATGAACCACTCTCTGTGTAAAAAATTGCCCTTAAGATTTTTTTTTTAAATCTTTCTCCTCTCACCTTAAAAATATGTCCCCTAATCTTGAAAAATCCCAGCCTAGGGAAAAGACACCTGCCATTCACATTATCAATACCCGTCATGATTTTATAAACATCGCTAAGGTCCCCTTTCAACCTCTTACACTTCACCGAAGAAGTTCTAGCCCATCCAGCCTCTCATTATAAATCAAACCCTCCATTTCCACCGACATTCTGGTAAATCTCTTCTGAACCCTCTGCAGCTTAATGATATCCCTCCCATAACTGGGCGACCAGAACTGGACACAGTACTCCAGAAGTGGCCTCACCAACATCCTGTACAACCACAATATAACGTCCCAACTCCTCTACTCAAAGGTCTGACCAATGAAGGCAAGCGTGCTAAACTATGCTAAGCCTTTTCAACCACCCTGTCTATATATATACTTGGCTAAGTATGGCCCATGTTTGCGTCACACTAATTGTTGTAACCTTGCTCTGCCTTTTGTGATACCTTGATATCGCCTGTGGAGTTTCTGCAGGATTGCTGTCCAAATTATATTTGGTATAACCAGTCAATGGTCATACACCAGTAAATATTTCCCCATCATCATGTGTTGTTTCTGCTCATGGTACCTTTTCAGCAGTTGTTCTGCTAAACTATATTTCGACCAACCTTTCAGACAGAGTTAACAAAAACAGAAGTTGCTGGAAAAGCTCAGCAGGTCTGGCAGCATCTGTGAAGGTAAAAACAGAATTAACGTTTTGGGTCCGGTGACCCTTCCTCAGAGCTTTTTGTTCCTGATTCACAGCATCTGCAGTTCTTTCGGTTTTTATTTCAGACAGAGTTGTCTGATGTTTGCACATTTCTTGTCAGATTTGTGCGCTGCACAATTTTGCTTGAGTTTGCTGCTGGTTGCCAGTAAAGTGTTGGTTAAAGGCTTAGAATAAGACAGTACTTCTTCATTTTTCTGCTGACTCCACAGCTCAATCACATAAGATATCAAAAAGCCAATGCTGCCACTGGAACTGTATGTCAGCTTGAATTACTGTCTTCAAGGACAGAAATTAGAAAACTAGGAGGGTACAAAACAAACCTGAGTGATCTGAACTTTCCTTATGTGATCCAGTTCAAACAATTGGAAGTGACTGTAAAAAATAGCTGTAGCTGGATCACTGGTACTTGGGTCTAACATTCTCTGTTGTATTACAATGTTGTCAAACTGCAATGACATTGTAAAGTACAGTGGATTTTTCTACCAAAACACATTCAGCAACAATTTTGCTTAATAAATGATAGAGTCAACAAAGAAATGTGTCTGCAATTGGAAGCATGTTAAATTGTGAGCAAAGGAAGTAGAATGACAGCTTTAATTCTTGAAAGCAGCATTATTTATATAGGAAAACACGCTAGAGTGATTGCCTGAATAAAGTTGCCAAATGCCTGATATGTAATCCTTTAGACTTGTCTAAATTGTTTTAATTTTATGACATGGTGCAGCACCATCTAGTGCCTGGCCAGAAGAAAAAAAAGTTTAGAACTGAGAGATCGAAAGGAACATTGTGTGGTTGATTGCCTGGATTAATTTGTTCAGCAGCAATCCAAATGTCACATTGGCTCCTGCCAATATTGCAAACATTATCATAATCATCAGATTTCATTGGTTATTTTCACTCTGGTTAGATTCAGAGACACAACAGGCAAGAAATATGACAGAGCAGGAAAGTGCCATTGAAATATCTGAGGCAGCATTTTCCCAATTAGTTGGAGACAGTTTCCAGGGTGAGTAGATTAGGGAAGTTGTGATACAGGATGTGGGATCTCAGTGGAATCCTGCCCTCTGCTAGTATTCCCGGGGGATGACCTATGAGCACCCTGTGATCTGACAGGAAACCAATTATAAGGCAAAGAAGAGTCTTTTTAGGAATGGCATTCCCCTTTCCCAAAAAAAGCCCCACCTGCTCCTTGTTGTTGGCAACGTCCGGTGCAGGCAACCTGCCTGCAATGTCCCCACCCAGAGAGCTTGAACCAGCAGAAGACCTCGGCCATAGGTAAGCGAGGGGAGAATGGGCTCGTGGGGAGAGAGTCATTGGCTGGTGGGCTGGAAAGGGCAATTGGAAGGAAGGGCAGCAGTTTAGTTCTCAGTAGGTCCCCTCTTCCTGATGCTGGTCTATAAACCAGGCCCTGAGTGCCTTTGTATGAAGGGCTTCCACTCCCCAACCCCAGAAACCTACAAGCAAGGTCGACAGCTCTTTGATCTTCGAGCATGGTGACTCCCTCTACTGCCCCCGGGTGAGTGGCCCCCAGTGTTTGGATAGGATCCTTACATGGACATCAATTATTCCGCTCCATGAAGGGCCCCACCAAAGATAGATCTTTGAGCATCACAAAGTGTGTATGGCCGTGACAGAGGAATCGGACACAAGGCCCATGGAGTGCACCCTCGCCTTCCATCAGCGCCTTCCATCAGCACCCTCCACCTGCACGTCTCTGTCAACCAGGAAGGGGAGAACACTTAGCTGCACGTGTAGGTGGGTTCAGGAGGCAATGCCAACTGGCAGCCAAGGTGTGTCAGCCATAGGTGTGGGCCTGCTGTATCCAACTCGTCATCAGGTTAGCCCTCCTTCAAAGGGGATGCTCATCAGTACCAATACCCAAGACATCATTCATTCTTGCAGGCCCTGGACTCCTTAATGCACCTCCTGAGCGAATTCTGATGCACACACGTTTCCCACTGCTGCTTCAGCAGGGCCTGTTTCCTGTAGGATAAGTTGTGTGTATTTGTTCGGGTGAAGGATATGCAGAGCTCCTGTGATGGTGTATCCTCAGAGTGCTGCTCCTTTTCTCAGGATACCATGGGCTCGTTGCTCATCCTGTGCACCAGTTCTGGCAGTGTACCTGTACAAAATGAAAGACGTGACTTAGGCGCAGCAAATAGCTGAAAATAGGCTCCCAGTTTAAGCAGTGCTGGTGCTGACATTGGCTTATCTTGATTGACAGCTAAATGTCCAGCAATATCTAACTCTGCACAAGCTCTCCAAGCCACCTTCCCCTCTTCATTGCCAACTGCCTGCCCTGATGCCACCCTGCCCAGTTACAGGGCTTCCTCCTCCTTTATACAAAGGTGGCCATGGTCACAGCTCCCTTCCCCGTTCTCTGTCTCTGGTATCACGGTGTCTTCTTCTGCACTGCGGAAAGGCAGAGAGTGAGGAAGGAGAGGAGTAAAATGGTTGCTTAAGGGTGGAGGATAACCAACTGAACGGGCAATAGATTGTGGCTGTTCTGTCGAGTAGAGATTTGCAAAGAAGGCTGGAGACAAAGGAATGTGTGTGACATGTCAAGTAAAGGAGCACGGAACAGGAGGATGCTCAGGGAAAGAGGCAGTGATGGTTGCCAGCTAAGAATTGCAACATGTCATGATGTCTGTTATGTTTTTGGCTCCTATATAGACTCAAAATTCTGCAGCTTCATCAACTGTATTTCCTGCATCTTTCCATGTGCTGGTGGATTGTTATTTGGCACATGACTGCAATATATCATTAAATGGGGTACCCAGGAATATATGGTCAAATAACAATTAGTTTCTAGCTCTTTCTGAAAAATATAACGATCTAACAAGGTAACTGAACCTTACCCAGCTCTGGATCAAGGTCCTGAGCTCCACTGTGCTTCTACTGTTCATCATCTCAGCAGTTTGTAGTGACAACCACTTGGCAAGTCTGGCTTACTTCTTGCCATCCTCAGCTAACAGGACCTCTCTGCATAACCTCACAGCTTAATCATCACCTCCAGGGACATGCCCATGAACTCAGCGCTTTTTGGGGATTTACCTGCCTTCCCTTGCACAGGCTGTTTCTCCTGCAAACAGTGCTGTCCCCGAGATGCCAGCTGGGTTCCATCGAGATCAAGATCCTTCATCACTGTTTGGGTTATGTGAACCTACCCAGTCACCCTGATTGGTTGGAGAGCCCGGAGACAGGCTGATAATTAGTTAGTGCTAGGGAAGAGAAACCACAACCTCAGAGAGTCGTGTTTTTGATACTTCTGGCTACTGCCGTAAAAGGAATTAATTTTTAGGAAATTACCGTCTCTCATAAGACCAGAATTTATTGTCCATTGCTAGTTGTCTTTGAGAACATGTTAGTCCTGTTCTTCTTGAATTGGTATACCCACTATGGTGTTAATAGGGAGTGCAAGGATATTAACCCAGGGACAATGAAGGTCTATCCAAATTGATTTGCATGTGAGCTGGAGAAGCACCTGAAGGTATTATTCCCATATTCCTGCTGCCCTTGTTCTTCTAGCTGTGATGACCTTTGACCAGGAAACAGTGAAGTAAAATTTGTAATTTTCATCAAAATGTTGTAGAATCTGTAATTGTTCTTAACCAGTGTTTGAAAAGAACTTTGATGAATTTGCATCAATTGTAAAGGGACCAATTATGATTTTCTTGGAGAATTAGTAACATAGGCCCATGTGACTGGTGCTCCTTGACCTGGAAGCAGCACAAACAGAAAAGTAGTTTAAAGAATGTGAAGTCAACAACAGAGAAGACAGACAAAGAAGTTATGCTGTAAAGAATGAAGCTAAATGCAAAAGAGAAAAGGATGTTAAAGGCACATTTACTTTGTGTCCAACATAGTTAAAAATTATGGAAAGCTGAAGACAAAGTTAGAGCAAGGATTGTGAATTGAACAATTTTATTGCTACTGCTTCAGTTTTGTCAGTGCCAACCAACCCACTTAATAAGGTTTATTAAAGAAGATAGATAGATAAATTAGCAGTCTCTCAGGAATCTGTGTCATTTAAAATGCCATTAATTTTGCTAAGCAGGTACTGCAAGAGTGTGCCAATGATCATCTCTAGGGAGCTCAGAAGACTGGCAGTAAATATTGAGGGATTATTTGATTTATTGGGTAAGTGAGAGAGCCCATATACCAGAGGCCATGTAGGAGAACTTTGGAACTATACATGTCTATGGGAATGATACAGGTACTTCTGGTCTTGTAAGGTGGAACACTGTTAGATTTAAAATGTTATATAGCTCGCCTGTTGCCTGTTAACTCATATTTTAATTATGGTGGACACAGTGAAATCTCATTGTAAGCACTTCAGTTTGGTATGTCATACATTAAGATCATTGGTTACTTTGGTTTATGGTTCCATTATTGAAAACTTTTCAACCTCTGTGTGAATATCTGGGTTTGAGTTTGGGTGCTGGCACATAGGAGTAGTTGAGCATGTTGGGGAACTGGGTCTGAGTCATTGAAGAGATAGCAAGAACTGCAGATGCTGGAGTCAGAGATAACAAAGTGCGGAGCTGGAGGAACGCAGCAGGCCAGGCAGTGTCAGCTTTCCTGTTCCTCTGATGCTGCCTGGCCTGCTGCGTTCCTCCAGCTCCACGCTTTGTTACCTCTGAGTCATTGAAGTCAGGGTTTACTCAGGCAGGGTCAGGGGTGGACAGCCAACCCATTCCCAGGAGATGGGTTGGCCATTTTAATTATGTGAATGAATCTTGCAGTTGAGCTGTTTTCTGTGACATGGTTTCTTTTGTCAATCACCACTACCAGTGTGATATAATCAGACTGCTGCACTGGAAATGAACTCATGTAACATATTGCAATAAAGTCACAGATTTGCACATTATCTGGGCTCTGTGCTGACAGATTTTACTGTGCATTACTTGGACCTAACTGACTGAAGGAACATACTACATTGTCTCCATCAGAGAGATAGAGACTGAAGGTGAGGCAGATGCCTTCATACAAAATGTCACATGTCTTGATGTCATGTAACTGTTTTAAAGGTACACTGCCTCTCTGGTCTGGAACTTATTCAATGAAACAACACCCCACCCCCCTTTTCCCTTTAAGGAATAGGAGCTTTTTTCCCGATAACATGTAAAAGGATGTGTATAGTCACATTACTGCCTGTCACATGCACGAGCATACATGAGCCTTGTTGTAGATGTGCGGCTATTAGCTACAGGATATCTTCAACATCTGAAGTGTCATCCTCTGTAAAGGGTGGGTAATGATATACAGTTCAGATGTGTTGCCTGTGTGACTCAGATGGATGTAAAAATTGATCATATGTAAAGTCTGCCTCAGGTCTGTAAGCTATGACATTGAGATACTTGTTGGACCTCATTCACAACGATACAAGCCATGCATGAAAGTTTGGAAGCATCCCTAACATTGTTGCTTGGTTGACTTTTCTTCATATCCTACTGTGGAGTTTTATGCTACATTTGGGTTTCTCTGGGCAGTAGGTCTTAGCCCAATGTTCTCCTGTAGAACATACCTTGCATGTATTACACAATGCTGGGCCCTGACTTGGTATGTGAGATGAACCAAGCCTCATACAAGATTTGGATGTTCCACTGAACCTATTAATGGCTGTGATAGTTGTTCCAGGCTCAGGCATCTGAAGATGTTGCTGAGCAGCTACAAGTGCTGCAAACTTGCATTTTTCTTCATGCATTGCATCAATGGCATGTTCTTTAGATTTGTCTAGAACTAACCTTCTGAAGAATTTAATGGAGGTACAGTCAATCACCAATTCCACAAGCTTCTCAGTCTGGTTAGTTTCAGTGAAGTCACATCACATAGCTTTGTGTCAACATGTGGCTATAATCTGCTTGATTGTTTCTTCTGATTTTGGTCAATATGTCAAGAACCCAACACTTTTTAATCTGTAGTTGACTTGCATGTTGGATTGGTCTTCTAAAGTCTGGGAAATTTTGTCAGGATCTTTACAGCCATTGTTTGAAATACCAGAAGATTTGACCCTTCCTAATCCTTCATTCCCCAAAGCAATAAAGAGTTTGATTACCAAACATGCTTCCAATCTTCTTATTAAGGATTCTTTAGTGCCCCATACATTAATCTTTCTATTATTGGCAGCCATGGATTCAGCCAGTAAGTCTGAACTGTCTTTTGTGGGAGTCTCCTGGGCATAAATTGGCTGCTATATTTCCCTATGTTACAATGTTACCACTTCAGACATTGACAGTGAAGTATTTTGGGGCATCCTGAACACCTCTTCTTTTAACAACTAAAAAGCAAGTATCAATTCAATTTTTAAGCAATTTTCACAGGCTTGAATTAAATAATTCAACATGCTCAGTCTTTCTAAAGTAGAGAAATCATCCCATAATAATGATGTCAAAACAGCATCTTTACAATCATTAATATACATTGACAATGATAAGTTTCATTCTGACGAAGAATGTGATGCAAAGTTTGCTTTCTCACAATGTACCACAAATGCCTAATGTCAAATTGTCAAACCACTATAATCAGATCATTTATTTTCCAGTTATGTTGTTCTAAGTTAGCAAGTCAGTCTTCAATGCCCACTGTGAATGTTAGGTGATTTGATATAACTTGTCACTATTGCATTCCAAAAACCAAGAATGGACCGGGGCGGATGTGATATTTTCCATTTAAAGGTGTTTTTGTTTGATAGGACACATTATTTTTGACAAGAGTTGAGACCAAGAACACGTGGAGGATAGTACTTCATGGTACCTTGCCTCATCTGTTTTTTAACCTACCTTTTATTATCAGCTTTTCATGTGGATCATGAGAAATACACTAGAGGGACATAATACATCTGGCAGAATGTAGCAGAATCCCTGAAGCTGCATAAACTCCAGCAGAAGGGCAGAGACAAGAGGAAACCAGTAAAATCACACTTGTATATCTAACGAACAACATGCTTTGCAACGTGAGTGTAATAAGCCCTTATAGACTCTGCACGCACATACAGAGGAAACTCCCATTACTGAGGAAGGAATCAGATTAATTGAGAAATAAAAGAAGACATAACCATTCCTAAAAGAAGATCTGAGAGAAAGAGAAGTATAACATGTAGCAGTAAAAGCTGCAACCAGATATTTAATTGAATTGCTTTCAATAAATGCAGAGTCATACAACACAGAAATAGACTCTTCAGTCTAACTTGTCCATGCCATCCAGGTTTCTCAAACTATACCAGTCCTTAGAGATAGTAGGAACTGCAGATGCTGGAAAATCTGAGATAACAAGGTGTAGAGCTGGATGAACACAGCAGGCCAAGCAGCATCAGAGGAGCAGGAAGGCTGACGTTTCGGGCCTAGACCCTTCATCAGAAATGGGGGAGGGGAAGGGGGTTCTGAAATAAATAGGGAGAGAGGGGGAGGCGGATAGAATATGGATAGAGGAGAAGATAGGTGAAGAGGAAACAGACAGGTCAAAGAGGCGGGGATGGAGCCAGTAAAGGTGAGGGTAGGTGGGGAGGTAGGGAGGAGATAGGTCAGTCCAGGGAGGACGGACAGGTCAAGGGGGCGGGATGAGGTTAGTAGTTAGGAGATGGGGATAGGTGGGAGGAAGGACAGGTTAGGGAGGTGGGGACGAGCTGCGCTGGTTTTGGGATGCGTTAGGAGGAGGGGAGATTTTGAAGCTTGTGAAATCCACATTGATACCATTGGGCTGCAGGGTTCCGAAGCGGAATATGAGTTGCTGTTCCTGCAACCTTCGGGTGGCATCGTTGTATCACTGCAGGAGGCCCAGGATGGACATGTCATCTGAGGAATGGGAGGGGGAGTTGAAATGCAGTTGTTTATTGTAAACCGAGCGTAGGTGTTCTGCAAAGCGGTCCCCAGGCCTCCGCTTGGTTTCCCCGATGTAGAGGAGGCCACAACGGGTACAGCGGATGCAGAGCTCGAACAGTTCATCCACTTCACCAACACCTTCCACCCCAACCTTAAGTTCACCTGGACCATCTCTAACACCTCTCTCACCTTCCTGGACCTCTTTGTCTCCATCTCAGGCAACCACCTAGAAACCGATATCCATTTCAAGCCCACCGACTCCCACAGCTACCTAGAATACACCTCCTCCCACCCACCTTCCTGCAAAAATGCCGTCCCCTATTCCCAATTCCTTTGCCTCCGCTGCATCTGCTCCCAGGATGAGGCATTCCGCTCCCGTATATCTCAGATGTCCTCGTTTTTCAAGGACCGCAACTCCCCCCCGTCAGTGGTCGAGAACGCCCTCGACCGTGTCTCCCGCATTTCCCGCAACTCATCCCTCACACCCCGTCCCCACAATAACAACCAAAAAAGAATCCCCCTCGTCCTCACGTACCACCCCACCAACCTCCAGATCCAACGCATCATCCTCTGACACTTCCGCCATCTGCAATCTGACTCCACCACCAAAGATATTTTTCCCTCCCCACCCTTATCTGCTTTCCGGAGGGACCACTCTCTCTGTGACTTCCTTGTCCGCTCCACACTCCCCTCCAGCCCCACCACACCCGGCAACCGCAAGAAGTGCTACACCTGCCCCTACACCTCCCCCCTCACCCCCATCCCAGGCCCCAAGAAGACTTTCCACATCAAGCAGATGTTCACCTGCACATCTGCTAATCTGGTATACTGTATCCACTGTACTCGTTGTGGCCTCCTCCACATCGGAGAAACCAAGCGGAGGCTTGGGGACCGCTTTGCAGAACCTACGCTCAGTTCGCAATAAACAACTGCACCTCCCAGTCGCGAACCATTTCAACTCCCCCTCCCATTCCTCAGACGACATGTCCATCCTGGGCCTCCTGCAGTGCCACAATGATGCCATTTGAAGATTGCAGGAACAGCAACTTATATTCCGCTTGGGAACCCTGCAGCCCAATGGTATCAATGTGGATTTCACAAGCTTCAAAATCTCCCCTCCCCCTACCGCTCCCCAAAACCAGCCCAGCTCGTCCCCGCCTCCCTAACCTGTCCTTCCTCCCACCTATCCCCTCCTCCCACCTCAAGCCCCACCCCCATCTCCTACCTACTAACCTCATCCCACCCCCTTGACCTGTCCGTCCTCCCTGGACTGACCTATCTCCTCCCTAACTCCCCACCTACACTCACCTTTACTGGCTCCATCCCCGCCTCTTTGACCTGTCTGTTTCCTCTCCACCTATCCTCTCCTCTATCCATCTTCTATCCGCCTCCCCCTCTCTCCCTATTTATTTCAGAACCCCCTTCCCCTCCCCCATTTCTGATGAAGGGTCTAGGCCCAAAACGTCAGCCTTCCTGCTCCTCTGATGCTGCTTGGCCTGCTGTGTTCATCCAGCTCTGCACCTTGTTGTCTCACCTGCTTAGTGATGCCCAGTTTGGATTCCGCCAGGGCCACTCAGCTCCTGACCTCACTACCAAATGTATTTTAAATATTATAATTGTACTCACCTCTCCCACTTCCTCTAGTAGTAGTGATGAATTTCTTGTTGCTGGGGAATGGAGCTCGGAATGAATTCTACAGTACCCATAGCAAAAAAACTTGCAGTTTTATTAAAGTTACAAACTGCAGCTTTAATTTCTGACTGTTCACATTTTTATAATTTGCACCTTCTTAATCCCATAAGTGCTCTTATCTGTTGGACTACTGAACAGTAATTATTTTGCGAAATAGCTGGCAGGTTGAAAGGGCAATGAAGAGGGATGGAGGGAAAGGTGGAATTACCCGGGAGGTCTTCCTGCTCTCCCTGAACTGGAACTATATTACATGGTGCTGCACAGGCCTGGATCATCCTTGCCACCCTCCTTCCAATTGATGAACTTAAATGAGGGGCCTCTGCGTGGTTCCTCCTGTGGTCGGATGCCCCCTGGCACTGCCCTGTCTCCTTCTGAGGAAGGGGCACTGAGATTGCATGCCAGGTTCCTGGTCCCCTTGTCCACAGGCCTCTGGTCCTGAGGACAAAAGGCTGAGGGTGATGTAGTACAAGTGTGTCTGCCTCTCCAGCAGAACCTGAATGTGCTGGATCTGAGTCTCCGAAACAGCCACCGACTTGTCCATGGCAGCACACTGTCACATATCTCGCTGCACTACAGCACCTTCTGGGCAATAAGGGCCATTATGTCCCTGTACCTGTCTGTACCTTGTGATATTTGACACCTTTACCAGGGTGTGGTGACAGGTAAGGTTTGTCAGAGGTAGTTTGCTGCCACCAATCCTCCTTTGTCTCTGCTTTGTCTTGGACCTATCTGGATTAATGGTGGAGGATACACCACTCTGGAAGAGGCACCCTTTTTACATAATAAGAAGATTTAATTAGGTATAATTACTCAAGGGCCCAAAGGCGATGGTACAGATACATCTGCTACCCCCTGAAAGCTCAGTGAGAACTCCTGGTCTCCACCCACAGACCATGAGTGACATCAGTAGCATGGGCGGAGACCAATGTAACATGAACATTAACCCCTTCAAAACCATTCCATATAAAACAGATGCAGGGCTTCTCACAGTGAGGAATGAAGGTGAGAGAAAACCATGGGGTGGGGGGGTGGTGGTGTCTGGGGAGTGAGGAGGTCTTTGAGCCTTATGGGTGCCCAGAGTGTAATAGGGAGCTTTGAGCAAGGTGCTGTCCCTTTTCCACCCAAGTTCAAGCTGGGTGACTTGCCAGGCCTGCACCAGCCACTGAACTCCTTCTGCCAACCTCAAAAGGAGGAAAGGCTGAGGGAGCTATGGCTTTGATCATTGGAGCAAAGAAGGCTGAGAAGTGACTTGATAGAGTGGATAGCCAGAGACTTTTTCCCAGGGCAGAAATGGCTATCACGAGGGGGCATAATTTTAAGGTGATTGGAGGAAGGTATATGGGAGATGTCAGAGATAGGTTCTTTACACAGAGTGGTGGGCGTGTGTGGAATGCACTGTCGGCAGTGGTAGTAGAGTCAGATACATTAGGGACAATTAAGCGACCCTTGGATAGGCACATGGATGATAATAAAATGAATGCAGGTATGCAGGTTAGTTTGATCTTAGAGTAGGATAATAGGTCGGCACAACATCGTGGGCCAAAGGGCCTGTACTGTGCTGTACTGTTCTACGTTCTATGTTCAAAAACCGATGCCACTTCACTGGTCCTGCATCCCCCTCCCTGCCCAGTCTGGGTGTAGTTGTAGTCAATTTTGTTCTCGTTGCACACTTTTGATTCCCTGTATGGTGGATATTGACAGTGCATGCCCTTCAGCCAGTGCCGATGTGAGATTGATGTGGCACACTACAGTATAGCAAGTGTTTGGAAATTCAAAGCCCTTTTAATGTCTCTGTATTCTCCAAAGTTTATTAACAGCCGCTAACACAATTGTTAGTTGATATGCTGAATGGAAATTGTTTTCCTCAGGGACTAAACAACAATCAAATTCTAATTTGTCATGAGAATTTTTAAAAAGTACATCACATCCGTTGTTGTTGTCAGCAATCATATGGAAGGTGAGAAAAGGAGGGGAGAGAGAGATGGAATTTTTAAAAGTATCATTGAAGGTAAAGTAATGAAGAGTTTGCTGAGTTGAAGATTAGAATTCTGAAGAAGGATCACTGGGCTCAAAACACTAAACCTGTTTTTTTCTCCACCAATGCTGACAGACCTGCTGAGTTTCTCCAGCAATTTTTGTTTTCATTTCTGATTTCCAGCGTCCGCAGTTCTAAATTTTATTGGAGATTAGAATTGCTGGAGTAAAACTATAAGCCATTCTACTTGTGCCAAGCCAACGGATAAATGAATCTGATCATTACATTGTCTGCTTATCTTCCTGCAGAACAAAACATTTTTGTTTGCATCATGCTACATCTCCTCAAATGTTTGCTCAGTCTACCTTCAGAAGGGTGAAGAAGCATTCACGGAATCAAATAATCGTTTCTAGCTTTAAGGGGTTACCATTGTTATGCTTCCAGATTATGGGCTTCATGTAGATATAAAGCAGGGAGGGTGGAATTTTCCCAAGTCTATGGCAATGGCTTTGGAGGCAGGGAATTTAGACAGGAAGGTACTTCACACCCCGCCTCTGGGTGAGTTTCCAAGAGACAAGCTGCCAAGGAAAATGCCAGTGCTGTACAGAGATGGGCAGCCAATTACAGCCCCAGTTAGGGTCACTTCCTGAGCTAGTTGGCATTTTCTTGTCAATTCACAGGACTGTTATAAGGTAAAATTTGATACCAGTACACAAGCTAATGATAGCCAAAAAATTGTTCAAAGCTACAGGTTTTAAGGAGTTTTTTTTTTCAAGGAGAAAGTGAATTAGAGAGACAAAAATGGTTTGGGCAGGGATTCAGAGATTAGGGCCAAGGCAGTGTAAGGCACAGACATCAATGCAAGCACGGTGTGATTAAAATCAAGATGTCCAAGGGACCAGGATAAAATCTAGGTGAGTAGTGGGGCTAGAAACATTATAGAGTTAGGGAGAGGTGAAACCATGGAAGGCTTTGGAAATGAGGATGAGTATTTTAAATTTGAAGTGTTGCTTAACCAAGAGACATTGTAGGTAAGGTGGCACAGTGGCATAAGGTATGGGCAGCAAAGTTTTGGATTATTCCAAGTGTACAGAGAGTAGAATGTGGGAAGCTGGCTAGGAGTATGTTGAAATAATCATGCCTAGAGGAAGCAATGAGGGTTTCAGAAGTAGCAGAGCTGAAGCACAAGAAGAGTTAGGTGAGAAAAACCAAAAGAACTGCAGATGCTGTAAATCAGGAACAAAAACAAAATTGCTGAAAAAGCTCAGCAGGTCTGGCAGCATCTGTGAAGAAAAAATCAGAGTTAACGTTTCAGGTCCGGTGACCCTTCCTCAGAAGGGTTAGGTGATGTTTTGGATGTAAAAACAGGCAGTTTCAGTGAAGACATGCATATGTGGAGAAGTTCATCTCGGGGTGAAATCTGACGGCAAGGTCGTGAAGAGTTTGTTTCAGCCTCAGACTGTTGCCAAGGAGAGAAATGAAGTCAATAGCTAAGGAATGGATTTGCACCGAGAACCATAAACAATGGCCACATCTTCGAAATGTCATTTGGAGGATATTTCTCATTGTCCCACAACAGTCTGAAAACTCTGATAACAGGAGAGGAGTGGAGATTGGTCATGGTGAGGTAGAGCTGGGAGACCTTAGCCTACAAGTGAAAACTAACATTATGCTTCCAGATGATACTGAATCAGCAGCCTACAGGTGACAGATGGGAAGGACCAAGGATAAATCCTAATAGAAGACTGGAGGTAATGGTGTGGGGTCAGGAAGAGAAGGCATTGGAGGTGACAATCTGGTTATTAATAGGTAGTTAAGAATGGAAATGGATGTGTGCAGTTCCACCTATTGGCACAGCATCACAGGGGCATTGGAGAAGGATATAGTTAACCATGTCAAAGACTGCAGACTGGGTGGGAAAGCAGGAGGAGTAACATTTAATTAGAGCAATGGCAATTTAAGATGATTGACTAAATAACACATTGCGACATGAGGACAATCTGTTTAATGGGATGAATAGTGAGAATCTGGATTGTTGTGCTTGAGAGTGTGCTAGGGGCAAATTTAATCAAAGCTTCCAAAAGATAATCAGAAAAGCAACTAAAGGTAACAAACTGCCAGGCTATGGGACAATCATGGGGAATCAGTTGCTCTTGCAGACAGCCAATATGGACAAGATGGAGTAAATGGCCTTTTTCTATGCCGGTGATGATTAGCATAGGATGTTATTTGTAGCTTTAACAGGAGCTGTTTCTGTAATGTGCCAAGGCAGAAACCTGATTGGAGAGTTGCCCAGGGAAGTATAATTTTCTTTGTCCCATGGTACTATTAAATAATATTTGGTGTCTACGGAGGCAAGGAAAACAATAACTTTATTCAAGTGTATATTGGACTATGGCTTCATCTTGCCATGAGGCTGCAAGACAGAGTGAGATCATGTGACATCGCATCTTATTAGCATATCACTCAGCCAGACTTATTCCCTTATGCTACGTCTTCCACACATATCTGATTCAACCCTCAAATCATATTCCACACCCTAAGTTTATGACTTCAATTTCTTTCCGATGAGGATAACAACTGTAGTGGTTTCACTAGTCGACCTGAATGTGTTCTCCGCTTCACTGAATTCACCTTCTCCATGTGGAAGGCAGAAAGAAAATTGAGTGCTGACTTCAGTTCAGATATCAAGTCATCTTCTGGATCTCTCAAGGAATGCAGTATTTCTGGTCAGTTCGAGTTTGTTAATGACTGCTTCATTTGCTTAGAAGATTTCTTCTGTGTGTGGAAACCAGGGCACATCTATTTCAGTTTTGGTTTGAATGATGTAGGTCCATTAATGTAGTGTCTGTACCAACACTTATTCGTGATGATTTGGGTGCAAATCTGAACTGGCTAGCCTGGTTTGGAGGTCTGAAAAGTTGTGTATTTCATGATATTTGACACAGTTCCATGCCTGACTGGAACGGTATTTATCTTCTTTCTCCCTCACTTTTTCCAAAACATTATCTTGTGCCAGCAGTATGAGTGCATGTGGGAGAGTATAGATTTGAGTTTTCAGTCTTCTTCCTGCAAGGATTTCACATGGAGTTAAACCATTTTGGTGCAGAGTTGCATTGGGGCTCAGAAGTGCAAGTTGAGTGACATGGTTGTTCTTCAGCAAAGTTTTCATCATACACAGTGCCATTTCAACTTCACTGTTAGTTTGAGAGTATCATGTTGAGTTGGTACTACAAAAAAATCCGGAGGATGTTATAAAGCACTTGTTCGCAAGCTGTGATCAATTTAACTTTTAGTCGTCTACAATGAGCAACAACATTTTACCTTCGAGTTTGGAGAATTCCTTTCCAAAGTGTTTCCATGGTCTTGAGAACGACAAATGCAATCAATGGCTCTCTTCTCTCCTAATGATGAATAGCACAAGTAGTACAGCTGGATGTTATCTCTTCCAATGAGAACAGAATATCTTGTTCTCGCTCAACATTTTGTGATTCCCAGATGCCTTTAGCACATTTGTTGGAGCATATTGAGGCTCAAGACTCTCAGAATAACAAATCTGTCATAATAAATGAGTAAAAAATTAAACTATACTGGGTATCTACTCTGTTCATACTTGCGTACAACTTAAAGCATTTCTCATTTCCCTGTTCTAGCATATCTGCACTCTTGTAGCTTCCACTGGGTCACTGGATTTCTCCAAGAAAGGTGTTAATAGTACAATCTGAGAATGGGATTGGGTCAGATATATACTGGCTATCCTTTGATGCAGTACTCATTTTCCGCACCAGATTTCTCATGTAATTCAGTCATTGTAGAGATGTATTTGTTATTGATGTAAAGGTTTCCACCTTTACATTTCCCTGTCTAGACTTTGTCAGAGAGTTGGAAGAAGGCAACTGCCATTGCCTGTTGGTTTCCTATAAAATACTCTGCATTTGCATCAAATCTCACCATCTCAGCCTCATGAATGATTTTTTGCCAACTCCTCAGAATTTAAGAGTGTTACTAAAGGTAGTGGTCCATCTCTATTGTGAAATAGATACTAAGAACATAAGCTGTAAGTTTTTCACAAGTACATAGAATCATACAGTCCAGAATGGGCCCATCAGCCTCTCAAATGTCCTTACTACTACCTACAGTAGTCCCACTTTGCCACACCAGGCACATAGCCTTGAATATTATGACACTTCAAGTGCTCAACCAAGTACTTTTAAAGATTGTGAGGTTTTCTGCCTTTAACTACCCTCCCATTTTGATGTAGCAGCTGATGTATGTATAACTGTATATCTGTTCATTCTCCACCAAAGAACATAGTGAACTGACCTACACCTTTTACCACCAGTTTTTGAAAGAGTACAATTCTGAGTGCAGTAAAAGTTACACCTGCAGCACGGGCGGTGGTTAGCGCTGAGTACTAATGAACTACGGTATCAGGAATTCTCAACATGTCAGGGCATGGAGGAGGCAACTGAAAATATTGCCTTTTGGTACTGGGAGCATGCTTGAATATCAGTCTGTTCATTCTTTCAAAGGTGAAAGAAACCCTTGCTTCAAAGGAAATTTGACTTGCTTCTTTATTTTGAACAAGAATGAATACGGAATTTTTCTGGGTGTAAACAGACAGGCTAGCTTTGTTTCAGGATATATATAGCTGACTGCAGCTATCCTACTCCTGGAAACAGCTATCGTAATTCAGTGTTAATCTTCTCAGCTTTCCAGTTTCTCTATTTTGAAAATCAGGTGTAATCTGGTGCAGGTTTTCCTGCTCAAGAGTGAAAAGCTCTGACTTAGCACCATATCATTTATTTCAATGAATTATTTCTCTACGCTGAAGGGTTCTATTCAGTTGTCTTACGATCTTGAATTCTACACCTCCCGGCCCATGTATCGCAGATGAAGAGAATTTTTGTCCAACCACAATTCAGCATTAGTAAGACCTGAAACTGCAACATTTGCACACAACTTAAAGCATTTCTTGTTTCCCTTTGCAGGGATATCAACACTCCTGCAGCTTCCACTGAGTCCCTGGTCCTCTTTGAGGAAATATATTGCAATATTATTGACATTTTCGATTGCATAGATCTTGCCACCTTTCAAAGTTTTCTCTTTCTGCTTATTCTGTGCCAGCTTCCCACTGCAGCGCACAGCTTGGAAGTGACTGTCCTTGTTTAAAATTTTTATGTCTGTGTTTTGTCCCACCAAGCTAATAACGGCTGGATGGGTAATGCATGATCTTCCAGCAATGCATCCCCACCCGCCAACCTATTTTTAACATGGCCACCTTTCTGCTTTTAAACTTAATATACTCCACTGAGTCAGTCATTTTGGGATACTCTCACTGTCACCCTGAATCACCATTCAGTTTTGCTTCCCAGCCTCAGTTTGTCTGCACAGTTGAATTGCTTTTGTTAATGTTTAGTCATCTTTTCACTTTAACTGATCAAGCAGTGCTTCACATAAGACTCCAGCAACAATTCTGTCCCTAATTAAGTCTTCATTCAAGCTGCAGTGCTCAGAGTTCTATGCCACTCCGTACAGATCAGTGATAAAAATAACAGCATTTGACCCTGAAATAATAGGACCTGCAGATGCTGGAGAATCTGAGATAACAAGGTGTAGAGCTGGATGAACACAGCAGGCCAAGCAGCATCAGAGGAGCAGGAAAGCTGACGTTTCGGGCCTAGACCCTTCTTCAGAAATTGTATTTGACCCTTGCTGCTGGGTATTCTAATTTAGCCCACTTGGCAATATTACTTCTTCACAGAACTAAACTAGGCATTAAGTGCTGTTACTACCTTCACAGGAATAGCTTTTTCTTCATCAGTCTCTTGCTTAATTCTGATATAATCTGTACAGCCACCCATTGCATGCAATGGCATATTGACTTCATCATTGATTGGTTTCACAGCGAGACCAGCAACAGTGCAATGCTGAGGACATCTTTAGTGTCAGCTTCTGCTCAAATTAAGACCTGCAACTTGATTGAAGCTTTTTGATAATGACAGAGACTTTTCCATATTGTTATTTCATTCCCTGCCAGCACATTATATTCTTGGTCTCGTTGTGCCTCTAAACAATATTCTGTGTCTGCTGAGGGAAAGAAAACATTATTTTTAAGAAACAACTTATTATGGCTTCATCTTGAAATAAGGCATAATCATGCAACATTCCTAAAAGGATGTATAATGTCACATTGACCAAGGGAAGTTATGGCAGGCATTAGTAAAGCTGAAAATAGAGGTGTGCTGCCACTTGACATTTTCCCAGCATCTCATCTTCATCTTCTCCAGAGTACTACAGTCCATTCCTCTAAACGAGAAGTTGCTTAATTTTAATCATCTGTTAGATTGAAATATATATAGCTGTTAACTTGAATTTTTATTTTGTTAAAAACACCTCCTCTACTCTTCTGTTTAAATAACATTACTGGATAATTCTTTTACATTAAGAACTTGATTTATTTGCAAACTAACCACATCGCAAACACTATGAAAATGTAAGACTTTGGATGTTGAAAAATTCAACATATAAGCACAGATTACTGGAAATACTCAGAGATAGCAAAATACTCAACAGGTCTTCTGAAGAAAAGTCACGATCTGAAACATAAACCCTGTTTCTCAGATGCTAGGCTTACGTTTTTCAGTTTATTTTGCTAACATTGTTTTGGGACGGTGTTGAGACAATTTTTTTTTTAACTCTATGGATTAATCCTAAAGTGAGGGTTGACTAGACCAAATAAAACAATTTTTTGTGCAGCACAACACATTGCACCGAGCACCTCTGAAGGAAAACAGCTACTGATATCCCAAAGTTTAAAGGCAGGATATCAGGTGAAGCGAGTGAGGAGGAAATGGAAGGGCTAGGAGAGAATGATGACATACCTAAGTCGGCTCTAAGTTCATGTCCTTCACATTTATTAATTACACAAGCCTCCAAGTGTCTCATCACCCCAATTTCTAAGCTGTCCTGCAGGCAGCACAGACTGCCTATCACACACTGAACTTATCATTCTGCCCTGAACCCATCAAACCTGAATTGAAGCGAGCCATCCTTAACCAGGGGCACTATGTCTATGATGAAGCAATTTCTCTTTAATATGCCTAGCAAGACTGTTCAGCGGTGTAAAGCACCTGGTGGTAAATCCATTGAGAGGACTATTGCTACATTGCTTTGAATTAAAATGAACGAATATCTTTCATGGTCTGAACTCATTCTTTCTGGGTTGGACACCTTTAAAGGAAGATAACTTGGAAATAAACAATGAGGCACAGTGGCTGGAATAATTGCAGTTGAATGTGCATACATGTAAACAATAAGAAACAATGAATTGTAACCCCACCCCTTTTTATTTTGTGATGTCTCAAGTAAGTTAATCACTCTGTAGGAGGTGTAAAACTTGTTGAACAGCTGCTCTTGGCTGTATAATGAATGGTGCAGACTCCATCCGCTACCACTGAACTGAATGAAATGAGAACTTCTCCACCATAATAATTCCCTTCCCCACTGCCTGCATGAATCACAACTCTCAGAAAATTAATTTTGTGTGAAAATACCGGCATTTAATTAAGCTGCATAAAATATTTTGCAGTACCCTGGTCTCGATATTCTTTTCCATTGACACTTACGCAACAAGAGTTTGTCGTGTGGCAATCCAACAGTGAAGGGCTTATTAAAAAAGTAACTTGTGTTAGTATCATCAGCAAGGAAAGCTCTTACCATCAATGAAATGTGTATTCATTAGTTTACTTGCAATTATAATGTAGGGAAACACAACAACCAATTTACACACAATGCTGTGCCATATGCATTGATACAATTGACCAGTTAGTTTCTTCTGGGGATATTGACGGAGGTATAAATTCCATCCAGGACATCACGAAACCGCACTTGTTCTTCCTTCAGTAAGGTACTGGTTTTTCTCTGTCACTCACAAGGCAGAATTTCAAATGGTAGCAATCCCTCAGAACATAACCTGAACCCATACTGAGGCAGAAGTATCAAAGTAGACCTGGAAAGGCAAGATATCTCAAAAATTTGAACAACAGGTTATGTGAACTTGTCATTCTGTGCAGTTTAAATGCAAGTGATATTTTCCATTAACAGGAGGCTGCAATCAGATACAAAGGAGAACAACAAGCGAGAGTTGCAGGAGGGTGAAGATGTTTAATGCACATAGATATAGAGTCAACAAGAAAGTAGATGGAGACAAAAACAGGAATGAACACAATTCATGTGAGGAGAAAGAACAAATGACTCTCAGGAAGAGGTCAGGTTTTACTTTGGCAGAAAAGGGGACAGAGATTTTGGAAATATTGGAGAAGCTGGACAAAGAGGTCTAAAACCTGGAAAGCTGTGTGAAACCTCGGTCTGTAAAGAGATGAGTCCTTTCCCAGCTTCAGTGTATTGTGAACTGCCAGTCAATACTTTCATACTTCAAGATTTGACAAAAAGAGGAGACTACTAAGGGCTCTGAGCGTCGTTCCTCCTCTGGCTGAGTGTCTCCTGGCATCGCCCTATCTCTTTGTCAGAAAGGGATATTCCACCTCCACATTTCCCCACACAATGCTGTCACCTTGAGGACCAATCTCTGGGGTGATGGAGGGTAGGATTTTATACAGATAACCAGCAAGCCATGAGGGTGACCTGAAATGTTTCTTCCTTAACCACCTGCAGAACTGTCGCTATGAGGCGATCACCAGACTGTGCTTCCAGACTCTCCAAGCATGGCATTCCCAGCGAGGTGTCTGTACCTGAGCCAGTGTTGGGGTAATAGTTAGGTGCAAGAGGCAGCCTCAATGAGGCTTCTTCTAGAGTCTCTGAACTCACCTATTCGGTGTCATGAAGGCCCCTCCCAGCAGAGTAGGCCGTTTCCCTGCCAGAGCCAGTGCTATCCTGTTGGCACCTTCAAGATAGGAGAGGGAAGGTTTTCCAGCCAGTGGTGTGTAACGAACGAGAGTGGCAACAGGATTAATATGAGAGTTACAGTGGAATGAAAAATGGTACTTACAGCCTCAGTTAATGGGACATGTCTCAGCAGTAACGATCTGGGCTTCTCCTGCAAGGACCACGGTTTTCTCTCCTTAGTGGGTGAAGAGCCAAATGTTGGGAACCCCTCCACCCACCCTGGTGCTTTCTGCCCTACTCTGGGGTGGCTGCTCCTGTTAATGGCAGAAAGGGAGGGATTGAGTGAGCCGAAAGGAGCTACCACAGCTCTTAGTCCTGGAGCAGGGAGGCAAAAGATGATGAAGTGTCTCGAGCAAGTGATAAAGTAATGCACAGGACATGCAGGCTCAACAGCGTGGGGGAGGGGTAAGAACGAGTGCAAATGAGGGATGATGGTGATGTGCAGAGCATGGACCTTGCTGAAAGGTGGGTACAATAGCAAAGATAGAGTGACTGTGAGGTAGCAGGAAGAGGAGTGCGGTGATGGTGAGGAGAAGATCATTGAGCTTGTTTATTGCTGACATTCTTCCATACCCTAGAGATGGCACTGCCCAGGTGACAACCACAGGCCAAGCAGTTAGGGTCAGGTTGCATGACCTCCTCTGCCAGCCCTCCTTTGGATCACCCCATCCACCAGATCTCTGAGTCCCTGTTGGAGAAATGCACAACCATTTATCCCTTCTCTGGCATGTTTAGAATGACTGTCCATCACCAAGTAGGACAGCATCAGGATGCCAGTGCTCGCCCGAGTGCATAGCAGCCTTTTAAAGATGACAAGGGTACCAGTGATGCTTGCCTTTTGGCAGATACCCAGTGAATAGTGAACTCTTTCCGATCAGCCGGTGGCAGAAGGGGGCTAGAATCAGGGACGGTAGACACCATAAGAGCAGGGTAGGTAATTAATGAGGCAAGTTGAGTAAGATGGTCAAAATGTCTAGCTAGGCCTCATGGACAGAAAGGTTCTATGAAACTCAATATAACTCTCAGCCAAAAAAAACAAATTCAGCCCACAAACCATGTTTCCATAAACAGTATTAAACAGGAGCTGTAAATAACGTATTAAAGAATTGCATGCAGCTCCAGAGCTTCAGGTTATGCCTCAGATGCTGCCCCACTATCTATTTGTTTTTAGAATTTGAAATAGCTAACGTCCCACCACTGACCATTGCAAAACTTCACTAGTGACAGCCTGCCACCCTGAAAATAATCTTCTTAACCCTATTCCCTGCTTCCAGACCATTAACCACTTGATCAACCAAAAGCAGAACTGAACCAGCTAGATAAATAAATCAAAGGCTAGAAATTCTGAAACGAGTACTTTACCTGCCGACTCCCAACAGCCTACTTTACTAAGTGCATGTCAGCAATGTGTTGGAATACAGTACACTTGCCTGGATCAGTAACTCAACAACGTTCAAGATGCTTAATTCCATCCAGGAAAAAAGCTGCTCCCTTAAATCCATCCAGGACAAAGTTAACCCTGTTAAGAATCATACAATCCCTACAATGAGGGAACATTTGGCCCAACCAGTCCACACTGACCCTCAGAGCATCCCACCCAGACCCATCCCCCATAATCTACACATCCCTGAAATACTACAGGCAATTTAGCATGACCAATCCACTTAACCTGTACATTGTTGGACTGTGGGAGGAAACCCATGCAGATACAGGGAGAACATGCAAACTCCACACAGACAGTCACCCAAGGGTGGAATTAAACCCAGGACCCTGGCACTGTGAGGTAGCAGTGCTAACCACTGAGCCACCAGGCCACCCACAAGTGTGCAACTCATAGCTAGAATTTGACGCACTTGGTCAGTATGGGGATCATACCCATGACTTTGGCATTATTAGCACCACGCTCTAACCAGCTGAGCTAACTGACCGCCACTAACATTTGCCCCATCCACTAGCTTAATCATTTACTTCTTCAGCCTAGGAGCATTGGTGCTGTGGTACATATCAGATTCAAAGCAAAAACACATCAAGGTTTCTTTGATGACTCTAAAACTGGTGAGCTCTAATTCTTAGAAGGAAAGGGCAACAGATGGATGAGAACACGACCGCCTACAAATTGCCCTCCAAAGCACACACCAGCCTGACCAGGAAATATATCACATATATCCAATCCCTTCATAGTTTCTCAAAATGCTGAACCTCCCTTCTTAACAGCACTGAGGTACACCTACATCCTATGGACTCTAGCTTTTAAAGAAGATAACTTTTTTAAGGACAATTTGAATAATGCCGGCCTTGTCCATGACAGCTATAGTCTGTTAAAAAATAAACAAAGCTAAGCTGTGAGGTAGACTGAAGGAAATTGCGAAGGGATATTGTACAGTTAAAAGATTGGGGAAAAACTGACAAATGGAGTAGAATGTGGATAAGTGTGATATCATTCTCTTTGGTCGGAACTATAGTAAAGCAGAAGAATTGTTTTTGAAAATGGCATCTTTTCGAGGCTTCGGGGTTGCAAACATGCAGATACAGCAAGCAGTCAGGAAGGCACATGACATGTTAACGTTTATTGCAAGTGAGTTAGAGAATAAAAGTGAAGAGTTGTGCTGCAATTACATTAGTTGTGGGTGAGACTATACCTGGACTACTGTGCATAGCTTTCACTTCCGTACTTAAGGAAGGCCATATTGTTTTACAGGGAATGTAGTATATATTGATTCCTGGGTATGAGGACAACCATATGAAGTGAGATGACAGGGGCATATATTCTGTCAAGTTTAGAAAAATGAGAGGTGATCTCACTGAAATGTATAAAAAGCTTGACGACTTGGCAGGATAGATGTCCAGGGATGTGCAGGCTTAAGTGGGTTAGCCATGGGAAATGCAGGGTTGCAGGGATAATGTGTCAGAGTGGGATGCTCTTCAGAGGGTCGGTGTGGACCCAAGGGGCAAATGGCATATTTCCACACCGTAGAGATTCTATGATTCATACAGATGTGAGAAGTTACTTCCCCTCGCTGCTGATTCTAGAATTCAGGATGCAAGGTCAGCCATTTAGGACAGAGCCTTCTTATTGTAAATAATGGAGTGATATTTACATTTCTGCATGGCACTAATTTTGAATCTAGAGAACTTTTCAAAGTTATGACCTATGCATCTATAATTTCCTTGTCTTCTTTTACTGCTTGGGATGGAAACTGTCAGGTCATGAAGATTTGTCTATCTTAAATCCTGTACTTTCTCCAATACTATTTTTCACTTAAATTAGATCCACTATGCTTCTGTCTTTGATTTGTTTCTAGTTTTGTTTGTACAATTGGTATTGTTTCCTCTTCCTCTGAAACAGATGAGAATATTTGTTTAACAAGTCTCACTTCATTTATATTCCATATTAGGCTCAACTATGTCTATCTTTAATAGAATTGCTATTTCTATACCACCATTGTGTACTTAAGTTACATAAAACCTGCTTACTAGTCTCCATAACCTTTGTACTTGTTAATATAGCCATTTTTGCACCTTTGCAACATCTTTGTATCTTGTTGCTTTTATAGCTCTTCTGGCCCATTACATTTCCATTTCTCCTTACATTTCTGCAAGCCTTTTATTTAATATTGACAGCATTTCTTACCTTATTTGTTGACCATGATTGCTTCATTGCACTTTGAGCCTTTGTCTTTTCTGGAAGCATACAATTTTGTATCATAGCAACTAACCAGTTTGGCTGCAGGTTTACCAATTAATGGTCCAATACAGTTGTCAAGCTCAGGTCATTCCTTTCTCCTTTGAAGTTTGCCTTTCTTAAATTTAAAATGTTGTTTAGTGTCTCTCTTTCCTATTTTCTTTTGATATCTGCCTCTCCTTTCTACAAAATAAGAGCAAATTCAATCACATTAATGTGGTTGGTAATATGTTCGTCACTGCGAGGTTTTTAAATAATTTTGTTTTGATACACATCCCTAAATCTATTATGGCTTGTTACCTTGTTAGTACTAAAAGGTAATTGCACAGGTTTTCTGTCAATATAACAGCAGGGTTAACAACACAAGCCTGGAGACAATGAGGACTGCAGATGCTGGAAGCCAGAGTCAATAAACATGGAACTGGATAAACATAGCAGGTCAGACAGCATCAGAGGAGCACTAAAGTCAATGTTTCGGGCTGAAACGTTGATTTTCCTGTACCTCTGATGCTGTCTGATCTGCTGTGTTTAACAATACAAGCTACTATTTCTGTGTAAATGGTACTAACTTCAGGTGAGGGAAAGATCTGCAGTTAAAGTTAAGACCAAAAGATGATGTCCAAGCCACACTACTTTACTACTGGTTTTATGAAAAAGGCGTTTTGCTATCTGATTCATAATCAACTTCAACTAATGGTTTGAGGGTGCAGTAAGTTGCACAGTTAACACGACCTAAACTCACCACAGGCAGGTAAAGCTTTTCATGACAAGTGCTCGTACCTATTTGATAACGTGATAACTGTCAATTTCTGCCATTCAGTCTCTGGTACTAGAAACATCATTATTAAATGTGTGGCGTCTCATTCCTTCAGGATTACTTGTTAGAAATCTCTAAAGCATCAAATTTAAAACTAGCAGTTTTCTTAATTTTCCTTTCTATCCCTTTATTTTTCTCACATGTGAAATTTGGTATTGAATTCAGTGCCTCTCATCAACACTGAGATTTCTATCATTCCTGTATTTACGGCTCATCTATCAATCTGATGCAATGCTATTTGCCCTATTCATTCAGGACCCTCTTTCCTTCACTTTTTATGATCCCAGCTGATGGTATTACTGAACAAGTCAGATCCTAGAAAGAAAACTGGCTTGATAGATCAAATCTTTAAAAATTTATCATAGCAGTCATTCGCTGAAACATAAGCACAAAAAACTACAGATTTTCTTTAATAATAAAACAGAAGTTTATAATGTAGGAGGAAAAAATTGTGATAACCAAACTATCTAAATATAGAACACAATTTAGAAAAATCTTAAGACACACAATAAAACAAAGTTTTCACCTATTCCCAATGACCATTTTCTGACATTGAATTAGAGAGATTGCCCTCTATCTCAAAACTTTAAGTTTAGCTCAACTGGCTTCTCCCATTTCTTTTCTGTGAACTTTGAAGTCTGC
This sequence comes from Rhincodon typus, assembly GCF_021869965.1. Taxonomy (NCBI): domain Eukaryota; kingdom Metazoa; phylum Chordata; class Chondrichthyes; order Orectolobiformes; family Rhincodontidae; genus Rhincodon; species Rhincodon typus. The sequence goes on along the minus strand of NC_063333.1, from coordinate 68,112,384 downwards.
CTGCATGAATACTCACTACTGAAAGTGTACACTTTCCCAATCACTTGATAGTCTGCCAAATCTAACCAAACACTCCTGGTCTGGAACTTACTCAAACTAACTTTCTCCTGAAGTACCTTATTTCCTGAACTGTTCTAGGAGAAAATTATATTGTGCTTTTGACTACAGACAGGGCTCCTCAAAATACTACTCAAAAACTTCCAGTCTTTGGGTTTTCTAGGCCAGAATGAATCCTTGATTAGCCTAAGCCAAAACCAAGCTAACAGCTTACACTCCTGCTTGTAAATCCAGTGCAATACAAGGCAATCAAGTGGGTATGGTGTGGTTAGTAAGGTGCAAGGATGTCAGGAGCATAGGGTGTCAGGTATGTGATGAAATGTTTCGGGTAGTATAGGGTGTTTTGGATCTTGGGGAGGGGATGGTGTCACCTCAGCATGGAAGAGGCATGTCAGATATTGTCAGGAAGGTCCATTGGACCCAATGGAGGTTGTCTGTCCTAGCATGGGAAGGGTGCGGTTCGACCTGGGTAGGTTGGGGGTTTGGTGGAGCTTTGTCAGGACAGTGGGAGAATTGGAATTGTGTTGGGTTTTGTGGGAGGTTTTAGAGTAGATTTTCAATACTCTAACTTTTCCTGAGTAACTGATAGCATAATAAAAGCAGAACCTTCCAGGTTCTTTGACTATAACAGATTCTTTCAGACTGTTCCAGATGCAAACAAACTGGAATCTTCAATGAGAGAGAGTAGGAACTGCAGATGCTGGAGAACCTGAGATAACAAGGTGTAGAGCTGGATGAACACAGCAGGCCAAGCAGCATCAGAGGAACAGGAAGGCTGACGTTTCGGGCCTAGACCCTTCTTTCAGACACGCACGCCTCTCTCATCCTCTGAAACCTCCCCCCTTTTATCACTGGCGCAAACATTCTCTCTCACTGAAATAACTTCTCCCTCTCAGCCTTCTCGGTCTAGGCCCAAAACATCAGCCTTCCTGCTCCTCTGATGCTGCT
>NC_063333.1:68084755-68110979 GCF_021869965.1 Rhincodon typus | reverse complement strand
AAATGTCAGCCTTCCTGCTCCTCTGATGCTGCTTGGCCTGCTGTGTTCATCCAGCTCTACACCTTGTTATCTTGGAATCTTCAATTGCTGGGCAATTCCCACCAAGAATGCTGTATTTAGGATTTCACATGATCCTGACATACAACTCCAATCCACTCCACTCCAAAAACTATCCAGACATCGGACTATATGAGCCAATATCTTTTATCAAGATTACTATGCCTTCTTATTCTCTTTATCCTTTCTGAGGGTCTTCTTGACTGGGATATTTATTTCACTCATTATATCCATGGCGGTAATTTTACACTCTTTAGGATGATTTTTTTTAAATCATTTGACACCACATCCATCAGTCAAGCTGGTCTTTTTCTCACACTTTTACTTCTTCTCTTCCCATCCACAATGTCACAAGGACAGGTTTGGGGTTGGGGTTGGGATTAAGAAAATTAAGGGTGCATATGGTGTATTTTGTTTTCCGAATCTCACAAGACCACAAATAAAAATTTACAGCCTGGAATACTGTCAGATGTACAATATCTGCTTGTACTGTATGTCCATTTACAAATTATTAGTGACAAGTGCTATCAATAAAAAAAAATGCAACAGCTTTCTTCTATTTGTTATGAGCCATCAACTGTATCTATGACACAGATAAAGTAAAGGAAGTGGAACATTAGTGAATTAATTCCACTTGTTCAGAGTTGACATTTTATTTGAATGCTTACTTGTGGTTTCCACTGGCACCATAACAGATTACTATTTACAGGTATTTCTGCTCTAACCCATGTTTCGTTAATGCGAATAGGCTATAACGTGATTGGTGAATCATGGACGCTGTTTAGATAACACAAACTTTCTATGGTACAGGTATAGCAATTTTCTATAGCAATTTCCCTATAACATGATCTTCAATGGCAATTTTCTGTAGCGTGATTTTCTATAGCGGAAGGTCACACAAGAACGCAACTATCACGTTATAGTAGAAATACCTGTATAGCACAAATGTTCAGCACACAAATTTTCAGCACCCAGCTAAACCTCCAGAAACACAAAGGATAAATTTCCTTGGTAGGATTTGAAACTGTTATCCTTTAAATCTTCACAAAAACTTCCTGTGGATAGATTTGAGAAGCCAGTGGGGGAAAAAAAAATCAGGATGTGAAGAGCAACCCATGTAAAGGTCTAAATAATGGAGATACTTGGATTGAACAAGACCTTCCACATTTACCATAGTTTTAATATTACGTACTATTACTTTGTAAAATGAAGTCACACTTTTAATTGGAGCAGTATTTTCTTGTGGGACAATACAATTTGAAAACAGAGCCAAACTTTTATTGGATGTTATATAGACTTGGGATGTGTTAAAAGTACATGGTGAGCATTCACATTGAAGGCACCGAACAATTGTTTGTATGTTAGCCTTAACAGTAAATACTGATAGTCTACCAGGGTGTGAGGGACATCTCTGAATAACCAGCACAAGTAGAAATGTGGGTTGCTCTTTCCCCTCTCTAAACTAGGATTAATGAGTCTGTGTGGAACACAGGCAAGTCAATACAGATCAAAGTCAATCTGAGCAGTTAGGAGCTGTCAACCACATAACTTAGTGTAACCTGCAGGCAGTGCATTCACTCATTGCACTCTTGACTCCCTCCTCAACACCCAACTGCCTCCTCAGATTCCTCAACAACCCTCAAGCCCCAAAATTCCCCACTGACCCCCCCGAGCTGACTAGCCCCTCTAACTATCTCCTCTGACCCAGATTCCAGACTGACCCAATCTCACTGCCCCTGGACTACCCTTAGCATATCACCCAGATGCATGCTACCGTTCATCACTCCACTCCCTTACCCCCTTACCCACTCTACCCCCATACCCGATCTAGCCTTATATCCACCTTATCTCCATCCACCTCACTGCCTTACTCACATTAACTACTGCACCCAGTTATCTTCAACCGCTCCACCACCTTATTCACCTTGTTCTTTCTGTAGCTTTTCAAAGATTTGGAACATTTAAACTAACCAGTATAGTATAGAATTGCAACAGTAAACTGCAGAAATCAACCAACAGCTAACCTGTAAATAACCTAGTTCCCCTTCTTTTCCTGCACCTTGACAGCTGTTTGACTTAGGAAGCTACTTGCAATATCGTGAGAGTACAAAATGCTTTACAAGGTAATAACTGCCTCATTACTAAGAGACAAAAATGCACGATAATATGGCATCATTGCTTATTTGAAGATTTAAAAAGCCATTTGTGCAAAGAAACTAGCAGATAGTATTTCCATAACAACACTGCTTTCCACTGCAATCTGAGACTTGCCACATCAAAGAAGGCAAGATGAATGGTTTATGAATATTCACATCAAGGCCAGATTTTCAAAATCTTAATAAATGAAGCCAGAGCAAATTTTAGTCACCTGATATATATATTAGCATTTTCAATCTCTTACTTTGATGTAATTCATGGAACTAAATCCTTATTGTTATATATCAACAAAACACAACCAAATTTACATAATGCCATCTCACTTGAAAGAGTCCTTTCTTTGAAAACTAAAGTGGTTTTTAAACTGAGATCGAAATCTTTGCTCATTTGGGTTTTAAGACAAATGGCAGCTATCTGACATGTGCCTTGATCAATCTAGAATGACAATCATTAGTGATATTTATGCAATTGAACTTTGAACTTTAACTTGAGATTATCAGTAAACATTAAAAATAGCCAATATCAGAGCCCTAGATCCCATTCGTCAATCTAATTGTCAATTCTCTTCTTCCTTCTCTGAAGTTGTAGCTCCTTGCTGGGATTAAATTCCACAGCTTCTGACCATCCCATGCTACCTCAGCCAGAGGGCAGCACAAGGCTCCTTGCCTTGAAGGGGCATCACAGCCAAGTTCAGGACACCTTGACCTGTTGTTGACATTCACATTTCCCATCAGGAGTCACTGGGTGATAACTGATTAATTTTTAGCCCATCCTCAACCCAGATCTACTGAGATCAATTGCAATCACTGTTTCCGTTGATAGATAACAGTACAAGCTAGGAATCTCATCGGGTTACAATGGGATGTTATGGCTGCACTACTTATCGGGTACATTTAAAGTGCCACTGAGGAAAGGTTGAAGCCAGAGTCAGGCCTATACTTTGTCAATGGAAGACCTGAGCAAGTAGATTGATTGGTTGGCTACGAATGGTCTCAGTAGTCCTAAACTAGAGAGACACTAACATTTTCTTTCCTCACCAAAACCTTTGGACATGCTGTCACCTCCTAAATCCATTCCCATCTTTCCTGGAATTCCTTCCGAACAGATTGCTGTCCCTGTCACAGTATTGAAACTACTCCGAGCAAAGTCACAAATGACATCCTTATGGGAATATGACAAAACTAAACTTTCCTTCCTCGTCCTTCTTTGGTTTTGACATACGGTGACATATCATGATTTACTGTGATATACCGATGATTCGCCATTATCATGCCGTGATAATAATGTTAGCTCCAGTAATATAAGGATGAGACATGGGTCACATAGTACTGACAAATTCAATACCTTATCTAAGGAACAATATACTGACATTGGAGGCAGTCCGGAAAATATTCAGGGGTTACTTCCAGGTATAGAGGAATATTATTGGGAAAGGTTGAATAAGTTGGGACCAGTGCTCACTGGAGTTTAGAAGAATGAGAGGAGACCTTATTAAAACATGTAAGATTATTAGGGGGCTTTACAGGGTCAACGCTGAGATGTTGCTTCCTTTGTGAGACAGTCTAGGGCCATAAAGTATAATTGCACAATACGAGATCACACATTTAAGATGGAGATGAGGAGGAATTTCTTCTGTCAGAGGTTAGTGTATCTGTGCAATTCGGTACCACAGGGGGCTGTTGAGGCTGAGTCATTAAGTAAATTCAAGGCTGAGATGGACAGATTTTGAATCAGTAAGGGAACCAAGAGTTATGGGGAAAAGGCAGGAAAGAGGAGTTGAGGATTATCACCTGTCATGATCGCATTGAATGGCTAAAGCAGACTTGGTGGGCCAAATGGCCTACTTCTGCTCCTAAATCTTATTTTGTCAATTATGCTCCAGTACCATCCCTCCTGTTTGTCATCTATATGCTGCTTGTCAGTAACATTATCTAAAAGCACAGCATTGGTTTTCATGTGTGTGTTAACAAAACCCAGATTTATCTCACCACCATCCCTCTCCATTCCTTCAATATCATTAAATTGCCAAATTGCTTTTTCTGTTTATGATATTCTTAACATTCTGCACCCAGTTGGAATGCACTGTGTGGTCAAATGGCCAGTGGACCCTGGAGGCCTGTGACCAGCGGTGTTCCACAGGGATCAATGCTGGGACCACTTGTGTTTGTCATTGATATAAATGATTTAAATGAGCATATTGGAGGCATGGCTGGTAAGTTGGTGGATGACACCAACACTGGTGACAAAGTGGATAGTGAAGAAGGTTATCTACGATTACAAAGAGATCTTGATCAATTGGGTCAATAAGCTGAAAAGTGGCAGATGGAGTTTAATTTGGATAAATGTGAGGTGGTGCATTTTGATAAAACAAACAAAGGCAAGACTTTTACAATTAAAAGTAGGGCCCTGGGTAGTGTTGTAGAACAGAGAGACCTAGGGATTCAGGTACATAATTCTTTATTAAGTTTATGTGACATATAGATAGCGTAGCATTTAGCACACTTGCCTTCATTGCTAAGACCTTTGAGTATAGGAGTTAGGGTGTCCGTTGAGGTTGTACAAGGTGTTGGGGAGGCCTCTTCTGGAGTATTGTGTCCAGTTCTGGTCTCTCTGTTGTAGGAAGGATATTATTAAGCTGGAGAGGGTTCAAAAAAGATTTATCAGGATGTTGCTGGGAATGGACGACTTGAGTTATAAGGAGAGGCTGTATAGGCTGGGACTTTTCTCACAGGAGCATAGGAGGTTATAAAATTATGAGGGGTATATATAAGATGAATAGTAGGTGTCTTTTCCCTAGGATGGAGAATTTCAAGCCTAGGGACTATATTTTTAAGATGAGAGGAGAAGGATTTAAAAAAGATATGAGGGCAACTTTTTTTACACAAATAGTGGTTTGTACGTGGAATGAACTTCCAGAGGAAGTGGTAGATGTGGATACAGTTATAACGTTTAAAAACATTTGGATAAGTACATGAACAAGAAATGTTTGGAGAGATATGGTTCAAGCACAGGCAGGCGGGACTAGTTTAGTTTGGGATTATGGTCTGCATGGACTGGTTGGATCAAAGGACCTATTTCCATACCGTGATTCTATTACTCTATGACACTTAGCCATTAGACTCCAGTCGAAAATGTAGCTCAAATATTGGAAGATATTCATGAGATTATTGTAATGAGTTTACTGGAAATGCTAATTATCAAAGAATCGAATCACAAATCATAGTACAAATGTACTTTATTTGTGTTGTTTAGCTACAAGTGAGCAGCTTTAAATTTATTATTATCTAGAGTTAAATATCCAAAAAGTTAATTCAGCAGAAAATAAATATGTTGATGTAATATTGATGTAGTGCTCCACAGGGCGAGTTCCTAATCTAACACCAAGCAACACATGACAGCACCACATAAAGGACATCTGCTCAGTCATAAGTATGATGGAAAATCTAACCTCACTTCACAAGGCCATATGCAGATATTTCTTAGCAGACAAATGATAATCACATAGTTAGGCCTGTTTCCATGTCTCTAAATTATGTTTTATTTCCCTGTGGTGCATAGAGGAAAACTTAGAAAATTTTAGCACTGAAAAGCATAAATTCCAGTGACCACCTCACATATTTCAATTGTAGGAAATGCTTGTATTTTGTGATTTTGAAAACTTCACCATATCTGAGTTTGATCTTTCCTCTAATGTGGATATCAATGACCAAAGTCTGTAACTGAATCTCAGTGAATTGCAGAACAACATTCTTGTTAATGGCACAAACTGTACGATGTGAAGCCATAGGAATAGAGAGCAAGGTAACATTATGGCCAAAGGGAATATAGAGTCATTGAGTCATAAACTGATACAGCAGAGAAACAGACCCTTCAGTCCAACTTGTCCATGCTGACTAGATATCCTAAATTGATCCAGCCCAATTTGCCAGTATTTGGCCCATATCCCTCTAAACGCTTCTTATTCATATACCCATCCAGATGCCTTCTAAATGTTGTGGAGGTGCTGGGGTGGATTAGGTCAAAAATCACACAAATATCACAAAAATAGTCCAACAGGTTTATTTGAAAGTAAGCTTTTGGAGCTGTGTCCATTCGTCGGGTGTAGTGTGGAAGAGGAGGTTTACCAACACAGAATTTATAAGCAGAAAGGTAACAACCCTAAAAATGGCTCGCTGATCGCCTCCTGTTGTATCTTTAATCAGTTAGAAAGGAGACGCAGGTTTCTATTGATTAAAATGCAAATCCCAGAATTTCTTTCAAGTCATTGTCCTGGGATAATTAAAGGTTTTATCAGTGTATAACAAGAGATGACATCTCAGGTCAGACAATGTATTTTTAGGTATGAGGACTTGTTTAGAATCTGTATGTGATTTAACCTGGAGTCAGGCTTGTTTTATTTTCTTAAACAAAATAGAATGTATCTGCAAATACACAAACATCTTGGATGAAATAATTCACCCCATAGATTTGTGTGTTTGTGTACATGTGTGTACATGTGTTTGTGTGTGTGTGTATATGTGTGTGTGCTTGAAAGTGTGAGTGCGAGGGACTATTTGTGGGTGAGCGTGGGCATGTGTGTGTGAGTGCGTGTGAGAGAGACGGTCTGTGTGAGTGTGTTTGTGTGAGAGAGTGCGTGTGTATATTCTCTCCCAGTGGGGGAACACTTCAGTGGTCAAGGGCATTCAGCCACGATCTTCGGGTAAGCGTCCTCCAAGGCAGACTTTGAGATATACAATGCAAAATCGCTGAGCAGAGGCTGATAGCCAAGTTCCGTACCCATGAGGACAGCCTCATCTTGGGTTTATGTCATGCTGCAGGTGACCCCACCACACTATATACTCTCACATTCAGAAGACCCCGTCTCTCTCTCACTCACTCACACACACACACACACACACACACACACTCTGTCTCTCTCAAGCACACACACACACATATACATATAAATCTATGGGGTGATTTATTCCATCCAAGATCTAATTGTACCAGCCTCCACCACTTCCTCTGACAGCTCATTCCATACAAGCACCACCAACTGTGTGAAAAAGTTGTCCCTTCGATCCCTTTTAAATCCTTCTCACTTTAAACCTATGGTCTCTGGTTTTAGACTCCCCTATCCTGGGAAAAAGACTTTGGCAATTCACCATATCCATGCCCCTCATGATATTATAAACCTCTATAAGGTCACCCCTCAACCTCTGACGCTCTGTGGAAAAAACCCCAGCCTATTCAGCTCAGAGATAGCAGGAACTGCAGATGCTGGAGAATCTGAGATAACAAGGTGTAGAGCAGGCCAGGCAGCATCAGAAGAGCAGGAAAGCTGACGTTTTGGGTCTGGACCCTTCTTCAGAAAATGTTTAACAGCCTATTCAGCTTCTCCCTTTGGCTCAAACCCTCCAACCCTGGAAAACGTTAAATATCTCTGCACCATAATTACTCAGAGTGAGAAGTGCAAGTGCAAGATATCTCAAACATATATAGCTTCTTTGATGGAATAAATGTCGCTCGGTACTTGACAGGAGGATTCTCACTGCTCTCTGAACAAGCAAATTTCTCCTGAATTCTTGTTCGACTTTATTAGTGACTATCTTGTATTAATGATCCTCCTCCACAATCAGAAGCAAATTTATGGGCCTAGACCCTAAGGGAGTGAATGGTTTGGGGCTAGGAAAAGTAACTTTATCAGAAACTGGATTGCGGCAGAGATATGTTGCAGGAGAATTGTATGGTAAACTGTATTAAAGGCTGAAAATGAGCCAAGAAGGATAAGGCAAAGTTCTCAAATTCTTTGCTTTTGATATTTTTCTCTTGTGTTGTAAAAAACGTTGAGGTATCCTCAGTAATGTAATGAGTGTCTCAATACTGTCAGGGGGGAAATTTGGGTATGAAATGATTTAGCACAGGTAAATCCCACATCAATCTCAAACTGGGATCCAAATGAGGTAGAGAACTTCCATTAACTTCATAAGCAATAATCACATAAAACTTTTAAGATTCATTTTTGTTTATTTTTGTTCAGGAAACTGGTCAGATTAAAAGAAAAGTTAAACTGCATAAAAACTCTCAGAAACTGATGCAGCCGACAGATAGAGTTTCTGCGAAAATGCAATGTGGCTGAGCCAGCGTTGATCCTGAAGCTTTATTTGGAAATGGAATGTGAGGATGACCCCATCCACACAGAGAAAGACAAAACAAAAGGGTTTTGTTCAGGATGGGAATGAAGCACAGGCTTCAGAGAGGAGATAGGATGGCACTTAGGAAAATAGGGAGCAGTGAGACCAGGGATAATAGGTGCCCTGCGACTTTTGGAATGTGTGAGAAACAAGTTGTTTGTCTAAAACAGAACATTTCAGAATTTGAGTAATATACTGTCAACGTGACTTACAATGTGTAAATGCCTGATGAATCCTCATTATTAGAGGGCTACCTTGGAGTCTTTTCTGGAGTAGTCTCTCCCAATGTTGGCTCAATAAACGACCATTGACTTGTATCTTAAGGCCCCTGAGATTATTTCGTAAAATAATCTGCCACAACAATACCAAGCCCCGACACTGGATTTACAGACAGTGATTCAAGTTCACCACACCACCATTACAGCAAGTAGCAGATGAGAGAACTAAACAGATAAATAGGGATCTCAGCTACTTTCTCCATCTATCTTTTAACAAATCCTGAGAGGGCATAAAGCCAGATCTTCCTTTCCTCCTGAACCCCATCACAAATGACTGACAAGATCGATGCAAAGTACATACACCCAGACACAGTCTATTTGTCCATTAGAAAAGAACACGGCTATGAGTATAAAGCTTCGAGTCTGAGGAACAAGAAAGATCATGATCACCTTCAGCTGTGTTATTAAGTCAGGCTGAAGATGTTGGAGGAAAGAGTCATATGGATCCTGATTTTTAGGATCATCTTGTCAAATCACACCTTGGGTTGCTTCCCCTGCTCCTCTGACAATGTCTTTTTTGAACATATCTGTTCCAAACCTCTCACTTCCCTACATTGCTCACCCACAAATGTAGGCGTTTCTCAGAGATACTTTTGCTGATTTCTCCCCTCAGTTACTGCACAGAGTCACTTCTCATAACCCGTGATTTCAAAATCTTTATCAAATAATGTTCTGCCTCCTCGGAGTTCTCTGCACTTCTTTATCTCAACCTCCATGTAGCTTCCATCTGCCAAACTCCTGACTCCCTCATTCCTGACAACCATCTACAAGGCACAATTCAGGAGACTGATGGATTTCTCCTCAGTTGTCTGGATGAGTGTAGCTCCCACAGCTCAAGAAGGTTCACACCATCCAGGAGGGAGCAGCCTGCTTCATGAGCAACCCATTCTTCACCTTCAACAAACACTCCCTTCATCACTGACAGAGGGGCAGAAGCATCTACCGTCTACCACATTCCCTGCAGCAGTTCACCATGGCTTCTTCAACAGCACCTTCCAAACCTGTGACCTCTACCATGTAGGACGGGGCAGCGAATGCAAAAAAATAATACTACACACCAATTGCCTCTTCTAGGCATGCACCATCTTGACCTGCAACTATATCGCTCATTCCTTCACTGTTGCTGGGTTAAAACCCTGGAACTCCCATTCTAACAGCACTATAGATGCTCCCACACTACAAGAAATACAGTAATTCAAGAAGGTGCCTCAATATCACCTTTGAGGGGACAATAAATACTGATGTATTCATTCCTTCATTGTCTCTGGAACGAAATCCTGCAACTCCCTTCCCAACAGCCTTGGAAGTGTGCCACAGTACCAAATGGACTGCAGCAGTTTAAGAAGATGGCTCACTATGATCTTTCCAAGGGTAACTGGAATGGGCATTCTTAAATGCTGGCCTTGCCAATGAAGGTCTCATACCAAGAATTAAAACCATTTAGCCTTACTATCTCATAGCCTCACTGCTTTCATACCATTAATCACAGATAAGGTCATCTAAGGTGGAGGCAATGGCCTAGTGTTATTATCACTGGACTGTTAATCCAGGGACCCAGATAATGTTCTGGGGACCCAAGGTTCAAATCCCACCACGGCAGATGGTGGAATTTGAATTCAATAAATATCTGGAATTAAGAATCTAATGATGACCGCAAATCCATTGTTGATTGTCAGGAAAAGCTCATTTGGTTCACTAAAGTCCTTCAGGGAAGGGAACTGCCATCCTAACCTGGTCTGCCCTACACGTGGCTCCACTCCACAGCAATGTGGTTGATTCTTAACTGCCATCTGGGCAATTAGGGATGGGCAATAAATGCTGCCTAGCCAGGGACACCCTCGCCCTGTGAATGAATAAAGGGGAAAAAAAAATCTGTTCACTTGTTTGCATCACTCCCACCCACAATAGCCACTAAACCCAGACAGTTCTGTCCATGGCAAAAAAAGCTCTCTTTTGATTCACTTACGTCAACAGTCCAAAAATCTCAACTATCCAAGCCTTATTTGGCCCTCTACTCATAACCATACTTTTGCAGGTATATTACCAATCCATTCAACCATACCTACATCTCCCACTTTGAGATCCACAGCTCTTTTAGATCATAACTTTCTTTCACCTGATTTGTTTTCCTGATACAGACATCATCTCCTCTTCCTAAAGGCCTAGACATGCAGAATTGAGCAATCCTTAAAGGGGAGATAGTTTGGGTGCGGTCAATCACTCGCGTGATATGTTTATGAACTTATGACGATAGCAGATTGTTTCACTATTTAAAAAAGAAAGTTTCAAAAATTCAGTTGAGGATATGGGCCTCTACCAAACTGTCCTGAGATAGTGATGATGAGCTGCATTCTCGAACCACTGCAATGTTAGAATCTAGCTATACCCACAATGCTCAATGCTCAATGGTCAAGATTCTTGAGTGTTGCTGGAGCTACTCACACTCTTGACTTGGTGGACAGGCTTTGGGAGTCAGCAGGTTACTCACAGTAGGATACCTCAGCTCTCACCTGCAGTTATAGCCACAGTATTTATACATCTAGTCCAGTTTAGTTTTTAAATCAAGGATGTTGATAGCGGGGGAATTCAGTGATGGCAATGCCATTAAACGGAAAGGGTCAATGATTAAATTCTCTTTTGGTAGAGATGCCTAGAAACGTGGCACAAATGTTAGTCCGAGCCTGGATATTGTACAGCTCTTGTTGCATTTGGACACAGACAGCTTCAGTGTCTGAGATGAGACCAGAGCTGAACATTCGGCAATCAGCCATAAGCTTAGATGGAGGAAGGTCATTGATGAAGAAGCTGAACAGGTTGGCCCTAGGTCATTACCATGAGAACAAAAAGATACAACTGAAAGAGCACCTATCTTTGCTCCGTCACCTCTGCCATGCATCCTGAACTGGCTCACCAACAACACCTGCACCTCCAACCCCCCTCCACTGCCTCGCTGCCACCTGTGCTGGACCCACCAATGTAGGAGTCGCCATTATTTACATGCCATCCTGCTCAGACAACAACCAACACAAACTTCTAGGAACAGAACTTCCTTTGAAAAGATATTCAAAACAGGCAGCTACTACTTGTGGAATATTCAGCTCCTGTTCCCCGAGTATTCAAAGAAACTCAAACGCAATGATCTCTCAGGCTCTGACTTGAGATAATAGATCTTATTAATCAGCAGCAAAACAGTCAGGAGATCAACAGCAGGGGCATAATCCTCCAGCGAGAAGGAAGTTACCCTGCCTGATGCAAACAGCAACCCTAGTTAGGGACAGAGCAGCTAATGTGTCTTTCCCTCCAAATGCATCTCTACAGAAACTTAGCGACATCTCAATGTGAAAACCCAAAGGATTTCAACCTCCATTCATCTCTAGAGAAGCAAAAGAATAAACTTTTCAGGTCTGTAATGTTTCTCATTTTAAGGGATTAATTTAAATACATGCTTTGTTTCCTTATTATTTTGTTAATAGCCTAGGTGAATGCTTCATCATTAGTTGTCATTTTTTCTGTCTGTCTGTGCGTGATCAAGTGAATGCTTTCATTTTGTTTACATTTCTAAAAATACATCTTGTTGCATTCGAACAAAAGATGAAGGAAAAGGAGCTAAGGTGAGCCCAACATAAAGGTGAGTCAAATAGAGCTGCCTGCATGATGAAAGAGAAAGACATTAAGAAGAAACAGAAAAGGGGGCAAATGACAAATATCAGATTGACAATACACGGCCGGTTCAGAAGAAGCGTGAGTAAGGTAATCAGAGGAAAGTAAAAGTTAAGTGAGTGGGTTAACAGTGAACATAAGAGGGTCTAAAAGTCCTTTATAACCATGTTAATAATAGGAGAACCACACCTTATTTCATTCGTTTGTGGCTGCTCATCACCACCTTTTGTAACGCATTCAGGGAGGATAATAAATGTTGGCCTTACCAGCCATGGTTACATCACATGAATGAACAAAGAAAAAAAATGACAAACATGTCAGAAACTGCATGCCTATTGTATGCAATCATCCTCCTCAGTGTCCCAGATGGAGTCTAACCAGGGCTTTATATAGCTGTGGCAAAATACCTTCAAGTGTTTCCAGCTTTTTCTGTTAGAAGTGGGAGATATTACAGACAAGTAGAGAAAGAGGCAAATACAAACGAAAGGAGTCAGAAAGAAGGAATTAAAAGAAGACAAAACAGTCAAATTGCAGGAGAATTATTAAATTACTCGATTGTGGTAATGATAAAAAGATGTGAAGAAAATGTCTATAAGGCTTTTGTTTACAAATCTAAGTTGTCTGGACAATGAACGGCACATCCTCTACATACGGTTAGGTACACTTACTGTTGACTTTTTTTGATACACAACTACAGAATCTAGGCACTTTTTAATAAGGAAGACCCATCATTACCTATTTTCGATAACTTGATTTTATATGCACTTTTTTTTCATCTTCTAAAATGCAAGAAAGGTGAAGCTAACAGTAAACCAATAAACTTTAGTTTATTTCACACAATGGGAAATATAACCAAATTGCATAATTTACCCACTTCACAGTATTCATAGCTAGTTATAAACAAACAAAATTCCCTTAATATGGCTTAATCTGGATGGAAAATTTGGTTATCGCTGAACTGACACTAACTTTTGTAAGAGGCTTGTCTGCCTGTCTCACTTTCCATCCTCAAAACCTGCTGACAAATTGATTTTCATGTATGTGATACAGAGAGAGGTTCTCAAGCTTTGGGTCTCCTCATCGTAACTGATCAGCCAAAATTCCTGCATCTGGTGCTCAAGAAGTTAAACCAATCAGACATTTTCAGTACAAATTATTCTAAAATGTCCTTCCAACCTGACACATTTTCACGTTGGTATGATATAAACAAGGACAGAATTTATACAATTAGGGCCCTGAGTAGTGTTGTAGAACAGAGAGACCTAGGGGTTCAGGTACCTAATTCTTGGAGATTTGCATCACAGGTTGACAGGGTGGTTTATCACACTTGCATTCATTGCTCAGACTTTTGGGTGTTGGAGTTGGGACATCATGTTGAGATTGTACATGACATTGTACAACCTCTTTTGGAGTACTGTGCGCGGTGCTGGTCACCCTATTGTAGGAAGGAGATTATTAAATTGGAGAGGGTTCAGAAAAGATTTACCATGATGTTGCCAGGAGTGAAGGGTTTGCAATATAAAAATAGACTTGAAAGGCTGGGACTTTTTTTACTGGAGGTCGAGAGGTGACTTTATTGAGGTGTATAAGACCGTGAGGGGCATAGGTAAGGTGAACAATGAGGGTCTTTTCCCTAGGGTGGTGGAGTTCAAAACTAGGGAGCATATTTTTAAGGTAAGAGGAAAAAGATTTAAAAAGGAAGAGGGTCGATGTTCTTTTTTTACACAGAAAATGGTTCATGTGTGGAATGAACTGCCAGAGAAAGTGAAGGATGTAGGTACAGTTACAACATTTATGAGACATTTGGATAAATTCATGAATAGGAAAGATTTGGAGGGATATGGGCCAAGTGCAAGCAGGTGGAACTAGTTTAATTTGGCAACATGGTTGACATGGACTGGCTGAACCGAAGGGTCTGATTCCATGCTGTATGACTCTATTACTCTATTGAGAGAATCTACAATTCCATCAATTCCTTCATCTGGTACTCCAGGGATGATCAACAGGATCAAATAGCCCAAATAGCTTGTGTTTTTTTTTTCAAATGAACATGCAAAGTTTAGCATCAAAACATAAGTTACATCAATATTTCTGCAAAAAAGCAAGCATTAAATGTGGCACCATACAATCTTGTGGTCAAGAAGCAGGACTCAACTGCAGCTGGGATAGCTCACAAAACCAAACAACATAGGGGCGTAAGTAAATGGATCAGCCCATCAAGTTTGCTGCACCATTCAGTGAAAAGACATTTCATAAAATCCAACATAAGAGGCTGTTAAGTAAGGTAGATCCCCATGGAATTGAGGGCAAATTACTGACATGGCAGGGTTGAGGTGACAGGCTGCAGGGATAACTGGTAAAAACTCAAATTAACAGGATGTGACCAGTGATACCTCACATGAATCTGTTAGGGCCTTAATTATTCACAAGATATATTAATGATTTGGACAACGGCATAGAAAGTCATATATCTAAATTTGCCGATGATACAGGGTTGGGCGGCATTGTAGACAGTGTAGAGGATAAGCATAAGATTACAGAGGGATATTGATAGACTAGGTGAATGGGCCAAACTGTGACTGAAGGAGTTCAATGTAAGCAAATGTGAGGTTATCTATTTTGGACTGAGAAATGATAGATCAGAGTTATTTCTAGATGGTATGAAGTTAAACGCAGTGGATGTCCTAAGAGACCTGGGGGTGCAGATGCATAGATCTTTAAAATGCCACAAACAGATGCATAAAATAATCAATAAAGCTAATGGAATGCTAGCCTTGATATCTGGAGGGCTGGAATACAAGGAGGCAGAAGTTATGCTACAGTTATACAAAACCCTGGTTAGCCCCACTGGGTGTACTGTGGGCAAACCTTGGCACCTGACCTTAGGAAGGACTTATTGGAGGGTCCACAATGTAGGTTTACAAGAATGACACCTGGACATCAGGAGTTACGAGGTGATATCATACAAATTAGGCCTGTTTTCACTAGAATTTGGAAGACTAAGAGGTGATCTGATCATAGTCATAAAAGGTATTAAAAAGAAAAGGGTAGATCAAGATAAACTATTTCCACTGGTTGGCCATTCTAGGGGGCATAGTCTGAGAAATAGGCCAGTCCATTCAGGAGACATTAAGAAGCACTTCTACACACAAAGGATGACGGGGGTTTGGAACTCACTTCCACAAATGGCAGTTGATGCTAAATCAGTTGTTAGCTTTAAATCTAAGATATACATTTTTATTATTAAGGGATATGGACCAAAGTGAGTTATATGGAGTTAGGCAACAGATCAACCATGATCTAACTGAATAGCAGAACAGGATCACTGGGCTGAAAGGCCTACTCCTGTTCCTATGAGATCATGGCCAATTAAATTATCCTCAACTTCACTTTCCTGCCTTTCCTCCCATAACCCTTGATTCTCTTATGATTAAAAATCTACCCCAGCTTTAAATATACTTAACGACTCAGCCTCAACACCTTTTTATGGTAAAGAATTCCAGATTCTCTACTCTGAGAAGAAATTGCTTAAGTTTATCATACATGATTTTGCACTTCTTCCAGTGCTTCTTTATTCATTTTTGAAATATTGCGATATATCCAATATTTGTCGAAGTATTGGAACGGGAATAGCGAGGAATGGTCAATTTTTCCAGGGGTCTAAATATACAGGACATCCCTAATCTTACATGTCACTGTGTTCCCACATATCTTTCTTTTAAATATCGCTCCACCTTATTATTAAATTTTATTACCATCTCTCTCCAATCACTAACTTTGGTCATATAATTTATAGCCTTACATCTGAGTGTAAGGAAGTTTCTTTTGCTCTAAAACTTAGATTTATGCTCACCTCACTGTAGATTTCTCAACCACTGGAAACGATGTTCTGGCTTATCCCTGTAAATAATTATCAAATTACTCCTTAATTATTGTTAAATTGCAGCCCATCCTTCCAAACAATGCATTTCTACTATCTAGAAAACGACCCTGTATTGTAACAAATGCATTCCTACTCAATCCAAAACTTCACACAGTATGCTTCCTGTGGTCTCAAGATTCTATATAGATCCACCATTACATACCAATGGTCACAAAAAGGTTCAAGCAAATAACAAAGCTCACAAACATTAAATGCAGCAATTGCAGCTTCCTGCAATAAATTTTATTGAAGAAAATAGTTGGACACAGTTGTGAACATTTTGTAAATTTATTCCCATAATTCCCATAAAAATTTAACAGGCATTCCTAAAAGTATCACAAAGACTTGATTTATAAGACACACATTTTGTAATTTGCAAGAAATATTTTAAAAATTCAGAGTATGTTCAAAATTCAAATCAATTGCACGGAGAATTCTCAGATAAAAAGCACTGTATCAAATCTCATCAACATCTGGGGACCACATGAAAGCATTGTGACTGTTCTTACAAAAATTGAAAATGCACCAGATATTTCTTTGTTAAAAAAAATGACAATCAATCCATTATTTCTCTCGCAACTGTACTTTAAAAAAAAAGTGTTGAGAGCTCTTCAGGAAGCAAACAACTGGAGACCAAAAATATATACTCTCCATTTTCGTTACATTAATGCTCAGACATTTTGAGCAACATAACATACAATTCAACCACTTAAAGAAATTGTGCAGTTTTTTTTTGAGACTCAGATTGGATGTAGCAATCTGATATTGCATAGTAGCAAAACAGTGATAATTTATAAAACAGGTCGATTTTTAAAATGTGTACATTAAAAAGATATCCACCAAAAGAAACTCATCAAATACAAATCCTTTGACATTTATAGTTTATCCAAAAGTAGTAAATTCTGTAAACATTTGCATCTAATTCAACCACTCTCAAGACCAAGTGTAATTCTAGTGTCAGCACATCTGCTCGGCGGTTACAACTGAAACATTGCACAATCTTTCACCCTAATTTAAAGCCCCCAAAACTGCTGGAAAAATGTAAGTCAGTATGTACAATGAACAGATTTAAACAAAAACAAAGTTCTTTCAATAAGACAAAACAAATCAGAATATTTCATGTTATGGAAGCCCAAGACATAATTAATTTTTAGACATCAATAAGCTCTTTAACAGTGATTTGCTGTTTGGATCAACGGATACCTATCAAAAGCAATTATTTGAAACTGATCAGTACATTCTCCAACATTCAGGGTACAGTTACGACTATGTCAAAGTACAGAAGTGCAAAGCCATTCAACTCATCCTTCCAAAGACATATTGCTACTGTTTGGTAAGCAAGTCTTTTCATACACATATACAGCATTTGTAAATTCTATAAACATTTTTGCATATTTACTTCATTTTATACATTGAGAGAAGAAAATATTTTCTACATTTAATACCAAATTAATATTAACTCTCAGAACTACACTTTGCAATTAGAGTGCAAAAATATAAGTCCTTCAATTTTTAAAATCAAAATAACATGCATCTACTGTATTCAAACAAGTCATTGCACATCTATTTGTCACTTGTGGCATGACATTACAGCCACATAGGCTGGAGTGAACCAATGCGCATTAATCTAAAATGTGAAATCAATTTTTATTTTACAAATTATCCTGATGTAGTTACAAATCAACATTAAATTATGGATATTAAATTATGGACAGTGGTCTTCCAAAATTTGTTTTTTAAATTCGGTCAAGCTGAAGCACATTTTTCATTCCAAAACCAGGCACAAGATCATTTTAAAATATAAAGCTCGAGTTCTTGCAGAGCCTGATCTCAAACTCGTCTTTAGTAATTTTCTAACAAGTGCCCACCTAAATATTTAATTATAAATAAAAAGACCTAGTGGGACAATGGAATATAGCAATATGCTCAAGTACATAAGATACATTTATAATGATTCCTTCTCATGCCCCATTTCACATCATTTAGGTGAAGTCCCATGTTTCATAGGTTAAAAAATGACTGGCTAAGTTCCATAATTGCAGTTGTACCAATTGGTCTCTTTCCCTTTTCAATGTCATGGTCTCGAGCCCAATCCTCAGACTTCAGCACAATCTAAACTGAGAGCTCAGTAGAATGTTTAGCACATGCTGTATGTTTGAGATGCTGTCCCTCAGATACTAAAATCCAAACCCCAACTCCCTGTTGAGGTGGATGTCAAGGATCCCAAGGCACCATTTGAACAAGAACAGAAGTGATATATTCCGCCTCAGATTTTAGGTCAACCTTTATCCCTCAACAAACACTGCCAAAACGGACTAACAAGTCATTACTCTCACTGACTGCAAAACAACAGTGGTCATCCTTCAAAAATATTTCATTAGTTGTAACACAAAGTTTCTGACTGTGTCCTACAAAGCCAGGTTGACTATTTTCAGAACTCTGTCTGACTGTAGATTTGGTGTTCGACCTTAGTGTTCTCCAATCGTGCACAAAAGTTCAAATTTCCTCATGCAGATCAATGTCAGAAATGAAGGTATCACTATCAGCTGTAAATTTAAAATTATCCCATTTGAAGCCCACAGGTATTTCCATGAAATTTCTAACACTGAACGTCCTATTTTTTAATATCAAGAGAACAAGTTCCAAAACATGTCATCTTCAGTTTCAAGTTGTGAACACAGTTTCAATTTCACAACAGACTGAAATGCAGCAAGATTATGGAACTCAAAGGATCAGGATAAAGAAACATAACACAACCCAAGTGCACTGAAACAAGAAAATACATTCAAAATTGAAATGCTTTATAAAACAATATTAACATTTCCACTCTTCTTGCCTCTAGTCTGAGCAAAGCAGAAGGTATCGCTCCAATTTTTGTAAATGAATTGGGAATCGCAGTGTTGTCTCCTTCATGTGGCTGTAACATGATAGATCACAGACTTCAAGACAACCAAAACAAGTACTAACATAAGCTCACTTTTACATATAATTGTGTCAATGCCTTTCACAAATCTTGTTGAAATCAGTAGATTCTTCATGATATATATTCAAACGAGATACGATCAGGTTATCTACCAATTACATTAATAAAAACACAAATTGTCCTTTGGAAATCGAAGGATTTTCGTAATTTCAAGGCGTTATTAAAAATAAACCGTTCTCAGTAATAAAATCTTTCGAAGATGTCAGTATATGATGCAGATCTTAAAATCCCATCCTGAAAGTATCCTAAAGGAGACTGTTCCTAGATTTGATATGATCCTATCATTCATAGGAAAATTCAGTAGCTTTTTGGTAATGGCAGCTTTATGAAGTTGTTAATGAACCTGAATTCTATAAATCATTTTCTTTCTTGAAAGAACCATTTCTGGTGGTCGGTATCTGTGCAAGGCCGTAGTAATGGTCCTGGATGACCATTACTAAATGCATTGGGTACAGCCTGCAGACATCTTTTCGTTTGGACATGGTAGATTGAGCCATCCTTCGAAGACAAAAAAAGGTTCACAACAAACATAATTGAGATCACAGATTAATTAAACTAAGACTTTTGACTGAATGCTGTCCTGTAATTGTGTTTTAACCTGCTTATTTGCAATTGACAGAACTTTAGCAGAGAAATCAAAGTCTATACCCACAGCTTTCTCACAAGACTTCATTCCCATTATGCAAAACAGAATAATGTGCCACTTAAAAAGTTAAACAGAGTTGGTTTCTTGTTGATGAATTGTTACATGTGGCAATCATAGTTTTGGTCTTTTTGAACTCATTACTGACAGACAGTTCTTCTGTCATATTTAACACACATCATCAGTTATTGACCACTTAGTAAAAATACAGGAAATCTTGAAAATTAGAAAAATTGTACAAGCAATGATTATCTTTGAAAGTACATAATGAATGACAAGAGTATTTTTAAATATATATCTTAAAATAAACCTAAAATCTTTCAGGGTGTGTCTTACCTCCTTAAAAATGAATTTTTGATTTTCAGGCACAGGCTTATTATTCTCTTGGCAAAGACGCATTATTAAATAGTCGGTTCCTGGATCTGCTGAAGCACAGGCCTCAGGTTGGCGAGTATTATAGCGGATTTCATTGTGTGAAGAATATTCAAAAAACTAGAAGCACAGAAAGCATTTGCTGTTTAAAGGACACCAATCAAGTAAGCTTCATTTGTGATACTTCAGCAGCCTACCGCAATCAGCATTCCCACTAACTTTGTTTACATCCACAAGGATGTCCAAGGTCCATGCATCACAGCAGCAACTCCCAGAACAAGAAGTCAGTATTGTGAACAGCGTCAGCATGCCATTCACCACATGCAAACCTCCAGAGAAGCTGTACAGCTTACAGGAACATTGACTGCAATAACTATCTAGCTCTCTACACATTGGAGAGCCCTATAATGCAATTGAAATCTTGGCCAATGACTCTCAGTACAGAAGAAAGGTTATCTTACTGTAGTTGTACAAGGCCTTGGTGGGACCACACCTGAAATACACTGTTCGTTTTGGCCTCTGTAGTGATTGTAATAAGTTCCGCCAGCTGGACCTCACAGAATATGAGCTCCCTAAATGGGGCTGTTACTCTGGTCCAATAAGGGAGCCCTGGTTGACAGATTAAAAAAAGGGAGGGTCAGAGATACTGAAACTCTGAAAGCCAACTCTGAAGAGGCTGTACTAAAATCAAGGACTGCTCACGTGCAAATAAAGGATGACTTGGTGACGGGTTACTAGCCTCTGTAGAGTTATTTCAGTGGTGACCAGAGCAATGCATGATCCTAAAGAAACTCACTTGCAACAGTCATCTTTGAGTTGGGGTAAGCATCTCTTATATCGTGCCTTTGTTTGGGAAGCTTGACTTGTTCGATCCTGCTGTTGAGGACTGGGCCCAGTTTGTGGAAAGAATGCATTTTTTTGGGGGCAAACAACATTTTGGCAGACGAAAAGCAACACGTAATTCTCCTGACAGCCTATGGAGTTGCAGCTTTTTCTGTTATTAGAAACCTAACCTTCCCCGAGGCACCAGATGCTAAAACCAGATTTAGTTAAGGAATATTGGACCCCAAGCCGCCCCTAATTCTGAGACACTCTCGCTTTTACTCAGTAATTCGAGAACTCGGGTATCCGTATGAGGATTTTTGACTCAGTTCGGATGACTGGCAGAAGTTTGTGACTTTGGTTTAACCCTTAATGAGATGCTTAGAGACAGTTTGGTATGTGAGAGTAATGCTGTAACTATACAAAAACACCTACTGTCTGGAGACCTATTGGATTTCAAACGGTGCTATAACAGGCTTTATCATTGGAAAATGTGCAAGTGGATCATGTGAGCTGCAGGGTACTCCAACGGAAGTGGACACTGTCATCAATCTGACTGAGCTTGGTGAACATCACCTAAGTGCAGACAATTGCACAGCCTCACTCAGGACATATCCTGATAGAGGGATTCTAGGTTGGCCCCCAGCAAGCTCCAAAACAAAGCCTTGCCTTGGCCAAACGGTTAAAATTTTCTTCAGCATCTGGGCCATCAAGCCATTGTAGTTGCCACCGGTATGCGGACTCAAGACAGCTGAAGAGTCCACTAGACCTAAACTGACCAGAATACAGGAGAGTTCATACCCTGGAAAGTCTATCTAAACTTGCTTTGGAACAGTTAAATTGCTTTGTGACATCAAAATCAGAACCAAAATAAATGTCTAGTTAAACGGTCATCTGGTTCTAATGGAGGTCGATGCCAGTGCAGCCGTTATCAGAGAATCACAGAACCAGTTTTTAACAAAACTCGCTCTGGACTCCAGCCCTTAAGTTTACACAAGACCTTGGCTAGACTGAGAACTGATACTGGGGAAGGTTTACAGATTAAGGTTACAACTTCGGTTCCAGTCTCTTTTGAAAAGCAACTGATTCAGTTACTGCTGATTGTAGTAAAAGGCTCAGGCCCACGTTTGATGGGGTGAAATTGGTTGTGGGAGATTCACGGAAATTGAAAAATGTTGAGCAAATTTTAAAAATGGCTGCCTCAATGGAGTCCTAACTAAATACCCAGAAGGTCTTAGTACTATCAGAGGAGGCAGGCCATCCTGCATTTTGAGCAGGAAACATTTCCACAATTCAGCAAGACCTGCCATTTGCCTTACGGGTAAAATTAGGGTAGAAATCAGAAAGCAGGAAAATGAAGAATCATCAAACCTGTCCAATTTGTGGAATGGGCAGCACCGGTCACACCGACTTTGAAACAGACAGCTTGGTTCACTTTTGTGGGGATTTTAAACAAACAGAAAACTGCTTCTCACCGCTGGATAAATACTCAATCCCTCGGGTAGAAGATTTATACGTAAGGCTGGCAGGAGGTCTGTCCCTCATGAAGCTGGACATGAGCTACGCTTACTTGCAATTGCACTTAGACAAGGATTCCCAGAAGGGTTTATACCAATATGCAAGACTGCCATTTGGAATATCGTCAGCCTGTTCAATTTTTCAGTGGACAATGGAGAACATTTTGCGAGGTCTATCTCAGGTCGCCATTTACCTAGATAGTGTTCTAATAACAGGAAAAACCAGTAAGGAACACTCAGACATAATCCTAAGGCATTTTTCAAAGGTGGGCCTGTGCCTAAGGAGGACAAATGTGTTCCAGACACCCCCTAAGTGACCTACTTGGGCTACAGAGTTGACAAGACTGGGTTACATCTGTTGGAAGATAAAGCGAGGGTGATCAAAGGCGCCCCTGGTCCCACATCCATCCAGGAGCTTAGATCATTTCTTGGGCTGGTAAATTATTACAGAAAATTCATACATAACTTGGCCTCCACCCTGGCACCTTTGCATCAACTCTTAAAAAAGGGGAAAGCCTTGGAAATGGTCGCACAGACAAGCCTTAGCCTTCAGTGAGGTAATGAAACAACTATCATCCTCTAAGGTGTTGGCACACTATGATCCAAAGAAAGATCTGGTGTCGACAAGAGACGCTTGCCCATATGGCATCAGGGTGGTATTACCTCATTGATTGCCCAATGGAGGGGAACAGCCAAATAGCCAGGACTTTGGCTAATGCAGAGCACAAATATGCCCAGACAGAGAAAGAGGATTGGCAGTCATGTTTGAAGTTAGGGAATTTCCACCAATAGCTTTTTATGGTCAAAAATGTGCGATAATCACAGACCACAAATGCCTAATTGGTCTGCTTAAACAGGACAAGACAGTTCCAGCCCATAGCTTCGGGCTGCATTCAGAGGTGGACTCCAACACTTACTAAGTGCTTATAACTACAAGTTAGAACACTATCCAAGAGACCGGTTAGCAAATGCAAATGTATGAGCAGCCTCCTATAAGCAGATACTTCTGGTGGAAGAGTCTGTAATGATATTAAATTTTCTGGAAACGCTCCCAGTCACAGCTGACAATATCAGACTTAAGAAAAAATATCCTGTCCTTTCAAACTGAAACAACTGGTGGTGATGGGGGACACCAAAGGACTGTTACAATTAGAATTTAAACCATTTTGGACCAGCTCATAGTAGATGATGGCATATTGATATAGGGAGCAAGAGTGATTGTCCCAAACATGTAGTTGGGGCCTCTGAAATGAAGATGTCTGGTGGCAAGGCCTGGATACAGACATAGCCGCATTGGTGGGGCAGTGCCCAGAGCGCTAACAAGGATAAAAATTATGGCCAGCAGATCTGTCACAATTGTGGGAATGACTGGGTAAATACTTGGACTTGGTTGCACGTCAAATATGCAGGTCCTTTTCATGAGTTCAATGCTCTTAGTTATTGTAGACGCCCACTCAAGGTGGTTGGACTTGCATAGGCTCCATTCATCACACATGGGGACAATGATAGAAAAACTGAGCACATCTTTTACAATACACTGAGTCCGGAAGTGTTGGTCACAGATAATGGGCCATCATTTACCAGCAGGGAATTTGGGTATTTCCTAAAGGTGAATGGGATTTGACATACCTGGGCAGCTCCATACTACCCATCATCCAATGGTCTGGCAGACAGAGCAGTCCAAACATTATGTGCCTTTGGATTGGATTGAAAAATTAGAAATGTTACATTATTTAAGATTGTAGCAGAGGAAGAGACCAGTTAATTATAGATTTTACCAGTTTAGTTTCAATTGTGGAGAAGTTAATGGAATCTGTCAGAGACTGAGTGATGGAAAATATGAGCTGAAACACATTCAGTTTGGTCTGTGAAAAGTAGGTCATATTCAACTAATCTAGTCGAATTTTCTGTTTAAGGGTGTTGTCTATTTGGATGTCCTCAAAAACACGTGATAAGACTCTGCCCAATAGATTAAAACAAATGGCATGGATCTGGAATTGGTTGGGAGATGGGAGGTATAGTCAAAATAAAGGAGACATATTTGATGTTGGGTTGTGACAGTAAGTACTCCCCAGGG
This sequence comes from Rhincodon typus, assembly GCF_021869965.1. Taxonomy (NCBI): domain Eukaryota; kingdom Metazoa; phylum Chordata; class Chondrichthyes; order Orectolobiformes; family Rhincodontidae; genus Rhincodon; species Rhincodon typus. The sequence goes on along the minus strand of NC_063333.1, from coordinate 68,086,318 downwards.
ACGTGGCAAGCCACCCTGAGTAGATGTTAATTTCTAATTAAGTGATAGCCAAAATGGCAATATGATTTAAATGGTGGTAAGTAAACAAAATGAGTTGTCACTCACCTGATTTTGGCCCATGCCATGGCACTGGTATAGGATGACTTTTTCTCCTGCAACATTGTGCTCATTGGGTGGATTGTAATCGAAACAGTAGCTCAGCATCCCTTTGTTCTTTAGCTGGAGAAAACAAAATTAGTATGGATATGTAGTTATATTGAAATGGACAGATAAAATAAGCAGGTCTCTTATCAATTCTGCAACTGGAAACATAATGGACCACAACTACTGATTAGCATCAGAGCAGATCGGACTGATGGCGATCCTGTTGCAGTTTGTCCAATTTCTCGTCAACAAGATGAACTGCCAGACTTTGGAGTCTGACCCTCCCCAGATGCCTCCACTATAGGAAATTACATAGGAATCCACTCAGGGCTGCAGGTCAAGTCATACCCTCTTTTAAAGTATTAGCTGCTGGACTCCAGTATGTTAAAAATATTTAAGGTCCCAAAGCCACTTCGACAACTGAGAGGAGATGAATGTCTATGACAAGCATATGAGCGGGCAGGGTGGTGGGTGAGGAGAATGGATGATGAGGGGGAAGAGGTGAGGGGTGGGGATGCAGCAGTGGGATTGGGGTGACAGGTGATTGGGTGAGGGGGAAGGATAACAAATCTACAAAGCTCTTCATCAAATCAATGAAGCATCAACCAAAATTTCCCTCAGTTTGAGCTGCATAATGAAAAGAGTCTGATAGCAGAATATTGTGCTTTTCACCATCCAAAGAATAATAACAGTATTAAAACAATGAATATTCTTTAATAAGTGTTCTGATCTTCTTGTAACCACTGTGAAAAGACATTTCAACAAATATCAAGAAACAATTTCAAATCATCAATCTAAATGCCTCCCTCAGAAAATTTCCTCTCAAGTTTGTTTTAAATGGATGAGCATGCTTCAGAGACCCCATGTTCCAGATTTTCCCATAAGGGGAAACATCTTCTCCACACATACCCAGACAACACCCCTTAGGATCTTTTAAGTTTGAATCAAGTCACCTCTTACTCTTCCAGATTCCAGCAGTGCAACCCTATTCTGTCCAATTTTTCTTAAGTCAACCCTTTCATTCCAGGTATTAGTCTGGTAAATCCCTGAACTGTCTCCAACATATATTTACATCATTTCTTAGACAAGGTGACTAATACTGAGCATATTACTCCAGGTGTGGTATCACTAGTATCCTGAACAACTCAAGCATAATGTCACTACTTTTGCATTCAATTCCTCTTGCAATAAACGATACCTCCTACACCAAGAGCTTTTATTTTCTGCAATAACCTTTCACGTGGCACTATAGAAATATCTCTGTAAATCCAAGTATTATATATCCACTGAGATAGTAGGAACTGCAGATGCTGGAGAATCCAAGACAACAAGGTGCAGGGCTGGATGAACACAGCAGGCCAAGCAGCATCATAGGAGCAGAGAGGCTGACGTTTCGGGTCTAGGCCCGAAACGTCAGCC
>NC_063333.1:68034179-68084355 GCF_021869965.1 Rhincodon typus | reverse complement strand
GGCTGACGTTTCGGGCCTAGACCCGAAACGTCAGCCTCTCTGCTCCTATGATGCTGCTTGGCCTGCTGTGTTCATCCAGCCCTGCACCTTGTTGTCTCTCATTATATATCCACTGGTTGTCTTTTATTCACTGCATGTGTTTCTTCCTCAAAGAACTCCAAAAGACTTATGAAATATGATCTCCTTTTCCCAAAACGGAACTGACTCTGCTGGATTACCTTGAATGTGTCCAAGTTCCCTGCTATAAACACCTTTTGACATGTTCTCTATGATAGCTGTTAAGCTAACTGGCCGATAGTTTCCTGCTTTCCATCTCCCTTTTTGAATAAACAGTGATATTGGCTATCTTCTAAACATTTTAGTAGTAAATCAGGAAAATGTTATTGCTTTCTGCAAATTTTATAGGTAGACTTGCATTTATATGGCCTCAGAACGTTTCATAGTCAATTATATTTTTGAAGTGCAGTGCTGATTGTAATTGTAGTTATTATGTCAGCCAATTTACTCACAACAAGGTTTGCCAAAATTCCTTAGTGATAATGAAAAGACTTTCTTGTTTGCAAGTATGACTGAGGTGCTGACTTAGGAATAAATATTGACCACAGCCAAGCATAACACATGTGCTCTTCTTTAAAATAGTACCATGAAATGTTTTACATTGAACAGAGAGCAGATGGGGTCTCAATTTAATATCTCTTCTGAAGGACAGTACTGCGATGATTTTAGATTTTAGTGCTTGTATCACTGAAATGGGAACACACAAGCTTACAGTACAGAGATGAGGGTGATACCATCCATGCCAAAGCTGACAAAATGAAACCAACTGAGCTTTAACAGAAAGAAAGTTTATCTTTTAAGTCATTAAAGTTTGCCGTTTCAAGCAAAACAACTGACTTTGGAATATCAGAAAAGCTGCTTGGCCTGCTGTGTTCATTCAGCTCTGCATTTTGTTGTCTCGGATTCTCCAGCATCTGCAGTTTCTGCTATCTCTGACTTTGGAATATCTCTACTTCAGGATGGAGATTAAGTGGAAAGGCACAATACACTTACCATTCCAAAGAAACCTGGCCGATCTTCAGGTACATGGATATCTGGATAAACATTCTCCAGTAACCATTTGAAGCTTTTACATTGTAGTTTCTCTCTCAATTTTATCCTTTCTGATACATCACCATAAGGTTCCTGTAAATCAGGAAACGTAGGGAAATATATTAATTTCACAGTAGCGCAAGTATAGCAATGAAATAACAAATTTTAACAATTTTAAACCAGCTTACTGATTTCTTAATCTTCATGACCTAGACAAAGAAAATCTGAGATGGTGATAAAACAGCACTTCAAAATAATCAATGCAGTCAAAGCTTAAGTTGTGACAAAAGTGAAATTAATTATTTTATCAGCTGTTTTACCAGAGTGTTTAAAACAAAGAATGCAACTTCTAAAACAAATCACAGCTCAATAATGCTCACCCCATTTCACAAGTTGGTAGACTTTATGAATTATCCTCAAAATTTGCAGTATCGGGAAAAGGGGCGATAGATTTTTAAAACAAATTTGTGTTTTCTATCATCTCTGAGTTTTGATACTCTAACTCATAGGAAAAAGTTTGTGCGTGTAAATTAATCTTCAAAATTATGATCAGATGTTTTGACTTTTGAGGTACTAATGATGAGCTCCCACCACCTCCACTCAATTAAAGCACAACATTCAAAAACTCTGTTATATTATTAGTGTAGAGTTTCTTCACTTGAAAGATTAAAACAACTTAAAAAATGAAAATAAGACTACTCTTTACATACAATCAAGTTAAAATAGAATCAATACTTTGAAATTTAAAACAGTTATTGGGCATTGTTCATATTAGAGCACTTAAGTAGACAATTCTAAAGATTACAACTCACCAAACGGGCATGTGGATTCCTGTGAAAATACAGTTCTTTATATTCATCCATCCAGACTTGCGCAGCACGCACACTATTTGCCAGGGCTTTACTCCTTGAATATGGAGCTTGTTTAGGAAAAACATGGCCCACATGAGAACAAGGATGTATTTCTAAGGAACCCCCACACTGCCATATCTGAAAAAAACAAGTCATCTTCATGGAGCATGTGCAATTTTATATCTTAAATCGATCAATGTTTTATCCTTCCATTAATTGCATCAAGTACATTTCATTACTTTCTAAATTTACTCCAAAGAGAATTTTCCACACCATGATTTTTAAACTTGACCACTTCGAAGATGTGTTTGGAGAATGAATGATATTAGACAAATTGGTGATAATTAGGACAAGAATACAGGCCATTTTTTTCTCATTCCTTTCCCAGATGCTGAGATTAATTGCAGCTTACCCACCAATCCTGGGACTTAATATTATTTATTAATGGGACATAGGCTTTGTTGGTTTGTCATTTATTACCCATCGTTAATTGTTCTTGCAAAGATGGTAATGAGCTGCCTTCTTGAACAAAAAAATCTATTTGCTATAGGTAACCCCATGATGCTGTTAGAGAGGGAGTTACAGGATTTTCATCAATGACACTGAAAGAACAATATATTTTCAAGTTAAGGTAATGAGTAATTACATGGAAACTTGCAGGTAGAGGTGTTCCCATGTATCTGCTGCCCTTGTCATTCTAGATGATTGGTGTCATGTGTTTGGAAGATGCTGTGTAAGGAGAATTGGTGAATTTCGACAGTGCATTGTGTAGTTGGTACACTGCTGCAACTGAGTGTCAGCAGTGGAGAGAACGAAGGTGGATGCAGTGCCAAATAGCAGGCTGCTTTGTCCTGGACAGTGTTAAGTTCCCCGTGTGTTACTGAAGCTGCACTCATCCGGACATGTGGGAGCATTCCATCACTCTGCTGATTTAGACAGATAAGGATGGATTTCAGACAGATAGGGATGGAAGATTTCCTTCCCTGAATCAGGCAGGTTTTTAAGACAACCAACAATGGGTTTCATGGTCATCATTGAATGGAGATTAGCACACAGGCTATGATCAACGTCAAGGCTGGATAATTGTTCACCAAACCAAGGGAGAGTTTACACATTTAGCAAGCAGGACAGCCAATACACCTTACCCTGAGGAATTGAAAGCCTTCAGGAAAATAATGCCGTTTTCAACAAATTGCTTTGTACTGGACATAGTCATAGTTTCAAAAATGTATTATACATCTTTTGATTTATTATAAAGCAGATCATAATTTTAGATACCTATAAAAAACAAAAAGTGTGTTTGGAAGTAAATGATTCCTTAACAAAAATGATTTAATCAAATACAGAATGGAAATATAAATTGATGATGCACACCAGCACTCAATTTAGTTGTACCAACTTCACTCCCTTTAAATCAAGAAAATGAGGCCAAGTAACTAAATCACATGCTTGTCAGGAAATTCACTTGCAAAACAGTCGAATTAAGCATTTTCTTCTCACATTCACAGCCATCTCATTACTCACCACAACCCCAACCTGTACTGCAATACAGCACAAGATTAAATATATGTCCATATAAACCATTAAATGTATATCATTTGTCTGTAAGTCTTTGGTAGGACAGTTCTCCTCTAGAACATTAATCCAAGATGATCCAACTTTTCTTCTGAAGCACGATAAAGGAAATTACTTTACAATTAACACCCCATACTTATAAATTAAGGATGAATGGAATTCTTACTCTGAAAGAAAATTCCAAGTTCTCTCCTCCCCAGACCTCCATCCCTGTGTCATATGTGCCCAGATATTCAAAATATTTCTTGCTGACAGCAAACAGCCCTCCAGCCATAGTGGGAGACCTGTTGAGATAGATTTATTTCAGTTATTTAGAAATAACCTTTGGATCAATTCTAATCAGCAAAATATATGATCAAACTAGCAAAAAGCTGTAATTTTAAATGATATTCTATTTACCTGTTACTGGCCCAATCGTCAAAGAATTGGCAATGCCGATTATAAGCTAATATATGAATACTTCCATTAACAATTTATTTTAGATACCTCATAACAATTAGCTAAATTCTATACAGGCATACAATGACTGTGTGAAATATCTTAAATTATGTAATGTTAATAGAGTAGGAGATAATGAGGTATCACATAAGGGACTAACGAATACATTTTAAGCACGTCAGGAGATAAGTAACTGAACTAATAACTAACTAACTGCAAGGTAGAAAGTTGACAGAACAGGTAACTGATAGCTATTCAGAATGGCAGATGGTGAAACACGGGTTCCCACAAGGATTAGTGCTGCAGGCCAATGTTGTTTACAATTTATATTGATGATTTGGAGTTTAGAATCAAAATCAATTTCAAAATGAGTGGACAGCATTATGGTCACCACAGAGGAAGACTGCAATCAATTACAAGATATTAATAAACCTGCAGAATGGGCATAAAATTGACAAATACATTTTGCTAAGAAAAATAGGTGGACACATATTACCTGGATAATCAGAGACTAAATGAGTTGAAGAAGCAAAAGCATCTGAACATACAAAGGCACAAACTTTGAAAGGTTGCAACAGAGTTCAATAAGCAAGTAAGGTCATGCATGGCCAGGAGACGGCCAAATGAGGCATAGATATAGTGAGGGGAGAATTTGATTCACACAGTAACTTTTAGAAAGTCTTTTTCCAGTTTAAATATAGAAGAACCATAGAACTAATGACCTTCAAGTAATTTACATTGTGTAGTTTATCAAGGAACTGCCTGATAGTGGCAGTTATTGGTCAATCAGCTAAAAGCAACTGATGTTAATTTCTCTACCAGAAGCTAAACTAACAAGTGCGGCTGGGTTTGTGACACAATGGTAGCGCATCTGATTCCAGACCAGAAGGTTGCACGTTGAAGTCATGTCAGGCTCAGAAGGTTTTACCTAAATCAGCTAGTGACTCATTAGAGATTCTATTTAAGAGAGATGAAGGCCTTATAGCACAGTGGTAATAAGCCTACCGCTAGGTTGAATGGTCCAGGTTTAAGTGCCACCTAAGGTGGAATTTTGTCATAACCTGTCTGAACAGGAGGATTAAAACAAAATAACTATGAGACACGGGGCTACAGCCATACTAGCCTATAAACACACAATCTCAGAAGCTAAGCAGACACAAGCCTGGACTGCCTGGAAGTATCAGGTGCAGCCAGCTAATGGGCTTTTGTAGACTGTGTTTTGATTACACCTGTACAGGCATAGAGTCCCTACCTCTGGGCCAGAAAGTCAGGGTTCAAGTCGCACCTTGCACAGGCATGTCCCTAACAATTTTGAATAAATTTGTTTAAAAATAATTTATAAGAGACAGGTTTTTCAAAGCACATGATCAGTGAGGGGCATACAGTTAGGGAGAGGTAAAAAGAGCGAATTTTGAATAAGGTTCGTGTGGCAGTTCAGTGTAGAGAGAGAAAAGAGGTGGGTTAAGTGTGTAAAGGATTAGTCACATTTATCAGTTAAGGTTTATCAATATCTTCCTCAGCCTTAACTTAAACTAAAGTATATAACTGAACTAAATTAATAGCTGTATTTCACTTGTTTTAACATTAAGACATGGTAAGGCAGCTTGCACATGTTGAATGTGTGTCCTGTAGCATGTGGGAAGTTGTAGATGCTGCAGGTGACCTAGGTGACCACATGTGAAGGAAGTGACATCAACTGCAGAAATGAGGCTTGAGTGACCACTGCCATCATTGTAGCTTCCTGAAGCAGTGAGAATTGGGAACATTTAAAACCCAGCAAAAGAGAACAAAGAAATTGATTAAAAGGAAATGTGAAAGTCAATATAAACCAAAGAAGAACATAAAGATTGCTTATGCATTTTAAGAATGTTAAAAGGAAAATATTAGTCAGACCAAATATTGGTCCATTGCAGGCGAGAATAGTGAATTTATAGTGGAGAATAGAAAATGAAGGAGCAACTAAAGTTACTTTGTGCTTATCTTCAAAAAAGATACAGAAAATCTCCCATACCAGGCAACCTAAGGACATGTAAAAGCGAGAAACAAAAAGGTATTAGTAAAGATGTAGTACATGAAAAGTTAACCGCTTTGAAGATTGATAAATTCCCAGGAACAGATAAGCTTCATCCCAGAGTGTAGGAGGTGGCTAGAGAGATAGCTTATCATTGGTGGTCATCTTTCAAAATTCTATAGATTCTGAAAGATTCCTGTGGACTGGAAAGTAGCAAATGTAACCCTGCTATTTAAGAAGAGAAAGACAGCAAGAATACAGGCTGTTGGTTTTGATGTCAATAGTGGGGAAAGTATGGGGAAAATCTATTACGAAGGATATGTTGGCTGGACATTTAGATATGAATGGCAAAACTGGACAGAGTCAACATGGATTTGCAGAAGGAAAATGATGCTTGACAAATTTAGGGTTTTTAAGAATATCATTTGTAGCATTGATAAAGCAGAACCAGTGGATGTGACACATCTAGATTTTCAGAAGTCTTGTATTAAGACCATGAGATTAATAAATAAAAGTACAGTGCATGAGATTGGGGGATGTATAATAGTAAGGATTAAGAATCGGATTAACAGATGGAAAGCAAAGAGTCGGAATAAACGGATCATTCTTCAGATGGTAGGCTGTTGCTCTTGGCATTCCACAAAGGTCAATGCTGGCTCCACAGCTGCTCAATCTGTATGCAGTAAATGGTTTGGATCTCGAAACCAATTGTAGTATTTACACCATTTTCTGAGGACACCAAATTAGGTGGAACAAAAGTTATAAGGGGGTTACAAGGAGGTTTCAACAGGACTTAGACTAAATGAATGGGCTAGAACATGGCAGATGGAATATCACGTGAATAAGTGCAAAGTTGTTCACTTTGATAGAAAAACAAAGGCAGAGTATTTCTAAAATGGGGAGATGTTGGGAAATGTGAGTGCACAAAAGGAATTGGTTATCCTTGTTAATGAATCACTTCAAGTTGGCACACAAGACAGCAAACAATTAAGACGGCAAAGAGCGTGCTGGCCTTCATCACGAGGGAATTGGAGTACAGGAGTAAAGACACCTTGCTCAGCTGTACAGAGCATTTGTCAACCTCATTTAGAGTACTGTGTACAGTTTTGGTCCCTTTATTTAAGAAGGGATACACTCAGCATAGATGAAGCGCTGTATGCAGTAAAGGTCACCAGATTAATCCCTAGGATGGTGGAATCATTTTATGGGCAGCGACTTGAGACCAGGTCTGTATTTCATAGAGTTCTGAAGAATAAAAGGTGATTACATTGAAACTTACAAACTCTTACAAGATGAGATAGGGTGGATGTAGATGCTTCCCCTGATTTATAAGACTAAAACCAGAGCACATAATCTCAGAATGATGGCTAAACCATTTAAACTGAGATGAGAAGGAAGTTTCTCACTCAGAGGGTGATAAACTGTTAGAATTCTCTGCTCCAGAGCACTGTGGAAGCTAAATCATTGAGCCTGCTTAAGACAAAAGATTTCTGGAGATTAATGACATCAAGGCATATTAGCATAGCGTAGAAAAATAGCTTTGAGACAGATGATCAGACATGATCAAACTGAATGACAGAGCAGGCTTGTAAGGTTGAATGTCCTACTCCCATGCTCAAACCAAGTGGTAGAATAAAGTAACGTTAAAATTGCATCAAATCTTTGTTAGATCACACTTGCAGTACTGTGAAAATTCTAGCTACCGTGTTACACCTAGGGTTACGAAAGTGAGTACAAAAGGGATTGAACAAGGAAGGTAACTAAACTATGATGTTATACCCATCAGAAAAGAATGAACATTGTTTCTTTTCTTACCTGAGAAATGGAGGCTAAGGACTGACCTAATGGACACCTTTAAAATTATGAAAAATTTTGATGGAGTAGACACAAACGGTGTTTTCACTTTTGGGCAAAAGTAAAATTGGAAGGAGCAATCTGAGCAAGTAAACAAGAAATCTGTTAGAGATTTCAGAACAGATTTCATCTACCTGCAGTGGCAAGAAATTCAGATTCATCGAGCACAAACAGCAATTAAGACCAAGGTGAAGTGAAGCTAGATAATCGTAGAAAGAAGAAAATCGAAGGCTGTGCTGATACAGTCAGTTGAGGAAAACTGGAAGGAGGCTTGAGTGGAATATAAAAGGCATCCTGAACTGGTTAAGCTGAATGGCTTGTTTTTATGATATTTATTATAATACTGTATGAAAAATGAACACATTACAAACATACATAATTTATTAAATACTAAATTTGCATTTATACAAGAAGCCACTACTACAAAACTATTAATGAAACAGCTCAGTGGAAAAGCACAGATCATGAAGGAGAGAAACCAGTATGCTTTCTTTATTTTAATGAAGAATACAACAGGAGATCTTCTCTGCATTAACAGAGGTAAAAAAACAATTTATCCAGAGCCACTGAAACGATTATTTAAACACCTCATGTAGCCTTACATGCTGGCTTTGCTCAACTGATGATGACAATTTTTCTCAATATGACTTGTAGTTTGTTTGACAACTCAAAGGACATGTGAGAAGCATTATACTGGAACTTTGTATAGTTTTTTTCCTCCAGGATGCATTTTAGGGGAGATGAATATGGTCAAAGAAATTCAGCATTATTTCCCACAGTAAAGGTTAGTTGTTAAATGTGGCAAATAAATATCACATTTAACTTCAACTGAATTGGCTGACAAGCTCAAGTATTTTCAAAAGTTGTTAGCAAGAAAATTCACAAGTGCCTCCATAGATGATGTCACACACAGCAGGCTGCCATTTAAATTTACACAAAATTAAAATTTGTTCTAATTTAACAACCGGCATATCACAAGTTCAGGGGTAGTGGGGATAATAAATTGTACTCTGAAACAGTAACAGGGCTTAACATTTCCACTGTGACATTGAAGGTTTTAGCTTCAATCTTTGATCTGTATTGAGTTTGTTGACTTCAGGCAAAATAACTCTCTTTGCACAAGTGGCTTCTACACCTTGCAGCTAGGTGGAGGAGGAGAAGCAAAGCTCTGATCTCAATCTTGACTGCTATCCAGTGAGAGCTGTTGAAATGTGTCAATGTTAGTTGTGGACAGGATCCAACAGCGCTGTTTCTCTCCCAAATTCTTGACTGTCTGCGACCACTGATACATGCAACTCAATACGGCAGTTTATTCCAGCTAACTCATTAAGATCTTAACTTTAGAACACTTACAAATGGAAAAAAAAGTACGGCTTACAACTATGCCTAACTTAATATGATCTCTGTGGTCCATTTCATAACACAGTGTAAGTATTCCTGCCAGAAAACATGAACCAGTAGAACAGACTGCAGAATTACCCCACCATCAGTATTCCAAAACCTACAAAGAGACAAGTACAGACGCCTGCTTGCAGACTACTGAAAAAAGCTCCCTGTGTTTTTGGAGCTGCAATCATCCAGCGCAGTTGAAGAGCATTCCATCATACTCCTGAGTTGTGCCTCATAAATGGTGCATAGGCATTGGAGAGTGAAGTCATGAGTTACTTGCTGCAGAATTTCTAGCCTCTGACTTGCTCTTGCAATCACAATATTTGTAAGGCTAGTCCAGTTTAGCCTCCAGCATGCTGATTGCAATGGTAATGCCTTTGGATATCAAGAAAAAAACTGGTCAGATTGGATTTGTGAATAGGACATGCCTGGACAATTTTACATATTGCCAGGTGGATGCCAGCATATGTAGCCATAGTCGAACAGCTTAGTTAGGGGTCCAGCTAATTCAAGGGCATAAGCCTTCAGTTTTATAGGCAAAATGTTACCAGGACCATAGTAGCCAGCTTTCAGCCAATCTTGCCACCAAGAGTCACAAATCAAATCAAATTCACTCAAGTCTGGCATATGTAATGTAGTGATCACTACATACTGCCAGGCAGTGAACCCGTAGACTTGCAACACCACACTGCAAAGCACACAAGCTTTTTTGTTTAAAAAACATTTTAGGGACTGAATAAAGGCTTCAGGGTGCAGTTTTGTGGATGTGGAATGGAGCTTCCTCCTCTTCCTATTAATTGTTTAGTTGTTCACCAGCATTCTTTCTCAGATGCAAAAGGACTGCAGAAATTGTTACCTACGCTGTGTCATAAAATGGACCACAGAGATCATGTTAAGTTAGGCATAGCTGTAAGCAGTATATTTTTTTTCCATTTATAATCTCATCAATTGGTTGTGGGATCGGTCATGAGCTGCTTCCACTGTTTAGCATGAAAATAGTCCATGGTTTAATTTCACCAGAATGACATCTCCTTTTGAGAAATGCCAAATGCAGCTTTTGGGAATCCCTTCTGCATTCTGGGTAAGTTGATATCCTGGTTGGATTGTGAAAGTAGAATAAGGGATATTCTGAGTCATAAGGTTTAAGATTGTGGGCAAATATAATTATTCGGCTGTGGATGGCCCACAGGGATGTCCCGTTTTGAGTGTATTCATCTATTCTGACACTATCCTACTAAGTGGGAGGGTTGTGCCACACAACATGATGGAGAGAACACTCAGTGTGAAGATGGGATTTTGTCTTCACAATAACTGTGAGATGGTCACTTCTATTTATATGGTAATCGGCAGACGTATCTGTAACAGGTAGAATGGCAAAGACCAGGGTTTTTGGCCCTGCTTGGTTCCACCACACAGGCCCAGACTAGCAGTTATATCCTCCAGGATGCAGCAAGGTCAGCCAGCAGCAGAATTCCTCAAGCCAGAGAATATTCTGTACCCTCACTACCTTCAGCATTTCTTCCAAGCTGTGCTCAGATTCATCAGCCGATGAGTGCTGGTAGGTAGTAATCAATAGGAATCTTCTTTGCCACTGTTTAACAAGTTACCATGAAATTTTACTGCATGAGAAGACAACATTGATGACTCCCAGGGCAACTCCCTCCTGATCTGTACCACAGCACTGCCCATCTTTGCTGAGTCTGTCCTACTGGTGGGTCAGGACATACCAAGGAATGGTGATAGTGGAACATTGAACATAGTGATATTCTGAAAATCAGACCTTACAGGGAAGTTTAGGCTGTTTCTTAAATAGTCTATAGGACTGCTCTCCTAATTTTGATACAGCCCCCAGATGTAAAAAGCAGACTTTGCAGTGTTGACAGCACTGGGTGCGAGACTGCAATTTCCAGTGCCCAAGTCACTGCAAAGCCAGTCCATCCAGTTTAATTCCTTTTTGGTTTTTTCTGTATGATTTTGTACACTTGAGTACCTTATTATGTCATTTCAGAAGGAAATTAAGAGTTAACCACACTGCCATCATTCTGGAGTCACATGTGGACCGGATCAGGTAAGGACAGTAACTTCCTTCCCTAAAGGATATTCATACAAAAAGAACAGAAAGCAAGCAAACAAAAAGAATTAACCTTTCAAACTCATTCTGTTGAGATGTGTGACATACATGCTATAGAAGCTTGCACAGTTGAGATAGCATTATTCAAGTTTTAGATAAACGTGGGTTTTACAGCGAACCAACAGTCCCAGGGAGGAGAAAGGTGCTTGCTGTGAAAGAGAAGTTAAAGTTTCCTGAAGACTGTTTCAGGGGAAGTATGGGAGTTCTACATAGAATCAGAGATGGTAATGAGATCAAGTATCAAATACTCAGATTGGGAAATGACTGAAGACAAAAACAAAGTTAAGGTGTGTTACCTTTTGGCTGCATAAAGAAACTGCAGGTATTGAAAATGAAGTAATACCATTTCCAAGTACTAGTTTTAAGGGAAAGAAGATAAAGGAATTGCAGTACCACAATTTGTTGCAGGAAAAATAACCAATTAAGGTTTACTCCTGCAATATAAAATCTCTGAACCTGGTCAACTATTTTACTATGTTGTAGCATTTGCCAACTGCTCAGTGAATACAATGCAAATATTGTAGTTTTATCTATTAGGGCTCGAGGGCTACTGGTTTTACTTTTGATAGAAAGCTTTCCACCACATTTCCTCTCTAAAGATGTTCTGAAGAAAAGACAGTACCTAATAAATTACAAAACACAAGAACCAAGTACGGCAACAGAGAGTACATTGCTGTTTGCCATTAAAAAGTAAACAACAACCTTGTCATTACTTTTGGCCTGAGTATTGTAATACTTAGAAAGCCATACTGACTAATACAGACACACCCTACAAGGGTGTCAGAAAAGGCAGATATTTTAAAAACTTAAACAATATCCTACATAATAGACAATTTTTTCCAATATGTTGTCTATGATTGTCTCCATGAATTGGCACAATTATTTTTACATATGGTAGTATAAAGTTCAGATATTCATTGGAAGTTTTAACTTGATTTATAATCCAAGAAATGCCATGTCAAGATTCTAAATAGATAATATCGATCCGATCTTATTGAAACACATGCAAAGATGCACTTTCTATTAATCGACACATCAATTCTTGAACTTTTTTATTAAACACAGAAGAATTGAGCACTAGTTGTCATATATCAATAATGTCTACAGTTGAAAAATAAATTAAAAGAATGGAAGCATTGAAACATCTTTCAAAATGGAAATGTCACCAGTGACCACAAACTGTCTCCAAAAGCAAATACATTTGTAGGTCCCCCATCCAAAAGCTATCAAAGTAACACTTACATTTGTCAATATAATTTGCCATTGGGTAGCTTCAAAGAAATGCAAATTTGGAAATTGGATCCAGACATTAAAATAGACCAGATTATAGTTGCTTTCATCTTTGTCAACAGTGACATACTATTTTAAAATGTACTTGTGTTAGGCCTTGGAATAAATTTACAGTGTATTGAAAAATGTGTGGTGTTTCAGTTAACACTGCAAGATACTCCAACTTACTTAAGATCAAAAGAACACTAAACCTTCAACCAATTTTAATCTGAATTTAAACACTGCATTAAGATTTCGAACATAAACAATTCCAGCTCAAATAAAAGGAAAGGTACCTCCTGCACAGACTATGTCTGTTAAGACACGGTCTAAAAAAGACTGATATTCAGCAAGTTAGTCAAACTCCTGCAACATTGCAGACTTGTGGAGTTTTCAATCCTCTCCAAAATCAAGGTTGAACAGCATTGCAAGCAATGACATTATTTGAGATCAGTTTGCAAATTTATGTCAGGAACACAAATCTTTAAAGTTGTCTACCAACAACCTAAATCCCAGCTCCACAAGAAAAACATATATGCATCATAAAATCATCAATACTGTGGTTTTAAATGCTCTATCACTTGGTTGTAAAACTTTCCTGGATAGTCTAGATCTTTGCTATCTTATACGTGGCAATTCAAATAAAATTAATTATCTAATGAATAGGTGCTATTGACGAATAGAACAGACTAGTGGCAAGCTGTAGCCTTATCTTCTGAATTTTCAAAGCAAATTTAACGGAAGTTGTCATCTCTGTAACCAAGAGGATAAATCTGGAAATACATCTGTTCTCATTACAGTTTCAAGTGCCTGGGTATCATGCTACCTAACAGTTCATGTTGCTTTCATGTCTTATTTACAGTTTCTAGAAAGCTAGTTTTCAAAATACCAGCATCATAACCCTAAAACTTAGTGAGAAGTTAGGTCACATATTTAACTTCAGTAAACTGGTGTAAGAATTGTTTATAATATTAACTGAGGCACTTGATCATACTTCACTTCATCAGTATTGATGAAAAGTAAATTGCTGGTGAAGCGGGTACTCATCAGCACAGACACAAGAATGCCAAATTTCTGTCAGGAAGAATAATTTATACTGCATGAGAAAAGGATGCTGAATGGTTGGCAAGTCAACTCTGATTGGTAAAGATACTGCCATGAAAAATCTACCACTATCGTGTCTCATGCTTTTGTTTGATTCAAAAGCAGTGTACTGCCTGGACATGTTATTTCTGTTTTTGGAATTATTGGAATCATTCTATATGTAATCCTATTAATCAGAATCTGTAACTCACTTAATAACATCAATTGGGGATCGCCTTCGTTTCCGTTCATGCTCAGGAATTACATGCCAAGTAAAGACCAGCCTCCAGTCAAACCCACCAATCTGCGGCTCTCCAGAATTTCCGAGGAACTCAAAGGTATTCCAGTCGATGACATCAATAACAGGACATACCACAGCTGTTTCTTCTTCCTTGATTCTGTCAAAAAAACACAAATGAAGCATCACCACAAGTTACTGAAATGTATTGCAAATTTCCAATAATTGTACAAGGTTCTTGTATTGAGCCAAAATGCTGCCAAATAACATGTTTTATCCATTCTTACACATCACATTTAATAACAGCTGAGGTGAAAATTATTGTGAAAAAAGGTATTACTACAGTACGAAAAGTACCTTCAAACACATCTTATGGCCAGCATTGGGTGAACACTGTCCATTTGTGAATTGGAAATAAAAACAGCAATTCAAGGAGGTGTAACAAAATGCTTTAAATATAATTTCATGGATTGAATACCTGCAGCTTTCATTATATAACCACTCAGCATTCATGAAGTTGTTACAATGACGTAAAATAAAATGTTTTCTACTGAGTAAACATCATAAAATAAGCAACAATATATTGAGTGACAGTCTGCAGTACTCTACTAATGCAGTAATCTTGTGGTATACCTTTAATTAAAGTCTGTATAATAGTTTTTCATGCAATTTACTATTCCTGGCAGATTTATGGACAAGGAGGAAAAGATAAAATGTCAACCACGACCAGCAACGCAGTGTCCAACAAAATGGGGATCCAAATGTGAACGCATTGCAAGAAATCAGATATGAGAGATTACAGAGGTATGGCTACAGAAAAAACAGGATGGGAACTGTATATCACAGGGTTTATAAAAAATTAGCAAAGGAGAATGAGTAAGTGGAGAAGCTATAATTATTAGCAATGACTTAACGACCAGTAAAAATAAAAGTGACAAAGCTATCAGGAAGAGGATCCATGTAAATGGTGTTAAACGGTGAAAACTAATCATGACACTCACGGGATTAGTTTACAAGCCACCTAATTTTGAAGTGGGACAAAAGGAAGAAATGTGTGAACAAATTTGGAAAGTAAGTAAAAGTACTGAATTATCACCACTGGGGATTTCAACTACCACAAGATAATCATTAGTCAGAAGAGACACGTGGATAAGAAAATAAAACTCCAACAAGTGTACAAGACTTCTACAACGTAAAAGGAAGGATTAGCTATAAGAATTTAGCAATGGGTAATGAACCAAAACAGATGATAGAACTAAAAATAGGGGAACATCTAGGCGATGAAGATCATAATACATTATACAGTTAAGGATTGAGAAGAACATAACAATTTAGACTGTAGGAAAGCTGGTACAGGCCTGAGAATAGAACTTGGAGAAACAAAATGATAATGTTAGGTAACAATAATAACTTACAGCAATAGGAAGAATTTAAAACGGTGTTCACCAAATCCAACATAATTTATTTAATTAACAATGGGAACAAACTAAAAACTAATCAAACACATGGACAGAATATTGGAAATTGGAGCATTAGAAAAGAGGCATGAACCAAGACAGAACAGGGAGCACAGCAGGCGAAAAAAACCTAGGAAGGCAAAGATGAATAATCAAATTATCACAAAAATTAAATAGGAACTGATATATATGGAGACAAAACAGAAATCAGAAAGGTAAATAATAATTATTCAATATGGCAGAAGATAAGATTTGGAACCCCACATAGATCAGTACAGGAACTATTTTGTTCAAGATTTACGTTAATGATTTAGACCTGGTAATCAAATCATAATTTCTAAATTTGCAGAGAATAGCAAATTGAGAGGGCTAGTCAAGTCTAAGGAGGACTTCCACAAATTTTAGATAATAATAAGAAAATGAGAGCTTGGTAATGCAGAATTTGAGTCTTGTTTAAAAAAACCATGCTGTCGAAACTCTATCTTACACTCATTAGGACAGATGCATAATGCTAAACTTCAAAAGCAGCAACAATTTATACAGCATGGGAAAATACACCTCGAATTACCATGCCCAAGGGTTTTCTTTCATTCAAAATGGTAATGTGTAAAAGTCAAAGAGGAACAATGCTGAGCTGGGTGAAGAGGGACCAGGGGGTATCTTCATAGTCGGCTAAGGGACTTGTCCAAATCCATAAATCAGACTTGGCACGCAAGCCCCAACTAAGGGGTTTTCCATGGTCAGCCCTACAGGTTAAGTGCAACCATTCTGGGGATTATAAGTATGTTAGGCAGGGTGCCGTGTAGACAGACATCGGTCCATGGGCTGTGGTCAGTCAGGGCTGTCCTGCAAAATCGGTCTGGGGGGTGTACCATGGTCAATCCTGGCAGTCTGGTCAACAATAGACCGGGGGGCTTATAAGTCGGTACCTCATGGAAAGTGAATAACTCAACTCTGGGGATGGGTATTCTTATATTGGATTACTGAGAGAATAATGTCAATAATGGGGAGATAGTAGGGTTGGACCGTCCAGTGATTGAGGTAAAGGCTGGAAGCTGTGGAAGATAGGGTGTTCAAACAGGTCACGGTTACTCTGGCCTCTACATTGGGAGGTGTAGGGCCAACAATGGCAAGGGAAGTTTCAATGTGACAGGCTTAGGGGTAAAGCAGGAACATTAATAGTATGTAAAGGGCATGAATGACAATGAGGGAGAAACTGAAAGGTGGTAGGAACTCCAGGTACCACCACACAAGAATATGAAGAATGGGAGAAAATTCTTTCATCATACAGCCTGCAAGTCACTCCCAATGTGAAGTAGTTGGAACTTTGCCATGTCAGATCAAACGTCAATTGCACAATAATGACATAAAATGGCTGACACCATGTGCTAAATGGGCAGACTAAGTTACTTATTCTTCTTTGGGGGCATAATAAGTGTTTTAAAATTCAAGGCCCTGTCACAGGGAATTTGCAATAATTATGCTTCTACAGATTCAGTACTGTACCCATCTGGCTTCAATTCGAACACCATTGCAAGTCATTCACATCTAAAAATGCATTTTAAGAATTATGGCCTAAACTAATCACGAGTATTACACTGTGTGGACTAACAGCCTAATAAGACTAAAGCACTTAAACGTAGAATCAGAAGTTGCCATTTCACAAATATTGGAGCACTGGACTACTCTTCAGTTGCTACATCCTTACATGACCTGATATGTGGGAGGGCCTTTGATTTTTTTTGTGTGGGTGGTGGTTAGCTACCAGGGTGACTTACTGTAGAATTATACTCCTCCAAAGTAACATGAAGACAATGCTTGTGCAATACACATTTTGATAAGGTGACATACCTCAGAACTCCTTGGCATGACACTGTGAGAGGGCATAAATGGAGGTTAATTGCGATGGATGAGGGGACCCAGGACTTCCTTCAATATATTATGTCACCCTTCAGATATTGCTCACAGATTACCTGCTGACACATTTGACAAGGACAATGCCATGGATGTAATCCTTGTGGCCTTGCTTCAACTCCAAAAACAACGCAGAACATGAAAGTAATTACAACTTGGTCAAGCAAGCCCACCAGTAAGAACAGCAGTGGCTGCTGCACAACCTCCACAGGGAGAAGTAGCAGGTAAATATCCACAAAGGAGGTGGAGCGGAATGATGAAATCTTGGGTCTACAGGTCCCACTTATTTTCTTCAACTCTATTATTCGGCACCTATGTTTTTGTTTCAGAATGTCCTAGGCAATCGCCAAACCATATTATCTGCGGGACTTGAGCTCAGAAGGACTGGTTCCACCCTGGTGACCATCAATGTCACAGTTGCCCTGAATCCTATTGCAACTGAGGCCCCTGTGTGGCATCTCCCAATTTCTCCAGATCATAGCATTCATATGCTTCCTCTCATGACAAGGACAATAAAAGCAGTCCAGGCAGTAGGATTCTCCACCATCATGAGCATTCCCCCAGATGCAGGATATGATTGATGACACACATGGTGCTGTATCACCAGCCTGCAGAACTCAGCAAAGTCTTCCACTCCTTCAATGCACAAATTAAATGATGCCAAATTTTGGAGGTCAGAGCCTGATACCTTTGGAACTGCCATGATCTGTAAATATTGGAGAACTCACAAGGTTCTCAGGCCCTACAGGGATGGCTGCTGGGAAACAGGCATGACTCCTAACATCTTTACAAAACCCTCACTCTGACACAGAATGAAGATACAGTGCTGCTCATGCTTCCTCAAGATGGGGTTTCGAGGTCTGGATCGCTCCAATAGTCTTGTAATATAGCCCAGAAAGGGTGTCCTGAATCACTGTGGTATGCTGAGCTCTTCGTAACTGGAGCCAGCAAAGGGGGAAGTTTTCATGGATGCAGACAGAAATGGGAATCAACAGCAATCACCTGAAGAGGAGAATCAGAGCATTGACCAGGAAGGCTGCCAAGACAGTATGCCACAGTGATGCATCATTGAGTCAGAAATAACCTCATTCCAGAATGAATAAGCTAAGTTTGGACTCTGTTCAATTGTTTAATATTTTGTTGACAAGCAGCTCCTGTTTAGTGCAAGGACATGTAGACCTTGTTATGTCTGCAGTCCTCAATCGTTTCAGTTGCTAAATAAACGTCTTGTTATCCATCTAACCTCAGATATTTCTAAACTGCTCCTTCAGACATGTTATGACACACATCTGGTGCACATGGAACTTTACCCTGAGTCAAAGCCCACTTTCAAGTATCCACGTATAACACGTTCTCCTGACTGTTTGGTAAAAAAATCAACAATGAGACAATGAACTAAAATTGAATGGTATTAAGGTAAGGTGGGTCCTAAAGCTTCAGTCTGTAAATCATATCCAAGTGTAACATAGTAACATGTGGCACGATAAAACGAGTGACCCCTGGTCTGTTTTCTCTGTCTCCCATAAACATACCATCAGTTAATCCAATGGAATCCTTCCATGCAATTGAACATTTTCTTTGAAATTATGTATTTAGGTTATTGTTCTAAATAATTTTCTGATCTTTTATAAATACAATTAACTTCACAGAAATGAAATCAAAATCTGCCTATTTTTAAGAAGCCCAAATTCCATAATCATAGAACTATCTTATACACTTGTATCACAATCCATGAAGAGCTGTACCATGTCTTGGTACACAAGTGAATGAGATAATTTGTTGAGAGAGTAGCTGACCTCTTGGAGAATTGTGTGGCGTGTCTGGGTGCAGCATTCGTGCATGGTCATGCAAGAATGTATCCCAAATTCTGTAGCATTGACGACACATGGAAAGATTGCATAGAGGTGTCATCAGCCATCTCTCCATTAGATACACCTCTTCAGCTGTCAGCCATCTACATACTCCATCTACTATCATGAAGTACCTGTACCCCTGGAGATGACAAGCGGTGAAGGTGCCATGGCAGCTGCCAGGATACCATGCGCACACTTTCAAAAAAAAACCCAGTTAAACATGGAGGAAGTAGAATGCCTTTCTGTTTATAAATGCAGAGTTGCTCAACAGTATGGGGGAAGGCCACATAAATGCAGTCAATAATTTGCTGCATCTGAGAGAGTCCCGTGATGGAGGTCAATCACACTGTTGTCGACACCCATCAGCAGTGAACTCAAATTAATCCAATAAATAATCAAACAAGGCATGCTGTACCTGCTTTATGCTGTAATGGTCACCTGCTTGCAACATGCCAATCAGGTCAGCCTATGTTTTTAAAAATCTGGAAGCACAGACCTTCAACACCACCATCACTTCAATGGGAGCTGACTGTGCCCACCCATAAACAATTGGTGACGTACCTCTCCAAAAAGATGCACACTCTGATATCAGCTGCCTCACTCACACATCCACTGGTATTGTCACAACCAAGTAGCATTTTTTTGTTGATACACCCTACAGTAAGGGTATCACCAATGTGCCTCCCGTCCTAACATCAGGCTGTATTTGGTGTCACACCTTGACGCACATCTCTACCTGAAGTAGCTCAGGTCTCTTGTCCAGAAATGCCCTTCTCAGTGAATGCACTATTATAGCTGACTGGATTCCCTG
Organism: Rhincodon typus; assembly: GCF_021869965.1. Taxonomy (NCBI): domain Eukaryota; kingdom Metazoa; phylum Chordata; class Chondrichthyes; order Orectolobiformes; family Rhincodontidae; genus Rhincodon; species Rhincodon typus. The sequence goes on along the minus strand of NC_063333.1, from coordinate 68,064,392 downwards.
CTCTACCTTACGGACCCCCGGAGATTCACTTTGCCCTAATTAGTCAAGTAGCTACAGATCAAACTTTGACCTTGATACTCTCAATGGCCATTGTGTGGCATTGCAGGAAGATCTCTGATCCCTTCCCCAATTACACAAAACTCTTAAATACACCCTACTTCCACATCTCACCACACAGCTGCCACCATCTATGGTACTTGATTGCCAAACCTCCATTGCCCATTATCTTAACTTAGACCAACAACTCACTCCAACACCCCTCTGTGCTCACTGACCTACATAGGCTCCTACTCACGCAACATCTTTACTTTAAAATAATCATCCCTGATTTCAAATATCTGTTTGGCTTTGCCCTTCCTCATCAGTGCAATCTCTTCCACTTCCACAGTCCTTCAAAATCTCTGCACTTAGCTAATTCTGATCTTTTGCACATCCCCAATTGTAATTTCTTCACTACTTGTGGCTGAGCCCCTTGCCTCTTTCCAAACTCTGAAATGCTCTCCCTGCACCTGTCCATCTCTTCACCTCACCATATTCCTGAAAACCTTTGTCCAGGGTTTTGACCCAGTGAAACCGAATGGAAGGTGATACTATTTAAAAGCCAGGATGGTGAGCGGCTGGCAGAGGAGCCTGGAGGTTCCCGTGTATTTGCTGCAATTTTGACATCACAGGTTCTCAGTTTGCTGTTGTGCTTCAATTGTCTCTTTTCCATGATGAACTTCTGACCTGACAGTTTTGGGTGAGTTGCTGCTGAACAGATCACAGTACCTGCTTCAAACCTTTGGGAGGTTGAACTGCATTGGGAAGCAGACATGCTACTTGGAAATCTGAAACTGCCTGCTTACCCAACATAATGTCATACAGTCATCCAGCAATGAAAAAGAGACCCTTCGGTCTAACTCATCCATGCCAACCAGACATCCCAATCCAACCAAGTCCCATTTGCCAGCATTTGGCCCAAATCCCTCTAAACCCCTCCTATTCATGTATCCATCCAGATGCCTCTTAAATGGTGAAATTACACTCGCCTCTACCACTTCCTCTGGCAGCTTGTTTCGTACGTATACCACCCTCTGCCTGAAAAAGTTACCCCTCAGGTCCCTTTTAAATCTCTCTCCTCTCACCTGAAACCTGCACCCTATAGTTTTGGATTCTCGCACCTTAGGAAAAAGACCCTGGCTATTCACCCTACGCACACTCCTCATGATTTTATAAACCTCTATAAGGTTACCCTTCATACTCCGACACTGCAAGGGAAAAAAACTCCAGCGCTATTCAACCTCTCCCTATAATTCAAACCCACCAGTCCCGGCAACATTCTTGCAAATCTGAACACTTGCTAAGCCCAAAGAAAATCCAGTCCAGAGTATTTCTACTTATGAGGATAAAAAAAAAAGTCATCAACATGAAGATCGCAATAAAAAAAGAAATTTGGATTCAGAAGCAACTTCACCAATCAAACTGTGGCAAGAATGCTGAACTCGCCTCCAGAGGGAGACGTTGAGTTGAATAGCACAGATGCACTTACAAAGATAGGCAAACAGGGGGGGTGAAACAAGTACAGGGTTATGCCGAAAAAAATTAGATGCCTAAAGGGAGATCAGATTGGAGTATAAAGGCCAGCATGAGCCAGCTGACATTTGAGAGCACTGTGAACACTTTTCTATGGGGATAAATCAGAATTGAGACACCAATCTACCTTTCCAATAGTGGTTCCAGCCAACCTATATGGCATTCACAGTGGCAGTCCAAGAACGTCAAGACATCACCTGTGGCTATAGATGCACCCAATAATCGTGCACGAACTAAACCTTCTCTCTTGCGTGCACGTATCAACCGCACTTTGCGAAGATTAGCCACATAGTCTTCTAAAGGCTTTTTCAGGTGTTCTGGGAAAACAAACAACAAAAAAATTAAAGGCCAGATATTACGAAAAAGGTTTGCTTTGGTGCAACATTTCCAGAGAATTCTAAAATGCATTTCACTACAGATTCACTGTAGTAACACATAAGTGTTCTCAACTTTTTTTGAGTTACTATTCAATCGCAGCTTTAAATCTGAAACAATCTATGTATGGGACGCAATTGCTCAGAGATTTCAGGGCAGTGTGCAAATTCGGTGCAGAGAGGAAAGAGGTGCTTTATGCTTGCTTTTTTCAGTTCACAGTTCGTAAAGTCTTTTTACAAGATAAATTGAAGCCCAAGATCAGAAGCCCAGCACAAGGAAAAGAGTGACGTCACAAGAAAACTGTCAGTTCATTGGTTGGTAATAGCTGCTAATTTGATAATAAGTTACTTTCAGATTGAAGATCAATAAGAGAATTACTTACAGATTACAAACTAAAACAGCAGTAGGATTTTTTTTTTTTTAAAACAAATAATAGAAAAGCAGGGCGACATGGTGTGTTGCACCTGCATGGTGTGGGGGCTGGCAGACCCAAAGTGGTTCATAGTGACCACGTCTGTAACAAGTGTTTGCTGCTTGAGGAATTCAGCTCAGAGTTGAGGAGCAAGAGTCTAAACTTTGAATACTGCAACACATCAGGGAGCAGGGAGGAGGGAGGAGGGAGAGAAAGAGTTACCTGCATGCTACGTTTCAGGAGGCACTCACACCTGTTAGATTAACTATCTTGAATTCAGGTCAGTAGTCAGGGACAGGATGGTGTGACCAACAATGAGAGAGGTAGCGGGATTCAGGATGTACTGCTGTAAGAGCCTCAGCCCTTAAAGTCATTGACGTTTGAGATTCTTGCACCTTATATGGATGAGAGCAGGAGCTGTAGACAGGATGAGCAAACTGACCATAGTTTCGTGGTACAAGGAGGCATGCAAGAGGGGGAGAAAAGAGAAACGTAGTTGTAATCACAGATAGTACAGTTAAGGGAATAGACACTGTTCTCTATGGCCAGGATCGAGAGTCCTAAAGGTTGTGTTGCCTGCCTGGTGCCCTGGTTCAGGATCTCTCATTTGGGTTAGAGATGAACTTGGAAAGGGAAGGGAAGATCCATTTGTTGTGGTCCATGTAGGTACCAACGATTTAGGCAGAAAGAGAAAGGAGGTTCTGCTGAAGGAATACGACCAGCTAGGAGCTAAATCAAAGAACAGAACCAAAAGATGTAAATCGCCAGATTACTACCCGAGACACAGCCAATTGGTTCAGGGTCAACACGATTAAAGAGGTAAATACATGACTCAAAGATTGGTGCAGAAGAAATTAGCTCAGAACTCACGGACTTTGGCAGCAGTACTGGGCAAGGAGGAAGCTGTTCCAATAGGACAGGCTCCACCTGAATCATGCTGGGACCAGAGTTGTTGCAAATCACATAACTTAGAGCTGTCAGAGGGAAAGGAGGAGGTAGGATTGCAGGTGGGTGATAGGGTTGATTTTTTGATTGAAACTTACAGAATACGGAGTAGCTGGATAGAGTGGATGTGGAGAAAACATTTCTACCAATAGAAGAGATGAAAACCCAAAGTCACAGCCTCAAAGTGAAGACAATCCTTCAGAAGTGAAAGGAGAAATTTCTTTAGCCATATGATGGCCAATCTATTGAAGTTGTTACTGCAGAAGGCTGTGGGTGCTAAGTCATTGGGTGTATTTAAGAGAGAGATAGAAAGGTTCACGGTGAATAAGGGGTTCAAGGGTTATGGGGAGAAGGCAGAAGAATGAGGGTTGAGAAACATATCAGCCATGATCAAATGGCAGAGCAGACTCAAAGAACTGAATGGCCTAATTCTACTCCTATATCTTATGGTCTAACAGAAAATAAAAGGAAGAGACAGAATGTGTGAATGTCATATAGTACCAAGGAACCATAAAAGTGTAGGGAAATTCGATTATAGAATAAACTTAAAGGCTTTATATCATATTCGGAAAAAGGTAGATAACTGACAAGAAGATCAAAACTGGGAACTTAACATTCAGGTATATTTGATCTTTCAGAGTGGCTTGAGGGACAGAAAAGGCACTGGAATAGCACTGTGAAGGTTTGAAATGAGGACAGTTATGAGAGATGATCTAGGCTCAGATGACAGAGTCCATTTGAGTGGAGGTAAAAAAAGTCAGCAAGGGAAAGAAGATATTGTTAGGAATATTGTATAAACCCCTAAAAACACTGGTGGGACAGTCTATAAATCAACAAACAATAGGAGCATGTAAAAGGAATTGAACAATAATTATTGGCAACTTTAATCTTAATGTTCATTGGGTTAATCAAATTGGAAAGGATAGCCATGACAACGAATTCAAAAAGCGCATTTGAGATAGTTTCCTAGAGCAATGTGTCATGGAGCCAGCCAAGGAGCAGGTTATCTTGGATCTGGTAATGAGGCAAGTTTAATAAATAACCCCAAGTAAAAAATCCCTAGGAAGCAATGACCATAACATGATTGAATTTAATAATCATAGGGTGCAAAACTTGGTTCCAAAACGACTGTGTTTCACATTAAGGGAATTACAACGAAATGAGGATAGAGTTAGCTAAAATGAACTGGGTGGATAGACTAGCAGGAATGACAGTAAACAAGCAGTGGCAGACAATTAAGAAGGTAATTCATGACCCTCAGCAAAAATATATCCCAGTAAGGAGGAAAGGTTCCAACAGAGGGATAACAAACATTGGCTAATGAAGGAAGTTAAGGAGAGTATAAAGTTGAAGCATAAAGCATATAAAAAAGGAGGCCAAACACAGTGATAGCCCTAAAGACTGGGAAAAAATCAGAATCCAGCCAAGGAGGACTAAACAGATAGTAAAGACAGGGAAAATAAACTACAAGGGAAAACTAATGAGGAATATAAAAACTGACAGTAAGAGCTTCTTTAAATATATTAAAAGGAGAGGAGGTCAAAGTGAATATGAGCCCCTTAGTAAATGAATCTGGGGAGCTGGTTTTGGGGAGTAAGGAAATGGCAGAGGAGTTGAACAGATATTTCACACAGTCTTAATGGTAGAAGATACTTTCAACATTTCACTAACACCAAAGAATACAGGGCAGGAATTAAGTGCCATCACAATCAATAAAGTAGTAGTATCAGACAAACTAATGGGGCTAAAGGCAGGTAAGTTCCCTTGCCTTTATGGTTTATATCCTAGGATCCTAAAAGAGGAGATACTGAAAGAGTGGAGGCATTGGTTGCAATTTTCTAAAAACCTAGTAGCAGAACATTTGGACAATCATAATCTAATTAAGCAGAGTCAGCATGGCTTTAGGAATGGGAAATCATGTCTAACTAGTTTATTTCTGCTTTTTCAATGAAGTCTGAACCAGAGTGAATAGAGGGGAACCAGTAGGTGTGTTGTATTTGGACTTCCAGATAAGATACCTCACAAAAAGTTATGATAAGATGAGAGCCCAGAGTGTTGAGATGTTATATTGGCATGGATAGAGAATTGGCTTATCTGCTTCAAACAGTGAGTGGGGATAAGGGGCTCTTTTTCAGGTTGGCAATGTGACCAGTGGAGTTCCACAGGGATCAGTGCTGGGACCACAACCATTTACAATATTTAATGATGACTTGGAAGAAGGAAGTGAATGTACTGGAGTACAATTTGCAGACGACACAAAAGTAGGTAGAAAGGTAGGATGTGAGAGGGATACAGATTACAGAGAGATACTGATAAGTTAAATAAGCGGGCATAAGTGAGTATAATGTGGGGAAATGTAAAAGTTGTTCATTTTGGAAGGGAGAAGAAAAGAACAAAATATTATTGAAATGGTGAACGAAAACTGCAGGAAGCCACGACACAAAGGGTTTTGGGGGTACTCGTCCAAAAACACAAAGTTATCACACAGGTGCAGCAAGTAATCAGGAAGGCTAATAGAATGTGGGCCCTTCCATGGAGGTTGGAGTATAACAGTAGGGAAGTCTTACAGCAACTATACAATGTTCTGGTGAGATCACTTCTGGAGTACTGAGAGCAGTTTTGGTCCCCTTATTTAAGGGAAGATATCATTTCATTGGAGGCAATTCAGAGAAGTTTCACGGGGATAATGACTGGAATGAAGGAACTACCTTATGAGCAATGGCTAAACAAGTTGGGACTTTGCTTACTGGAGTCTAGAAGAATAAGATTAAATTTGTGGTATTTTACAATGTTTTCATTGAAACATGTAAGACGCTTAAGGGGCCTGACAGGATAAATGCTGAAAGGAGGTTTCCCTTCATGTGAGAGTCTAGGACCAAAGGGCATTGTCTCAGCATAAAGGGGTGCCAATTTAAATCTCAAATGAAGAGGAATTTCTTCTCTCAGAGGGTTGAGCGTCTTTGGAACTCCTTGTCACACAGAGTTTTGGGGGCAGAGTTCTTATGTATATTTAAGGCTGACATAGATTCTTGATCAGTGTGACAATCAAGGGTTATGGGGAAAGGGCAGGAAAGTGGATGTGAGGAATGCTAGATCAGCAGTCATCCTACTGAATGGCAGAGCAGGCTCAAGGATTTGAATGGCCTACTCCTGTTCCTACTTCTTATGGTTTAAATAACTTCTATTTTCATGTGTGGCACAAGAACGTGGTCTTGTAGGCTCTGAAAGTGATAGCAAACTAACCAAACACAGACTTGGCAAGATTCTAAGTGAAGTTTCAGAATGCTGCTTATATGCCAGATCAGCAAACACTAGATGATTTAATTACAACACACTGAACAGCCACAAACTTACTTTTATTTGCACATGATGAGTTTAAACATTAACATAATAAGGTTTGAGAGAGGTGGAAAAGCACACAAACTTTAGGTCACTGAACCTTTTCAAAGCAACATGAACAATTGGCAATTGTTATAATCGTGGTGTAATGCCTGGGTAACAGTCACTGGTGGCTCGTGGTTGGGTTGAATGCTAATGTCAATCCTCCTTCCTATTTTGTTCAGTCATCTTTGGTGGAGGAATGACCACGAATAAGGCACAATAAGAGAGGATCTTGTCCTTGGTTTATTATATAATGGTAACAATACCAGTTACATGAACTCAAACATACTAACTATTACGAACAAAAGATAGAAAAGAAATGTGTGCCTTCATCAGGAGATTGCATTAGAGTCCACTAACTCCAAACTGCCCCCATACTCCACATAGCAGTTCTTATATATCGGATTGTGGTGCAGTGGTAGTGTCCCTTTCTTGGAGACAGAAGGCCAATGTTTAAGCTCCCACCTCATCACATACCTTGGCAGGTTAATTTAAAAATATCTACCTCTAACTGGGCAGAGGTTCAGCATAGCCGATTTATTAACTTTAGCATGACTATTACAATACATAATAGCAATGGTCATCTCCGACAAAACAGAATTCAACCATCAACGCTTGAGATTCAATGACATTACAATCTCTGAATCCCCTATTATCAATAGGCTGGATTTACCATTGACCGGAAACTGATCTGGACCAGCCACACGAACACTGGGGCTGCAAGAGCAAAGTCAAAGAGTCGGAACTATGCAGTAACTATATTAATTCACTTCCTGATCCTGAAAGCCTATGAGCCATCTACAATGCACAGTCAGAAGCATGACAGAAAATATTCCACTTGCTTGGAAGATGACAGCTCCATCAGCAGTCAAGAAGCTCATTATCATCAGGCAAAGTAACTTGTTTGACTGGCACCCCATCCCACAACTTCAGCATACACTCCCTCCACCACTGATACACAGTGGCAGCAATATATACCACCTACAAGATGCAGTGCAACAACTCACCAAAGTTCCACAAACAGCAACCTCACACCCACATCCTCTACCACCCAGAAGGAAAAGGGCAAAAGAAGCATCTGAACATCACTTCTGCAGCATCCCCCCAAAAAGCACACATCCTTACTTGGTATTATGCTGGGTCAAAATCCTTTCTAACGTGCCCACCTGCAAACCACAAGTACTACACAGTGTTTCAAGAAGGCAGTTCACCACCACCACCTTCTAATGAGCAACAAATGCTGGCCAAACTAGCAAAGCCCACGTCACACAAACAAAAGAAAATAAAATCCTTCCTATTTGTCAGACTGTAAGACTGAAGTATGAATGTTAGGCAAGTTTTTCAAGCAATACCATTAAAAGTCTTATGGGCATTAGGGGACGCTCCAAATTAGTAATCTAAGCACCCAATTCATAGATCAATGGATCTGCTTCTTCACCAAAGACCTCTCTCAAGGTGCATATTGAGAAGAAATCAAAATTGTACCAAAAACACTGGGATTATTACTCAATTGATGAAAAACACAGAATAAAACAGCTTTTCAAGATTGTTTGTCATTGTTGTAGAAGCATCAGTAACATTTTCTTATTCATTAAGGATATGTGGTTTGAGATTTATGAACCTTGTGCTCTGATCAATCAGCTCCAAAAGAAAATACAAATAAATATCACAGCACTTTTCACAATAGGTCAGAATCAAAAGTGGCAATAATAACATAAATAGCTGGTTGCATGTAGAAACTAGGAAATGGCCATAGGTTAAATATTGACTTGTAAAGGTATCACTGCTGAAGCCTCTCAAAAAAAACCCAAGAAGGAACAATAAGAATAAAATGAAAACAAAATGCTTCGATGCTCAATGACATGATTACCTTGTGCAACAGATTCTTTACAAAGCATAAACCTTCTAAACATAATAAAGTTATATCTAAAGATTGGTAAAGTTGCCAGCCTGTGACTCTCAGCAATAAAAGTTAAGTTTTATTGTTTTATACAGAAACACTTTATTGTGACATTTACCCAAAAAGTAATTTGTGGAACATTCAACTACTTTAAAGTTTTAAAAATGAATCAGTCAAGGAATAATATTCAGCTACACAAAGTAAATCTACGCCAGTATTGGAAATTAGTATGTGTCAGTTATGTCAGTGGCATGCCACATTATTTTAAAAAATTCTTTCCTATCCAAGTTTTTTGTGTATTAATCCTTATGCATTGAATCCCCATGAAAAATATTGCAACTACCTGAAACTGCAAGCAATACAGACTTGAAGATCACAGAAAATGTAATAATATATGTACTTGCCCTGCAAAATCCATCCAAACAAGTTCATATTAAAGCATTTGTAACCAGAGTTTCCAAGAGAATGATCCATTTTGACCACCTCTTGTGTACCCCAGCACAGCAGACTCCAGTCTTCAGCTAATTTTTCTTTCTGTTATTCATCCTTGGGATGTGAACATCAATTCCTGGGCCAGCATTTATTGCCCATACTTAATTAGCCATCAAATGAGAGCCTTGCTAGGCCATTTCAGAGTGGAGTTAAAAGTCAACCACATTGCTGAGAGTCCAGATTCACATGCAAGCCATACCCAGTAGGTTTGGCTGACAAACCTTCCCTGAAGGATATAAACAAACCAGACAGATTTTTACAATTGACAATGGCCACTAAGTCACTATCAGATTCACCTTTAAATTTGATGTTTTTCTATTAAATCTGAATGTCACCATGCCATCATCGAATTCCAAGCCATACCCCCAGAACATTAGATGGAACTCTACATTACTAGTTCAGTAATATTACCAGTGTGCACGAATTGAAGGTATTGGGCTGTCTTGACATTCCTGCACAAGTGCTGAAATCTTGTGCCCTTAGCCAAGCTGCTCAAACAGAGCATATTATGGAAAATTATCCAGTTCTGTGCTGCCCACAAAAGGGAGGATAAATCCAATGCAGTTCGTTATCACTTGAACAGTCTACTCTGGATCATGAGCAAAATGATGGAAGAAATAATTGAAAGTGCTATCCAGCAGCTTTTCTTGAACAATAACCTGCTCACTGACATTTGGTTAGCATTCCACAACAGCCTCATTACAGCCTTGGTCGAAACATAGGCAGAAGAGGTGAAGCCCAGAGATGAGGTAACCACCCTTGACATCAAGTGTGATACCAAGAAGCCTTAACAAAACTGACGTCAATGGGAATCAGGGGCAGAACACCACACCAGTTGAGTCATGCCTAGTCCAAAGGAAAATAGTTGTGGTTGGAGGTTAGTCATCTCAACCTCAGGACATCATTGCAGGAGTTTGAGACGATAGTGTCCTAGACCCAATCAGCATCAGTTTACAACAGAAATTACGTTCCTTTCTTCATAAAAAAGGAGGCTTGCTATTGATTGCAAAATATTAAATACCAGTCACAACTCTTCAGATACTGAGGCTGTCGTGCCCACATACAGCAAGACCTGGACAGCATCCATTCTAGAGCTAGCATGTGACATCGCATTCATTTCACACAAATGCCAGGCAATAACTACCTCTAACCGGTTAGGCCTAACCATCTTCAGCTGCTTCATCAATCACCCTCCATCCATCAAAAATGTCAGAAGTAGGATTTACTGATGATTGTCCAATGTTCAGCACTATTATTGACTCCAGAGATATCGAAACAGTCAATATTTTTTCTTCCTGTATAAAAACTTAGCTCGTGCAGCAGCGGCCTTCTTGTTTTCAAGAAGGTGTGTGGACAGAACGCGAGCCAGGAAGGAACGAACATATTCAGGCATTAGCTAAACCCGAAACATGACACATGTAATGTCTCCCACCCATCCTCCTCCTCTAACCAAAAAATAAAAGACTGTGCGGAAGAACGGTAAGGTAAGGCTTTTTTTTATTCTTCTGGAAATCTAGAGTAGAGGGAATGGAAGCTAGGGCAGTTGCATGCTCCTCTTGCAGGATGTGGGTGGTAAGGGTCACTGCTGGTGTCCCCTCTGATTTCACCTGCGAGAACTGCACCCAACTCCAGCTCCTCAAAAACAGCATTAAAGAACTGGAGCTGGAGCTGGATGAACTCCGGATCATTCAGGAGGCTGAGGGGGTGATAGAGGGGAGTTACAGGGAGGTGGTCACACTCAAGGTACAGGAAAAAGGTAGCTCGGTGACTGTCAGGAAAGGGAAAGGGAATAGGCAGGCAGTGCAGGGATCCCCTCTGGCCGTTCCCCTCAATAATAAGTATACCGTTTTGGATACTGTTTGGGGGGGGAGGGGACCTACCAGGGGAAGGCCATAGCGGACAGGTCTCTGGCACTGAGCCTGGCCCCGTGGCACAGAAGGGAAGGGGGGAGAATAGGAGAGCAGTTGTAGTGGGGGAATTCAATAGTAAGAGGCACAGACAGGCGGTTCTGTGGACGTGAACGAGACGAACGGATGGTACGTTGTCTCCCTGGTGCCAGGTCCGTGATGTCTTGGATTGTGTCTTCAAGATCCTTAAGGGGGAGGGTGAGCAACCAGCAGTCATGGTACACATCGGTACCAATGACATAGGTAGAAAAAGGACTGAGAATGTGAAAAATGAGTACAGGGAGTTAGGTTGGAAGCTGAAGTCCAGGACAAACAGGATAGTTATCTCTGGATTACTACCAGTGCCACGTGATAACGAGGGAAGAAATAGGGAGAGTGTGCAGCTAAACACGTGGCTACAGGGCTGGTGTAGGAGGCAGGGCTTCCATTATGTGGATAATTGGAGCACATTCTGGGGAAGGTGGGACCTGTACAATAAGGATGGGTTGCACCTGAACCGGAAGGGCACATATATCCTGGGAGGGAGGTTTGCTCGAGCTATATGGGATGGTTTAAACTAGATTGGCAGGGGGTGGGGGACCAGATTTGTAATTCACAGGATGAGGTATTCAGCCTTCCAACAGACACAACAGGGAGTGAGGTTGTTAATCAAGAAATGCGGTCGATGGAGCGTAATTGCGGACACAGAGATGGTTTGAGGTGTGTATACTTCACTGCTTGAAGTATCAGAAATAAGGCAGATTAACTTAGAGCATGGGTCGGTACTTGGAACTACAATGTTGTGGCCATTACAGAAACTTGGGTAACTCAGGGAGAGGAATGGTTGTTGGAAGTTCCAGGATTTAGATGCTTTAAAAGAAATAGGGAGGGTGGAAAAAGAGGCGGTTAAGTGGCATTGCTAGTCAGGGCTAGTATAGCAGCTACTGAAAGGCAGTTCAAGAATGATATGTCTACAGAGTCAGTTTGGGTTGAGGTCAGGAACAAGAAAGAAGCAGTCACTTTGTTGGGGGTTTTTTTACAGACCCCCTAATAGTTGCAGAGAAATGGAGGAGCAGATTGGGAGGCAGATACTGGAAAGGTGCAGAAGTCACAGGGCTGTAGTCATGGGTGACTTCAACTTTCCAAACATTGATTGGAAACATTTTAGTTGTAATAGTTTAGATGGTGCGGATTTTGTCCAGTGCGTTCAGGAAGGATTCCTGACACAGTATGTAGATAGACCAGCACGAGGAGAGGCCACTTTGGATGTGGTGCTTGGCAATGAACCGGGCCAAGACCTGTTGATAGGAGAGCATTTTGGCGGTAGCGATCATAACTCTTACTTTTACAATAGTCATGGGAAAGGATAGGTACATACATCAGGGTAAGGTTTATAATTGGGGGAAGGGTAATTACAATTCTGTTAGGCGAGAACTGGGTAACATAAAATGGAACAGATGCTGTCAGGGAAGAGCACTGTTGAAATGTGGAGATTGTTTAAGGAATGCATACTGTGTGTGCTCGATATGTTTGTCCCTAGCAGGCAGGGAAGATGCAGTCGAGTGAGGGAGCCATGGTTCTCAAGAGTGGTCGAAGGACTGGTTAAGAGGAAGAAGGATGCTTATATAAGGTTTAGGAAACAAGGAACGGAAAAGGCTCTAGAGGGATACAAGTTATCCAGGAAGGAGTTGAAGAAAGGGTTTAGGAGAGCTATAAGGGGGCATGAGAAAACCTTGGCAGATAGGATCAAGGAAAACTCCAAGGCTTTTTACACATACATGAGGAATAAGAGAATGACCAGAGAAAGGATAGGGCTGATCAAGGATTGTAAAGGGAATTTGTGCACGGAGCGTAAAGAGATAAGAATACTTTTCTTCGGTATTCACAACTGAGAGGGACCTAGTTGTAAAGGAGGACAGTATGAAACAGGCTGGTAGGCTAGAGGAGGTCGATGTTAGTAAGGAAAATGTACTAGGAATTTTGAGATAGATGGCCTGATGGGATTTATCCAAGGATTCTATGGGAAGCGACGGAAGAGATCGCAGGGCCATTGGCGATGATCTTTTCGTCCTCACTGTCCATGGGTATAGTGCTGGAAGATTGGAGAGAGGCAAACGTCATTCCCTTGTTCAAGAAAGGGAATAGGGATAACCCCAGAAATTACAGGCCAGTTAATCTTACGTCAGTGGTGGGCAAATTATTGAAAAGGGCTCTGAGAGATAGGATTTATGATCACTTGGAAAGGCACAGTTTAATTTGTGATAGTCAGCATGGATTTGTGAGGGGTACATCATGCCTCACAAACCTTATTGAATTCTTTGAAGAGGTGACCAAACACGTGGATGAAGGTAGAGCAGTGGATGCGGTATACATGGATTTAAGTAAGGCATTTGATAAGGTTCCCCATGGTAGGCTCATGCAGAAAGTAAGGAGGCATGGGATAGGGGGATATGTGGCAGTTTGGATTCAGAATTGGCTGACCCTTAGAAGACAAAGGATGGTAGTGAACGGAAAATATTCAACATGGTGCTCAGTTACGAGTGGTGTACCACAAGGATCTGTTCTGGGTCCTCTTCTATTTGTGATTTTTATAAATTATTTGGATGAAGGAGTGGAAGGGTGGATTAGTAAGTTCGCAGACGATACGAAGGTGGGTCACGTTGTGGACAGTGCGGAGGGCTGTTCTATATTACAAGGGGACATTGAAAGGATACAGAGCTGGGCTGAGAAGTGGCAGTTGGAGTTTAACCCTGAAAAGTGTGAGGTGATTCATTTTGGAAGGACAAACTTGAAAGCAGAATACAGGGTTAACGGAAAGGTTGGCAGTGTGGAGGAACAGAGGGATCTTGGGGTTCATGTCCACAGTTCCCTAAAAGCTGCCACCCAGGTGGATAGAGTTGTTAAGAAGGCGTATGGTGTGTTAGCTTTCATTAATAGAGGGATTGAGTTCAAGAGCCGTGAAGTTATGCTCCAGCTATACAAAAGCCTGGTTCGGCCACATCTGGTATATCGTGTCCAGTTCTGGTTGCCTCATTACAGGAAAGATGTGGAAGCATTGGAAAAGGTGCAGACGAGATTTACCAGGATGTTGCCTGGAATGGAGGGAAGGTCTTACGAGGAAAGGTTGAGAGAGCTAGGGCTTTTCTCTTTAGAACGACGAAGGATGAGAGGTGACTTGATAGAGGTGTACAAAATGATCAGAGGTATAGATAGAGTAGACAGACAGAGACTTTTTCCTCGGGTGGAGGTAGCTATTACGAGAGGGCATAGTTTTAAAGTGAGTGGAGGTAGATATAGGGTAGACGTCAGAGGTAGGTTCTTTACTCAGAGAGTGGTCGGGGTGTGGAATGCATTGCCGGAGTGGGTAATGGAGTCGGCCTCATTAGGGGCATTTAAGTGGCTATTAGATAGGCATATGGATGATAGTATAAGGTAGGGGTGGAGGTGAGATAGACCTTAGGATTAGGGTAAAAGTTCGGCACAACATCGTGGGCTGAAGGGCCTGTACTGTGCTGTACTGTTCTATGTTCTATGTTCTAGATGCAGCAAGAGCCAAATAACATTCAGGCTCTGGCTGATAAATGGCAAGTTGGGTGATCTTTGCAGATATATTCCCACATTTCTTCAATTTTAAACCATTTTAGTTTCAGGCATTATCATCAGATGATGGAATCAAGAATTGACAGTATATACCGTACCTCAACTGTAACAAATAAAATGTAGAATTCATGACAAACAATACTTCCTTTACCAGGATTTGAAAGATGTGACATTGTTGCCTATTGTACAGAACATGCCTGTAGAATGTTTAAAATGAATAAATTGCAAGATTAAACATAAGCTTTCGGTTCTGAAGAGTCAGATTAGTAATTCTGTTACTCTCTCCACAGATGTTTAATAGGAGAAATGGTAAATATTTACAGACTACAAACTAAAAGGCCAGTATGATTGCTTTTAAAATCAATCAATCTGAGAACTAAGTAATTAAATTAGGAGATCTCAGGCCAGGTGATGTGTTGTACCTGCATCATGTAGGAATTGGTGGACCCCGCTGCAATTCATGGCGACCACTTCTGTAGTAAGTGTTGGTTGCTTGTGGAATTCCAGCTGAGTTGATGAACTAGAATCTGAGCTTTGAATATTGCAACAAATCAGGGAGGGGGAAAGAGTTACCTGGATGCCGTGTTTCAGGAGACAGTGACATACCTTAGATTAAGGGAGGGTGTGACTGAGTGAGGCAGACAGAGATCCAGGAGATAATACAGAAGGACCCTCAGTCCTTAAGCTCACCTAACAGGTTTAGAGATTCTTGCTTCCTTTGTGGAGGAGAGTCGGGGCTGAAGGGAGGATGAGTAAACTGACCATAGCATCATGGCACAGACAGCCATTCAAGAGGGAGCAAGGAAAGAGAAATGTAGTTGCAATCAGGGATAGAATAGTCAAGGGAGGTCCGAAGGCTGTGTTGTCAGCTTGGTGTGCGGGTTCAGGATATCTCAGCTGGGCTGCAGAGAAACTTGGAATGGGAGTGGAAAGATCCAGTTGTCGTGGTCCATTTAGGTACTAATGATATAGGTAGAAAGAGAAAAGAGGTTCTGTTGAAGTAATCAGAGCAGTTAGGAGCCAAGTTAAAAAGCAGAACCAAAATGATGATAATTTCTGGATTACCATCTGAGCAACAAGCAAATTGGCACAGGGTCAACAAGAATAAGAGGTTAATGCATCGCTCAAAGATTGGTAAGGGAGAAAGAGCTTTGAATTCATGGGACATTGACAGCAGCACTGAGGAAGGAGGGAGCTGCTCCGATGGGATGGGATCCACCCGAATCATGCTGGGACCAAGCAACCTGGTAAATAACTAGTTGTGGATTGGGTTTTAAAACAAAAGCTGGGGCGTGGGTTCAGATGAATGAAAAATTAAGGAAAAAAGTTAAGGGGTGGAGAGCTCGGAAGATGCTATGAAAGTTTCCATGACAAGTAATAGGGCAGAGAGTATGGAAAGGATCATGACTCTAACTTCAGGCATGGCAGATAAGGGGACAACTATGAGAAGGGGTGGGGACAGTGAATGCAGGACTGAAGTGTTCTAATTAAATGTACACAATATACGTAACAAACTAAGCGAGCTTGTAGCGCAGATTGAAATTGGCAGATACAATACTGCGGATATCACAGAAATGTGGCTGCAAGGGGATCAAGGCTGGGAACTAAATATCCAAGGATACACATCCTATTGAAGGGGCAGGTTGATGGGCAGAGGGGACACATTGCCTTCTTACTAAGAAATTAAATTAAATCAATAGCAAGAAGTGATATCGAGTCAGAAAGTGTAGAATCTGTATGGGTAGAGTTGAGGAATGACACACGAAGACCGACCCTGATGGGAGTTGTGTGCAGCCCCATAGCAGTAGTCAGGATGTAGGGCAGAAAATAAACCAGGAGATGAGAAAGGTACTAGAAGGGAGGGAGGCAGGAAATGATTGGCCAGTTAGCCTGGCCTCAGTCATTGTTAAGATTTGAGAGTCCATTAGAAAAGAAAAGATTATGGAATACTTGAAAGTGCATAGTAAAGTAAGGCTGAATCGTTATGGCTTTGTCAAGGGGAGGTCATACCTGACAAATCTGTTAGAATCCTTTGAAGAGGTAATAAGCAAGTTAGTCAAAGGAGAGCCTGTGGACATGATCGGTTTGTATTTCCAGAAGGCCTTTGATAAGGTGCCACACAGGAGATGCTAAGAGCCCATGGTGTTAGGACAAAGTCAGAAATCACACGACACCAGGTTATAGTCGAACAGGTTTATTTGAAATCACAAGCTTTCGAAGCACTGCTCCTTCACCTGACAAAGGAGCAGAACTCCGAAAGCTTGTGATTTCAAATGAACCTGTTGGACTACAACCTGGTGTCATGTGACTTCTGACTTTGGTCACCCCTGTCCAACACCGGCACCTCCACATCATGATGTTAGGGGCAAGGTATTGGCATGGATAGAGGATTGGCTGGCTGGCAGATGGCAGAGGGTGGGGATATAGGGGTCTTTATCAGGATGGCAGCAGGTGACTATTGGAGATCCAGTGAGGTCAGTGCTGGGACCAGAACTATTCACATTGTGCATTAACAATCTGGTTGAAAGAACTGAGAGCATTGTTGCTAAGTTTGCAGATGATTCAAAAGATAGGTGGAGGGACATGTAGTATCAAGGAAGCGGGAAAACTGCAGAAGGACTTGGACAGGTGAGGAGAGTGGGCAAGAAGTGGCAAATGCAATACAATGTGGGAAAAAGTTTAGCAGGAAGAATAGAGAAATATGAATGGGGAAAAGCTTCAGAAATCTGAAGCTCAAGGGACTGGGCAGTCCTAGTTCAGATTCCCTGAAGGTTAATATGCAGGTTCATATGGCATGTAGAAAGGCAAATGCAATGATAGCATTCATTTCATGAGGACTAGAATGCTGAGGCTGTCTAAGGCTCTGGTCAGACCGCATTTAAAATATTGAGCGCATTTGTGGGTCCCATGTCTAATGAGCGATGCACTGGTGTTGGAGGGGGTCCAGAAGAGGTTTACAAGAATGATCCCTGGGATGAAAGCTTGTTGTGTGAGGAGAGGTTGAACATTCTGAGTCTGTACTTGATGAAGTTTAGAAGGATGAGTAGGGATCTGACTGAAACTTAGGGAATACCGAGAGGCCCAGGGAGAGTGATGTGGAGATGTTTCCAGTAGTAGGAGAGACTAGGACACAACAGCACAGCCTCAGATTGAAGAGACGACCCTTCAGAACTGAGATGAAGAGGAATTTCTTGAGCCAGAGGGTGGTTAATCTGTGGAACTCATTGCTGCAGAGGGCTGTGAAGGCCAAGTCATTGATGGCACTTAAGACAGTGACAGATAGGCTCTTAATTGCTAAGGGAATCAAGGGTTACGGGGAGAAGGCAGGAGAATGGGGTTGAAAAACATATCAACCATCATCGAATGGCGGAGCAGAATTGATGGGCTGTATGACCTAATTGTGCTCCTATATGGTCTTATGCTGTCAGACCTGCTGAGTTTCTCCAGCAATTTTTGTTTTCATCAAATGATTGAAGGAGTTGCACAAACATTTAGAAAAATGATATTATGTTCAGAACCAATAAAACCAGACAAACTGCAGAATATAATTTTATCAAGAATACATACAACAATATAAGCAAGAAGCATATTATTTCTAATATCACCAAGTGGACGAACACGTACTTGAGTTTTGGATTGCATACTGAAAGACTCAATGATATAGCAAGAAAGAAAACTCAAAAATTCCACTCTACCTTTCAACTAAGACTGAGCATATAACTCAAATAACATCTTGAATGGGTTCTTTTACAAACAGGACTCAAAACTGTGCATACTAAAATCCTGTTCGCAAAGGGATGCATTCCCAGAGAACGCCAAATTTGATGATTTTCAAACGGCAAAATTAGCCAACTACACATGCACACAGTACAAATTTACACTCGAGAAAATTGTGCAAGAATAAACACTGGATCCCAATGGGTTAAAAGGCACCCAGAATGTATTGTACAAATAAGCAAATTAGTGAAGGGGAACATGTAAATGTCGTGCAACTTTACAGTTTACTGGAAATAAATACTGTATCAGGAAATGAATGCAATTGACAAAACTGTATCTACCTCGGTCACTGTAATCATCCACTATGATGAGCTCCTTCAACAGAATATCAGGTGAGGTATCAAGAACACTGTGCACCGTCCTCAGGAGTGTTGACCAGGCCTCATTATAAAATGCTATTACTACTGACGTGGCTGGAAGGTTTCGATAATCGTATTTTTTCTCTCTGCACCTATAATATAAACATTAAAAACAGCATCATGTACAGTTGCATTAGAATTACAACATATTGAATACATTTGGCACATTTGTTGCACTTACTTTACACAATGTGAACATTTTGAAGACACGCACTTTCTCAGCAAAAACAAATCGTTACCATTCGTCCCTTTCCAAAAAAAGAGTGCGAAATACTTCAATATTTTTCTGAATACTTTTGGCTGAAAGAAATCTGTTCAAATGTAATAGCTAAACAATAGTACCTTATTAACCTTGAAGATAATTCAAAGGAATTCATAATTGTGAGTGCATTTATCATTTTCATTCAGTCATTTCTCTTATTTCTATCTCAATTCATTACATACAAACTGAATTCAGATTCTTAAAATTGCCATGATGTGATGAGAAGTCATCAGCCACTGGAGAGGTCCCAGAGGACTAACAAGTAACTAATGTTGTTCCCCTATTCAAGAAGGGAAATAGGGATAATCCAGGAAACTATGGATCAATGAGTCTCACATCGGTGGTTGGGAAGCTATTGGATAGAATTCTTAGGGATAGGTTTTACGCACATTTGGAAAAACATGGTCTAATTAGGGACAGTCAGCATTGTGCAGGGCAGGTCACGTCTTACTAACTTGATTGAATTTTTTGAAGAGACAACAAAGGTGATTGATGGAGGCAGAGCAGTGGATGTTGTTCACATGGATTTTCGTAAGCCTTTTGACAAAGTCCCCCATGGTCGGCTCATTCAAAAGATTAAGATGCATGGGATCCATGGTGAGTTGGCTGCGTGGGTTCAGAATTGGCTTGCCCATAGAGGGCAGAGGGTGGAAGGTTGTCTTTCAGGCTGGAGGTCTGTGACTAGTGTTCCACAAGGATTGTACTAGGACCTCTGCTGTTTGTGCTATTTATAAATGACTTGGATGAAAATGTAGATGTGTGGGTTAGTAAGTTTGCAGCTGATACAAAGATGGGTATCTTTGTGCATTGTGTAGAAGGTTGTGAAAGGATGCAGCAGGATATAGATCAGTTGCAGATGTGGGCAGAGAAATAGCAGATGGAGTTTAATCCGGCTAAGTGTGAGGTGCTGCACTTTGGGAGATCAAATGTTAAAATAAAATATACAGTCAATGGCAGGATGCCGAAAAGCATTGATGTTCAGAGGGATCTTGGGGTTCAAGTCCATAGCACCCTGAAAGTAGCCACACAAATAGATAGGATAGTAAAGGCGGCGTATGGCATGCTTGCCTTTATTGGTTGGGAAACTGAGTACAAGTGTCAGGATGTCATGTTGCAGCTTTATAAGACTTTGATTAGGCCACACTTAGAGTATGGTGTTCAATTCTGGTCTCCACATTACAGGAAGGATATGGAGGCTCTCGAGAGGGTGCAGAAGAGGTGTACCAGGATGCTGCCTGGATTATAGGGTTTGACCTATAAGGAGAGACTAGAAAAACTCAGGTTCTTTTCTCCAGAGCAGTGAAGGCTGAAGCAAGACTTGATAGAAGTCTATAAAATTATGAGATGCATAGACAGTGTTGATGGTCAGAATCTGGTCTTCCGGAGTTGAAATGTCTAATACTAGGGAGCATGCATTTAAGGTGAGATGGGGAAAGTTCAAAAGAAATGTGGGGGACAAGTTTTTTTTGTACAGGGAGTGGTAAGAGTCTGGAACATGCTGCCAGAGGTAGTGGAGGAGGCAGTTATGATAACGACATTTAAGACACTTTTAGATAAGCACATGAATATGCAAGGAATGGAGGGATATGGACCAAGGGTAGGCAGAAAAGATTAGTTTAATTTTGTGTCACGTTCGGCACAACATCTTGTGCTGTACAGTTCTATGCTCTAACTCACATTGTCTCACTTATTAGTCCAGGCATCAGAATATATAGCCACTCTGCTATCATACATTCAAGCACAGATTTTTAAAATCTTAAGCTATTTTATCCCAAATGTAGTCGAGCCAAACAAACAAGGAATTTAGTTTTGTTCTGCATAAATTTAGTGTCCTGAATTTTGTCTGCACTGCTAGCACTGAAGAAATCTGTGAACAAAGATCGAGTGAACTATATGGTGTGACTTATCTTTCCCAATGTCTACCTTAGTTCTGGAGCCAGCTTTTGAGAATCTCTGGAATCATACCACTGTGAAGTCATCAAATAGGCTAAGCTGCCAATCACATTGAATAATTCACACAAATAGCAAAACTTGAAGTAAAATGTAATGAAGTAGCATGCAAGCCTCAACATTGACTTTTGTAATTTTACACAATGTTAGATAAAGATAGAGAAATAATTAGGAGTAAAATAAAAACTGAAATATCAAACCTTAAAAGAAATTGCTTTTACATCTGTGGTCTTTTTTTTACCAGAGCACGGGATGGAGAAATGTGGTACTCTACAAATTAGATTTCTGGGCCAGAAAGGTTAATCAACAGTGATTATGCATTAGTATATCATTAATAAGATCCACCAAATCCGAGAATTCTAAGAGTGGGAACTTATGTTCAGTGATATCTAATTGATTTCTATCTTCAACAGCAAATCCTACGGGAGTCACTGACAGTGACTTCAATTTTCTGCATTGAACTGGGTATGTGCAAAAGCCTGAAGTTGCCGCAAGTTTCACAGTATTAATGAAGACTGTGTACAGTTTTGCAACAACACAAAGTTAAAATCCAGTTCATTATCTCAACCAGTCACTTACCCCAACAATATCCAAGCAATGAGAAAATACAATGACAAAAAAGTCCTTTGTGGTAAAACCTTCACCTTTGACTTTAAAGTGACTGAAGCCATTTAAATTCAGGATGTCAATCTATATGATTTGATATTTAATGACTGCATACCACAAATTACATTTACATGCTCCTAACAGCATAGCAATCTCTATACTACAGAGGATTCACAACATGAAAACCTTGTCTATTTGAGAGTTAGTGGCGTTGTACAGGGGGGTTGGCACAGATTTCTGTCCATTTCTGGCCGATTTCAACATTGCATTTTGTATGTTCTACTTCTGGTTTGAGAAACTTGTTTAACTGAACTAACAGAATGAGTGCTCCCATAAAATTTCCCTGAACTACAGAGTGTCTGATCCTAGTAAAAGCCCCTTCCAAACTCACAACCACTTCCATCTAGGAGGACAAGGGCAGCAGATACATGGGAGCACCACCACCTACAAGTTCCCCTCAAAGTCATTCTAATTTGGAAATATATCGCCATTCCTTCATGTTACTGGGTGAAAATTCTGAAATTCCCTTCCCTAAGGGCTATGTGGATCAACCTGCAGCATATGGACTGCAGCAGTTCAAGGCGGCAGCTCACTACCACCTTCTCAAGGCAATTGGTAAAGGGCAAACCAGTGACACCCACATACCACAGGTGAAAAAAAAATCTAGTTCTGACACCCACACCAAGCTCATGAAGTTCAATCAGAGACAGTAAGAACTGCCGATGCTGGAGTCAGAGATAACAGTGTAGAGCTGGAGGAATACAGCAGTTTCTGAAGAAGAATCCCGACCTGAAGCATCAGCTTTCCTGCTCCTCTGATGCTGCCTGATCTGCTGTGTTCCTCCAGCTCTACACTGTGTTATCTCATGCTGTTCAATGTTACTTTCCCCAAATCATTCAGTTGCTCAGAATTCAGCCTCAATACTTTTAAGCTGAAATACTTTATCTTTGTTGCGTCTGACCCCACCATTACGAGGTATACAAAGTATAAAGTCATAGACAGATTCACATAGCAAAGGTCTATTCATTGTAGCTGTCTCAGTTAAATCCCAAAAATAAAGAACATTGGCTTTATGCTTTTTTATAAAAAGCAGAAATCAATTCAAATCCATTTGAGTTTCAGGTGAAAATTAAAGTGTAGAAATACCACTTTCCCCAGTGCTACCATTTTCTAGCACTAACACTCCATTGAGCAAGAGAACACTCCCAGAGCTTTCACACCCAAGAAAATTGCTTTTTCAATGAGAACAAGGTCATCCACTTCATTGGCAGTGGCGTCAGAACTCTCAAACTATCATGAACTCAGTCTCCCACCACACCAAAACTAAAACTGCCTCTCAATTTCAAACCCAAAATAACTGCAAACTTCCATATCCTAAGACTATTCTTCCCAACAACCCTCCAAATTCACATCAAAATCTCTCCATGAACAATACTTCCAACTGCCTTCCACTTGAAAAAGATTCTGGGCTTTACAATAATTATGTATTATACACAAATAAACAGGTTAATCAATTTACACAAAAATAAGCACTTTTACACTGTAAAAGCTTGACACTCAGTAATTTACCAAAAACAAAATGGCACAGACACATTTTACATCCATACTCTGGATAATATTGTCCTCAAACCACCTTAAAGGTTAGAATTTCATAATTTATAATTTCTTCCTTGATCTGAAATTAATGGTTTTTACAATCCTTCAGAGTTAGTAATTTAGCCCCAACACTGAAAACAAAAACATCTCTCTGCACTGCCATTACTACAAAGATTGTAGACAACAATATTACTAGTTCTTTCGCTAAGGAAGCCTATTTGCTGTTTTAAGATCTCACCTTTCAACTTGTTCATCTCAAATCAACATGGTCTGAAACCTTTTAACTAAGTCCAAGTTTGCTTTAATTGCATTTATTCAATTTTCTGCAGTTAAATTTTAATTTATAACATTATCAAAAATGAAACATTCATAAGATTACATAAAATACATGGTCTACAAATGATCAATATGACTGAAGACTCAGTGGCACTAATAAAAATTGGAGCAGGATTACATAGTAAATATTGCATAAACCAAACCAATGGCACAATCTCAACTTCTAAAGAAAACATCAATGGTCACTGTTTCCTCTTTGGCAATTGAATGCAGCAGTCAGCTATTTATTTATGAAAAAGTTTGAAGTGCTTCCCGTTTTCTCTGTGTTCTGCAAACAAAAATCAGGTTCTATCATCAAGAAATCTGCAAGGTGAAATGCATCTGATTGGTCATTTCTCCTTGGTGTCTGTCGGTTAAAGTTTGATTCTTCTTACAGTTTTATTAGTTGTTTTCCACTCATAGCTGGTCTTCAAAGCAGAACTAAATTATCAATATTCTATGGCAAATTGCACATTCAGTAAGATTCAACTTACCATCACTCAATCCCTACTATCAACATCCTGTGGGTCACCACTGGCCAGAAACTGAACTGAATTAACCACATAAGCACCGTGACAAAAGAAGCAGGCCAGAGGCAAGGAATCCTACAGCAAGTAACTCACTTTTTAACTCCCCATTGCCTGTCCACCATCTACAATTGGCATGGATAGAGAATTGGTTGACCAGTAGAAAGCAAAGAGTAGGGGTAAATGGGTGTTTTTCTGGTTGGCGGTCAGTGGTTAGTGGTGTGCCTCAGGGATCAGTGTTGGGACCGCAATTGTTTACAATTTACATAGATGATTTGGAGTTGGGGACTAAGTGTGGTGTGTCAAAATTTGCAGATGACACTAAGGTGAGTGGTAGAGCAAAGTGTGCAAAAGACACTGAAAGTCTGCAGAGGGATATAGATAGTCTAAGTGAGTGGGCAAAGGTCTGGCAGATGGAGTACAATGTTGATAAGTGTGAGGTCATCCATTTTGGTAGGAATAACAGCAAAATGGACTATGTTTTAAATGGTAAAAAATTGTGGCACGCTGCTGTGCAGAGGGACTTGGGTGTCCTTGTGCATGAATCGCTAAAAGTAGGATTGCAGGTGCAGCAGGTAATTAAAAAGGCAAATGGAATTTTGTCTGTCATTGCTCGAGGGATGGAGTTAAAAAACAGGGAGGCTATGCTGCAGCTGTATAGAGTCCTGGTGAGGCCACACCTGGAGTACTGTGTGCAGTTTTGGTCTCCTTACTTGAGAAGAGATATACTAGCACTGGAGGGGGTGCAGAGGAGATTCACTCGGTTGATTCCAGAGTTGAGAGGGTTGGATTATGAGGAGAGACTGAGTGGACTGGGATTATACTCATTGGAATTCAGAAGAATGAGGGGAGATCTTATAGAAACATATAAGATTATAAGGGAATAGATAAAGTGGAGGCAGGGAGGTTGTTTCCGCTAGCAGATGAAACTAGGACTAGAGGGCATTGCCTCAAAATAAAGGGAAGCAGATGCAGGACTGAGGTCAGGAGGAACTTCTTCACCCAAAAAGTTGTGAATTGTGGAATTCCCTGCCCAGTGAAGCAGTTGAAGCTACCTCGCTGAATGTTTTTAAGGCAAGGCTAGACAAATTTTTGAAAAGTAAAGGAATCAACGATTACGGTGAGTGGGCGGGTAAGTGGAGCTGAGTCTCAAATGGAACAGCCATGATCTTATTAAATGGCGGGGCAGGCTCGAGGGGCCAGATGGCCTACTCCTGCTCCTAGTTCTTATGTTCTTATGTACAAAGCACAAGGCAGGAGTATGATTGAATACCCCACCTCTCACCTGGAGGAGTGCAGTTCCAACAATACTAAAGAAACTTATTACCATCCAGGGCAATGCAGCTTGCTTGTTTGACACCACATCCACAAACATTCACCCTCTCCACTACCAGTGCACAGTAGCAGCAGAGTGCATCCTATCAAGGATACACTGCAGAAATTCACCAAAACTCCTCAGACAGCTCTTCAAAATCCATGACCACTACCATCTGGAAAGACAAGGGCAGCAGATACATGGGGACACTACCAACTGCAAATTTCTCTCTAAGCCACACATCATCCTGACTTGGAAATATATCGCCATTCCTTCACTGTTGCTGAGTCAAAAATCCTATGGCTCCCTCATAAGAGCATTGTGGATGCACCTCCATCAAATGGACCACATAGCCCAAAAACGTAGCTCACCATCATGTTCTCAAGGACAATTAGGGAAGGGTAATATATTCGGACCCAGTTAGTAAAGCCTACATTCCCTGAATAATACTTTTAAAAACTGAGGAATGCGTTGCCAGATAAATGAAATAAAATCATGAGTTTGATTTTGAGATTACACTGTTCCCACTTCTACAGTTCAAAGGCAGGCCATTGGCACATCATACCAGAGTCAGCTCTTTCAAAGAGCTTTAAGTTCTTCTGGGAGGGTTCTTGTGTATCACTTGAACATAGAATACATTGTTGCATTTAATAATGCCAAGTGGGACAGTGCAGATAAATAAACAACTTCTGCCAGTTTGGGGCATATCAGAAAAGGGGACACAGTCTGAATTTTAAGAGCCTAACCTCCAAAAGTGAAAATGGGAGACAGTTCCACAGGCACACACAGGGTGCCAGAAGTTTTGAACTTTCCTCCACAAATAGCAATTCATGTTAGATCCATTGATAGTTCTAAACCTGAAATTTCCATGATCTAATTTAATAGTGGAACAAGGTTAAGAGAATAAATCACTTACCCCTGTTAGTGTGGAGATTATTACTCGAAAGGTACAAGTGTAGCTGGGTAAAGGATCAAGGGGATCTCAGATTACAAATACAACAACCACTAAAGGTTACATCACAGACTATCAAGATAATTAAAAAATGCATGCCACACATTAAGATTTGTTTCCAAATGGATGGAATTTCAAAGTAGGGAGGTTATGCTAGGCCTGTTTCCATCCCTGGTTAAACAGCAGTTAAAAGTACGTACAGTTTCTGGTTGCCATATCAATAAAAGGATGTGGAGCACCGGAAAGGGTACAGACAAGATTTACAAGGACAATAGCAGAAATGCATGGGTAAAATAACAGGAAAAGACTAACAGGACAGCATTCTTTTCTCTTGGAAAAAGACCAAAGAATGATCTAATACAATCATGAAAGGTTTTGATAAGATCCCATACAATGAGAATGTTTCTTCTTGTGGGAAACAGCTTTAAGTAATGTCCTATAAAAAAGAAAATCTGCCATCACTGCTCCAGACCACAGCAGTGTGGGTGACTTTAACTGCCCTCTAGGCAATAAGGGATGGGCAATACATTCTGGACTATACAGCAAAGCTACATCCCAAGAATGAAGTTAAAAGAAAAGGCCATCAATAGAAAGGTTTCTCACCAAGAGATCTAAAAGGAAATGAAAATGCAACTTTATTACCCAAAGAGTGGTTATGACATCAAACCCACTGGGGTGGGGAGAGAAGTGGTTGAACTAAATAATATTTATGCAGTTAAGGGGAACCGAGCAAACCATTTCAATGGTATGGTTACAACAGTAGACTTGAATGAGAAACATCAGAAGACTACCTGAATAGAACATAAACACAAGTACAGACTGGTTGGACGAAATGCTTATTTCTGTGTTATGTACCCTATGGTCTTTACAGTGATCTTTAAGATCTTCATTGTACCTAGGTACATGTGACAATATATTAATTAAATAAATAGATACCCAAGATAGCTCAGGAAACACCGCACTACACTATTAAATTCTTTTTGCTTTCTTTCAGGGGAATTCAGTCATGCTATTAAATAGAGACTTAAATTAGCAGTATTCCTCTTATACTATTAGCAGCAATCCTCTCAGAAGACAAGTTATTTTAGGACAGAGCTTCCAAACTTGTTTTTTTTTGGGGGGGGTGGTGCAGGACCCCAAGTGGCAGTAACTGCCACTATAACAGGTGTGCCTCTTATTTAGCATGCCACCATTACCACCCACCTCAAACTCCCAAATCTTCCAACACACCTTCCAATTCTCACCAAGGGCTCATGGCAAGCTTCAAGCTTCAAAGTAGGGTCACGATGGAAAAATATTTGTGAAGTCCTGTTTCAAGGGACAGAAGAATTCCCATTAGCAGCTACACTGTGCACAATGATCTTGTACAGCAGATTCCTTATTTTGTAAAGTGCGCAAAGTAATTAAAGGCAAAAGGAAGTTACGCTTTGCAAGTTCAACACTTAAGACATACTCAGTATGTCCATCAAATTTACAATGAGAAGGCTTTCAGCTGTTAACTCCCTTTGCCAAAGTTCATTTTCTTAAACTTGTAGACTTCTAATAGTACATTCACTAAACTGAACATTCTTTTTTGAATATTTGTTTTTCTCTGAAGAAAATCTTAACTCAGAGACAGTATAAACAGAAATTGTACAAGGGACCAGGGAGGTTGGTCCACACAAATGGTACTTTTTAAAATCAAAGCCACTGCACATGCAGTCAGATTAACCAGGTTCAAGAGTAAAAGGCCCTCCTTTGGAGGGAAATTACAGTGAAGAGTTTTTATTTTGTTTACGCCATACTCTTTTCGATAATTAAAGTGACTGGGCTGGCAAGTTAAAAGAGCACTACTGCCCTCCAGTGTTATATAGAGAGATTAGTAAATATCAAGCATTCTGGAACAGCAAAGTTAGAAGAATTAGAGACAAATTTGCATATTTGTTAGGAAAACCAACTGATGATTAAATTGCTAAGCCCGGGTTTCAAAAACCTTTCATAACAAGTGCACCATCTACTTAAGAATGTAAACGAAGAAAATGTACAAGGCAAAGAAAATTCTCAGTTTAAGTAGATTGTGATTTTTCTTCGTAGTATCAAAACTAAGTGGCCAAAAGAGCAAAATGACTTGTTAAAGGTTTACTAAATGCAGGACCATGAATAATTAGTTTATTGTATTGCCTTACAAGGCAAAAGCACTTCAAAAATAATAGAAAATATAAATTGATAGATTAGCAGAAAACATACTGGTTCTTTCAGCCCACCTGAAACAAGCTACTTAAGAAAAAGGAACAGGAATAGCCAATTGCGGCCCTTCAAGCCTTCTCCAACTGTTCACATACACACGGTTGAACTTCTGAACTTATTTTATTCACTTGTGGAACGTGGGCATCACTGGCTGGCCAGTATTTATTGCCTGTCCCTATTTGCCCTTGAGAAGGTGATGAAGAGCTGCTTTCTTGAACTACTGCAGGTCATGTGGCATAGATTGTCCCATATTGCCTGTTAAGGAAGGAATTGCAGAGAGTAACAGTGAAGGAATGGCAATATATTCCAAGTTAAGATGGCTTTGAAGGGAAACATACCCTCATGTACCAGGTGCACTTATTCTTCTGGATAAAAGTGGTCATGGGTTTGGAAGCTGCTCAGGATCTTTGGAGAATTCCTGCAGTGCATCTTGTAGACAGTAGCAGCACTGTGTACTGAGTATCAGTGGAAGCAGTGAATGGGTGTGGATTTGGTGCCAATTAAGTGGGCTCCTTTGTCCTGGAGGGTCTTAAACTTCTTGAGTGTTGTTGGAGCTGCACTCAGCCAGGCAGGTGGGGAGTATTCCATTATATTTGTGCCTTACGGCTGGTGGGCAACTTTGGGGACTCAGGCAATGAGTTACTCATTGTAGCATTCCTAGCCTCGAACCTGCTCTTCTAGCCACTATATATGGTGAGCCCAGCTCAGTTTCTGGTTAATGGTAACCCCCTGGGATGCTGATAGTGAGGAATTCAGTGATGGTAACACGGATTGAATTTCTAGGGACAGAGTTTAGATTGTCTCTTATTGGAGATAGTCATTGCCTGGCATGTGTGTGGTGCAAATGTTACTTGCCTCTTGTCAACCCAAGCCTGGATATTGTCCAAATTTTGTTACATTTGAATGTGGACTTCTTCAGTATCTGAGGAGTCATAAACGATGCTGAAAATTATGAAGTGGCAAGCATCGACACTTGTGATTTTCCAAAGGACTCCACTTTTACAGCTGCTGTCCTTATCCCTCGATCCCAAGAGAGATCAAAAATTTGTCTCAAACACAACCCTCTAGCATACAGAATTCTGAGAGCTCACAGCCCCAAGTGAAGAAAATCTTCCTCATCTCATCCCTGAATTCATTCATAAAATGAGGGCATCACTGAATAGACAGTATTTATTGCCCATCCTTAATTGCCCTGAGGGCAGTTAAAAGTCAACCAGATTGCTCGTGGATCAGGAGTCATATGTACGCCAGACAAGGTAAGGACAGTAGTTTCCTTCCCTAAAGGACATTAGTGAACCAGATGGGGTTTTCTGACAATCAAAAATAGTCATCCTTAGACTTAATTTGAGATTTTTTTTTTACAAATATTGAATTCAAATTTCATCAAGTGCCATGGCAGCATTCGAACCCAGGTCTCCACAACATTATCTGGATCTCTGGATAAACAGTCCAATAATACCACTGGGCCATCACCTTCCCCCAGTTATCTACTCATTAGCTTGAAGTAATGATGTCATGCTGCAGATTCCCTGGCCAGGGAAAGTAAACCCTCAGTCTCTACCCTGTCAAACCCCTTATGAATCCTGTACATGCCTATGAGATCACCTTTCACTATTCTAAATCCCAGAAAGCATTAAACCACTGATCAATCACACTACCCCACCGTACCTGCATCCACCTATCACCATCTCACCTACCTTCCCCCAGCCCCACCCCTCCTCCCTCTATTTCCCAACTTCCTTCCCCCTCCCCACTTCTGATGAAG
>NC_063333.1:68022153-68033679 GCF_021869965.1 Rhincodon typus | reverse complement strand
CCCCCCACCGCATCCCAAAACCAGTCCAGCTCGTCCCTGCCTCCCTAACCTGTTCTTCCTCCCACCTATCCCCTCCTCCCACCTCAAGCTGCACCTCCATCTCCTACCGACCAACCTCATCCCGCCCCCTTGACCTGTCCGTCCTCCCTGGACTGACCTATCCCCTTCCTAACTCCCTACCTACACTCACCTTTACTGGCTCCATCCCCGCCTCTTCGACCTGTTTGTTTCCTCTCCACCTATCCTCTCCTCTATCCCTCTTCTATCCGCCTCCCACTCTCTCCCTATTTATTTCACAACCCCCTTCCCCTCCCCCTTTTCTGATGAAGGGTCTAGGCCCGAAACGTCAGCCTCTCTGCTCCTATGCTGCTGCTTGGCCTGCTGTGTTCATCCGGCCCTGCACCTTGTTGTCTCGGATTCTCCAGCATCTGCAGTTCCTACTATCTCTGATTAAATATAAAGATATGTATTAAAATTAGCATTACCCCATTCCATTTGATCGGCAGCCATCGCTGACTGGACGTGTCCCACTGAAAGCTAAATGTTCAACCTTCACATACTTCAAGCTGTTCAGAGCTTCAATTAGAATTAGAATCTGAATCCCTACAGTGTGGAAACAGGCTATTCAGCCCAACAACTCAATACTGACCCTTGGAAGAGCATCCCACCCAGACCCATTCTCCTACCCCATCCCTGCAATCCTCCACAGCCAATGTACTTAACCTACACATCCCTGAACACTATGGGTAATTTAGCATGGCCAATCTACCCCCTAACTTGCACATCTTTGGACTGTAGGAGGAAACCAGAACACCCAGAGGAAACCCACACAGACACAAAGAGAAGGTGCAAACTACACACAGACAGTCACCCAAGGGTGGAATCGAACCTGTGTCCCTGGCATCATGAGGCAGCAGTGCTAACCACTGAGCCACAGTGCTGCCCCATTGCAGGTTGGCCTTGTTTAGGCTAACATTTCTCTCCAGAGATAGGAGGTTTGTGAACATAAGCCTCTGCGTAGAATTCATCTCACTGCACTTTTTCTGCCACTTCATGCAGGGTTTGATCTATTCTGAGATTTGCCACTGCTGTGGAGTTATCATTTGTGTTCTGCAGGTCTCACCTCATTATGTAAATCATCCCATCCTTGGCATTTTCATTGTTAACAGATAAAGTGGCTGGAAATTGTCTCACTGCCCCCTCACCAAATAGTTTTGTCAAGTTTCTGTCCAATATATAATAGGTATTCTCAAGCATTTGTGGACCTTCTCCATAATTTGATGAGCTGTAGAAATACTACTGCCAGACTATTTAATGTTGCATTAAAGCAAATCAATAAGTAACTCACTCAAATGTTACCACTGTAATGATTATTGGCACCTAGGCTCATTTGGCAAGGCTTCTGCCTGAGTCAGAAAGGTCCTGGAGTTATGCTTCAATCCAGAAATTCAGTTCATAATCTCAGCTGACACTTTAGTGCAGTACAGAGGAAGTGCTGCTTTATTGCTGCTGCCAATATTTTGTCTGTCCATTCAGATAAAAATTTTAAAAAACCATAGTATGATTTTAAAAAGGAGAGTAAAGTTCTTTCCACAACCAGCACCACCAAAACCAATAGCTACATTTGTTTAAAATTAGGATTTACCTTTTTTAGGACCAAGATGAGGAGTTTTTGTTGGTGTCAGAGGTTGTGAAACTTTGGAACTCTGTGCATCAGAAGGCAGTGGAGGTGGGGTCTGTGAATACTTTCCGAGCAGAGTGAGATAGATTACTGTCAGGCAAAGTAATCAAAGGTTACTTGGGGTCAGATGGGAATATGGAATTCGAAACACAGACAGATCAGCCATGATCTTATTGAATGGTGAAGCAAGCTTAAGGAGCCAAATGGTCTACTCCTGCTTCTAGTTTGCATATTCAGACACACATATTATAGGTGCATGGTATTTTTATAGAGTTGGCCCACTCCTCGAAAGTGATTTGTTTTCACCTTTCAAATTCCCAATAGCTAGACAAACACTGTGGAATTGCTGGGAACTTGCCTCTGGGACCAAGTCTTAAAGCTGAAGCATTTGCAGCAATCTTTAGCAAGAAGTGCCAAGTGGGTGATCCATTTCAGCCTCCTCCGGTGGTCCCCAACATTACAGATACAAGTCTTCAGCCAATTTGATTCATTGCACGTGCTATCAAGATATAGTTGGAGACACTGGATACTTCAAAAACTATGGGTCCTGACAATATTCTGGTAAAAGTTCTAAAGACATGTGCTCCAGAACTTACTGCTCCCCTGACCAAGCTCTACCAGTACAGTTATAACACTGGTATCTACCTGATAATGTGGAAAATTGCCCAGGTATGTCCTTTACACCAAAAGCAGGACAAATCCAAACCAGCCATTTACCGCCCCATCTGTCATCAGTAAAGTGATGGAAGGTGTCATCAACAGTGCTATCAAGCAACACCTGCTCAGCAATAACCTGCTCGGTGACGCCCAGTTTGGGTTCTGCCAGAGCCACTCAGCTCCTGACCTCATAACAGCCTTGGTTCAAACATAGACAAAAGAGCTGAATTCCAGAGGTGAGGTGAAAGTGACAGCCCTTGACATCAAGGCTGCTTTCAACTGAGTGTGACATCAAAAATCCCAAGCCAAACTGGAATCAATGGTTATCAGAGTGCAAATTCTCCGGTGTTTGGAGTCATGCCTGGCACATAGGAAGATGGACGTGGTTGTTGGAGGCCAGTCATCTCAGCTCCAGGACATCCCTGCAGGAATTCCTCAGGGTAGTGTCCTCAGCCCAAACATCTTCAGCTGCTTCATCAATGACCTTCCCTCCATCATAAGGTCAGAAGTGGGGATGTTCGCCGATGATTGCACCATTTGCAACTCTTCAGATACTGAAGAAGTTCATGTTCAAATGCAACAAGGTCTGGACAATATCCAGGCTGACAGATGGCAAGTAACATCCGTGCTACACAAGTGCCAAGCAATGACCTTCTCCAACAAGACACGATCTAACCACTGCCCCTTAACATTCAATGGTATTACCATCACGGAATCCACCACTATCAACATCCTTGGAGTTGCCATTGACCAGAAACTCAACAGGACTTGCCATATAAACACAATGGCTACTAGAGCAGGTCAGAAGATAGAATACTGTGGCAAGTGACTTACTTCCTGATTCCCCAGAGACTGTCCACCATCTACAAGGCACAAGTCAGGAGTATGATGGAATATTCCCCACTTGCCTGGATGAGTGCAGCTCCAACAACACTCAAGAAGCTTGACACCATCCAAGACAAAGCAGCCCGCTTGATTGGCACTTCATCCACAAGCATCCACTCCCTCCACCACTGATGCTCAGTAGCAGAAGTGTGTATCATCTACAAGATGCACTGCAGAAATTCACCAAAGATCCTCAGACAGCACCTTTCAAACCCATGACCACTGCCATCTAGAAAGACAAGGGCAGCAGATACATGGGAACACCACCACCTTCAAGCTCCCCTCCAAGCTACTCACCATCTTGACTGAAAATATATTACTGTTCCATCACTGCTGCTGGGTCAAAATCCTGGAAATCCCTCCTTAAGGAGATTGTGGGTCAACGCACAGCAGGTGGACTGCAGCGGTTCAAGAAGGCAGCTCACCGTCACCTTCTCAAGGGCAACTAGGGACGGGCAATAAATGCTGGCCAGCCAGTGATGACTACGTCCCACAAGTGACTAAAGAAAACACCTAGGTACTGAACCATGGTAGGGGAAAGTCTTTGTAGAAGCCGAATAAAGCATGGCAGAAGGCTCATGGCAGAGTGTGCAGTTCACAAAAAAATGCAATCAGTTGGCCACAGTAAATAAAGTATGACAGGAACAAAAGTACTTACAGAGATAGGGAAGAAGCAAACATTCGAAATATACACTGATGGCAAGCGCACAAAGGAATTGCGCATATTTCAAACTATGAAGGAACAGCATTGATAGAACCTCATGCGCACCAGTTTTGTAGACATTCATGGATGCAGAGAGAAAGATCACAGGAACGTTGCAGTGGCAGCACAGAAAATTAAACACAAAGCACCAGAGTCTACAGCTGGCCCAGTAGTAGGAGACTCAAAGGGGTAGGATGAACACTTCCTGTGAGACATGACTGGTCTCCAGCAATAAGTTGTCTGCCTTGATGGTATAGAATTTTTGTCATGCAAATATTAAAGTAAATGTCAGAAAAAAAAGCATTGATTTGCAGATACTTGAGAAAATATATCGTCCTTTTAGATGATGCGCCATGGTTGAGGCCAGCAATCCTTACACCATCCTCCATCAGACTTTGGAGTTTGGGAATTGAAGAGGAAGGGACCAGATGCACGTTACACTTTGCTACAGTGGAAATGATCTTGTGGAGCCCTTGTGTGTAATTCCTAATTATTACAATTTCCTATTTAATTCAGCTGCTGTATAACTTTCGATATTTGTCTTATAACAAATGCCGAAGACATTTCATTTCAAACATTACAGAAAGGTAGGACTGACCCTCCATTTCTGTCAAAATAGAAACTGGAAACTGGAGAGAAAGGAGGACCCATAGAAGGTAACAGCCAGCCACCAAATGGGCATTCTGTCCCGTGGTCTGTTTGTTCAAAACATAGATACAGAGAAGGAAACAAGCACACGAGTCATTCATCTACTTAAATTCAATACTTTAGACCTTCCAGTACTTATGCTTCAGAGGACACTGTTCCTTAAAGCACAACTGTCTCTTTCAATGACAAAAGATCCCTTCTTGAAGAAGATTAAGAAGTAATAAAGTTATCTACTTACATCATAAATCTTGCCCAGGAGGAGCAGCAACAGCAACAGCAATTAGATGAGTAAATTTCTCCCAGAGCAGACAGCTTTCACTGCTGTGAAGCAAGAAAGTAACCTTTCACTAGTTCAATCAATAACGAAAACAAGTAAAGCTGTAGAAATCTCTACAGCCGGTAAAGTGGCTGCAGAATCTGAGATGTCAAGTATTGTAAGGTGTATGATGATGTGTTATCAGAAAGGTTAAATTAGAATATAATGCACAGTATATCGAAAACTTAGACATTTTGGAAAGAACACATTGCA
Organism: Rhincodon typus; assembly: GCF_021869965.1. Classification (NCBI taxonomy): domain Eukaryota; kingdom Metazoa; phylum Chordata; class Chondrichthyes; order Orectolobiformes; family Rhincodontidae; genus Rhincodon; species Rhincodon typus. The sequence goes on along the minus strand of NC_063333.1, from coordinate 68,028,576 downwards.
AAGCAATTGTGATTGTATGCAAAGGAAAGTATTACACAGGCAAAGAACACAAGCTGCATAACTGGAGTCACTGGATCTATGATATTAGAGGGATGGCACATGACCCAGAATATCGGTGCCACCTCAGTTCCACCAGGCAGTAGATACAAAAGTTTGAGAACTCGTACCAACAGATTGAAGCACAGCTTCTTCTCTGCTGCTATCAGAATTATGGTCAGGCCTCTCATATATTAGCGTTGATCTTTCTCTACACCTTCTCTGTAGGTGTAACACTATATTCTGCATTTTGTTCTAGTACCCTGAAGTACTTATATAAGGTATGATTTGTCTGGTTAACATGCAAAACAATACTTCTCACTGGATCTCGGTACATGCAACAATAATAAATAAAACAAAAAATAAGTGAAACAAATCCAGTATTGCAAATGGATTTGAACAGTGTCAGAGAGACAGCCTGCCCCAACAGCAACATTTTTTTTCCCCCTTTTTTCCCTGGAAGATTGCCTGGGCTAGAGAGTTTTAGTCATGAAGAGAAATTGGATAGACTGGGATTATTTTCCTTGGAGTGGGGGAGATTGAGGATTGGATAAGATTGAGATATGTAAAACTATAAGAGGCATAGCTAGGGTAGACAGGAAGGAACATTTCCCCAGGGTGGAAGGATCAATGACCACAGAAATAGGTTTATAGTAAGGGATAAGAAGTTTAGAGGAGATGTGAAGAAAAATGTTTTTTCAGGCGAGGGTGATGGAAAACTAGAGCTCATTTCCTGTAGGGTGGTAGAGGTAGAAGTGTTCAGAACATTAAAGTAGCATTTAGATGTATACTTGTGATGCCATGGTACGCAGGGCTGATGGCACACTGTTGGAAAGTGGGATTTGACTAGTCAGGTACCTGTTTCTGTCCAGTGCAGACCCAATGCGCTGAAGGATCTTTCTTCCATGCTTAGACCACTATGACTCTATAATTCCATGACTTTCGCTCTGAAACTCTTCCCATCAAAGTTTGAGTTGTAAACCTAATGGAAAACAGTGGAGGGTTCATAAAAAAGAGAATTTTAAATTTGAACCACAGACAGCAGAAAAGTGAATTCAACCAGCCATGTCTGATCCAAAAATACATCTCAATGCCAAGCATATGTGTACAAAGTGAATTCTGCTACAGTTCAACATTTGGACAATCTTTGGATAATTCAATTCTAGATTTTATATAGTCTGATACATCAACTCCCTTCTTAAAGTCAAAAAAATTTGTAATAGTGATGGAGAGGGAAATAAACCAGTTCACCACTCCTATCTTGGTCAAAGGAGTTAGAAAGTGCTCTTCAACCACCCGAGGAAGAGATCTCAGAGCTTCAAACCAAATTCAAGACCGAAGAAGCTTCTGGAAGGGCAGAGGGTCTCACACTTACATAGGTAGGAATTAATTTATGCAACAATCTTTGCAACCACACTCAGAGAACATCAATGTAAGTTTGATATATTATGGAAAATCTGCAATCTTCAACAAAGGCCCATAAAGAAGTGCAATAACATCAAATAGCCAATAAGACATTATCCAGACAAAAAGAGGTCCTTAAGCCCAAACAGTGTCCTATTAATATTCAACGTGTATGCATAGATGGCAGCTATAGACTGTGAGAGAAACCTATCAAAAAGCTAGGAAACAAACACAAAGGTCACCTGTAGAAGGAAGTTATCCTTCCAAGATGGGTTAAGAATTGGAGTATCATACGAGAGTTTCCAAATGGCCCTACTTTGGCAGTATATTCTGTTGTCTATTATGGTACAGTCTGACCTTCTCACGGAGTCCCTGAGATGTCCTTGTTTGTACTTCAGCAGCCTCACATCACAGCAACGGAAAGAAAAACTCCTGGCCTCGAATTAGTGGAGAAGTCTTCACGTCTTTCCCTCCAGCAGTTTTCTTAGAATGTCTTACATTCTTCTTTGTGTCTATTACATTCATCCCTACATCCAAGAACAAATCAGATGGAAAGGAAGGTGGGAATTCCACTTTTGCATCTTTCACCTCAATGATCATCCAAGTCCCAGACCCTTCTCATATGCATCAGCTTTTACTTGATTCATCTTCACTGCTGCTACTTTCAAGTCTCCATATGGGTCACAGTCCAAAGGCCAGCCATCATTCAAAGCTGTCGTTTCACTCCACCAGCATGTGAGCTACACAATGAAATGACCAGAGAGCACAGATGTCTGACATGTTCTCTAAAAGAACCAAGAATATTGTTGGAGATTAGTTCCTCAATCACATGAGATTTGTTTGGATGGGTAGTGAGATGGACAGAGAGTGGAGAATGGAGTAAGAGTATTAAATGTTCCGGGTCAAAAGAGGAGAAAGCAGGAACATGCCATTGTGATAGAGGATCAGCCATGTTCACATTGAATGGCCAAGTAGGCATGAAGAGCTGAATGGTCTATTCTTGCTCCTAGTTTCTATGTTTCTGTGTTTAACGGTTAAAAAGGGATACCATTAAATAACTAGAAGGGATGCAGGTGAAATATTGAGAAAGGGGAAGGATACTGAGCATATGTGAAAGGAACTAAATCATAGTGACATCAGATCACATGGATCTGGAGCTTGGGTATGTAGGCAGCCAGGGTAAATGTCTTTGTTTACCATGCACTGTATCAAATTCTGTTCAACAAAACTGATTAACCTTCACTCACAAGAATAGATTACTTCAAAATTGCTATTTCAACTATGGGGGTTTGCCATGCTCAAATTGGCTGCCATGATATATGAAGTATAGTTACTAAGTTTGCAGATGATACCAAAATTGGAGGTGTAGTGGACAGTGAAGAAGGTTACCTCAGAGTACATCTGACCTTAATCAGATGGGCCAATGGGTCAAGGAGTGGCAGATGGAGTTTAATTTACATAAACGTGAGGTGTTGCATTTTGGTAAGGAATAATCAAAGCAGGAATTATACAATCAATGGTAGGGTCCTGGGGACTGCTGTCTAACTAGGGGTGCAGATACCTACTTCCTTGAAAGTGGAGTCGCAGGTAGACAGGATGGTGAAGAAGGCATTTGGCACGCTTGCCTTCATTGGTCGATGCTTTGAGTAAAGGAGTTGAGATGTCATTGGTTAGGCCACTTTTGTAATACTATATGCAATTCTGGTCTCCCTGCTATAGTAAGGATGTTGTGAAACTTGAAATGGTTCAGAAAAGATTTACAAGGATGTTGTTAGGGTTGGAGGGTTTGAGCTATAGGGAGAGGCTGAATAGGCAGGGCTATTTTGCCTGAAGGCTAGAAGGGTGATGAGTGATCTTATAGAGGTTTATAAAATCATAAGGGGCATGAATAGGGTGAATAGCCAAAGTCTTTTCCCCAGGGTACGGGAGTCCAAAACTAGAGGTCATAGGTTTAAGGTGAGAGGGGAAAGATTTAAAAGGGACCTAAGGGGCGACTTTTTTCACGCAGAGGGCGGTGTGTGTATGGAATGAGCTTCCACAGGAAGTGGTGGAGGCAGGTACAGTTACAACATTTAAAAGGCATCTGGATGGGTACATGATTAGGAAGGATTTAGCAGGATATGGGCCAAATGCTGGCCAATGGGACTAGATCAGTTTAAGATATCTGGTTGGCATGGACGAGTTGGACCAATGGGTCCACTTCCAACAATTATCACACTTCAAAAAATTATTCTTTTCACAAAAGTACTTCATGAGATCCTGAGAGTTTGATGAAATGCTGTATAAAAGACTGGATCTTCCTTACCGTCAATGAATTCTTAATCAGTTATGTCAAATTCCTACGTGTTTTGATGGGAAGTTTACAATATCCTGTGAGTTTCTTTTTTCATCATGTATTCATGGACGTGGACATCACTGTTCAGAGTGGGCTCCTGCTTGATGGAACAGCCGCTGCTGTGAAATCATGAATGAAGATTCTGAACTGTCGGGTCCCAAGACTTATATGAAAATCTTAATAACATTTTTAGACATCATGTGATTAGATGTCTTGTGATCTAACCTAATTTGATATAGTGTCACATGATCAAAGGTCATATGGTGAAAACATCAAAAGATTCAACCTCCCAGCAAAATTGGCAAATTTAGGATCTCTGCAACTCATTACAATCAATTGTCATACATCTTTAATACAGAATTATCTATTTAAGCTGTATAAAAGCAATAACAGGAGCATAATTGGCATCTATGAATGTAATAGTTATTTAAACAGCTTGGTCAACTGCCAATTTATTGTAGTTGGCCTGTCTGCTTCCTAAACCAAATACATCACAATATGTCGATCATGGATGAAAATTCAGAATCTCATTTTAGCTTAGGCCATGTTATTAAGAAAGTTGTGTCTCATATTTATTTAATATAAATGATTCTGAATTTCCTCAGGCATTCTCTTAATCTCCTGCCTTAACTCCAACTGAATTCCAAGTAGTAGCAGCACAAATGGCCCATTCTAACCCTAAATGTGGTTTATTGGAAAAATTCCCAGTAGAAATTCAGGAAATATTATGTTTTAAGTTTGCTATTCAGTATAATCAATAAACGCATCTGTCTTTATTTGAAAAACGGCACATTTGAACTTAATTAGACCTAAAATGTCAAAATTGAAGGTAAAATGCACCATTAACAAGGACTTTAACTTACATATAATCGAACCTATAAGATGGAAAATGTTTTTATCCAGATTGGGAGAGGCAGCTATAAAGCAGTCAGATGGATAGATTTTATTACCGTGCTTATTGGCAGAGAGAAAGAAAAGCTTGTAGGAGGAGCTTCAGAGAGGGAACCTCATGACTGAAAGCTCTGAGGGTGAAGGGGAAAGCAATGCACAAGAGCCCGAGTCCCTGGATTGAACAGAGAGCAGAAACGTTAAAAAAATTCATGATCAGAGAAAAGTGTGTGTCCATGTATTCATGCACCTGCTATTTGAGCATTTGTAGCAAATGATCTGTTTCATTTGTCCACTTTGATCTTTAAGAAATCAAAGGCAACTTCTCTCTACACATTCACAAGCTAAAATACAGCAAAAACTGACCTCCACATTTGGGAGGTTGTTATTTCTAATCTTTTTCGAACCTACTTCTTTTCAAATTATACTCAAGTCTTTTTAATCTGCTGGACGTCTAAAATTAAATAGACAGACTAATTCTCCACTGTATTTAAGATGGCAGCTGAGTGAGAAACTCCAGCCAGAGATCCTCTGCTGCGCCCATTCGTTTTCTTCTCTTCTCTAACTTTTTGTTAACTTTCCTGCATTTTTTTCAACTTTGGCTTACCCGGAGGGAATGCTGGCCAGAGGCCGCTGCTGGCAAGTCCTGGAGGTGAACCCACAAGAAAGCTGGTCCCAGAGCGGAGACTGGTGTGGGGGAAGTGTGTCCCGGAGCAGAGACCGGTGTGGGGAAAGGGAGTCCCGGAGCAGAGACCGGTGTGGGGGAAGTGTGTCCCGGAGCAGAGACCGGTGTGGGGGACGGGAGTCCCGGAGCAGAGACCGGTGTGGGGGAAGTGTGTCCCGGAGCAGAGACCGGTGTGGGGGACGGGAGTCCCGGAACGGAAGCCGGTGTTGGGGAAGGGAGTCCCGGACTGGAAGCCGGTGTTGGGGAAGTGAGTCCCAGAGCGGAAGCCGGTGGAGGGGAAGCAGGTCCCGGAGCGGAAGCCGGTGTGGGGGAAGTGTGTCCCGGAGCGGAGGGTGGAGTGGAGGGTGGAGTGAGGTGGCAGTCCCAGAGAGGAGGTCAGCACAGGGAAGCAGTCCCACAGTGGAGACTGGCGCAGGGAGCCACTGAGAGCCGGCACGGAGCGGACTGGAGGCTTGGAGCAGAGTGGAGACAGTTGTCTGACAGGAGTGTGGCGCGGGTGGTTAGGCCACATGTGGAAGCCTCTGTTTGAGCTACTGCAATGTAACGTTTATTTCTAATATGTTTATCTGACTGTAATGCCTATCCTTTTAACTATGTCATATTTCTAACTTATCCTATGAGTCACTGTCAAGTAAAGCAATTTTCTTTTTTATTCCTCTTTTTGTCAATAAGATTTGTAACTAGGTACTTTGTACCTAAGATGGTGCCATAACAGGTGACATTGCAGACTTTTCACTCTGTGCATGTACTCTGTACATGAGTATACGTGACAATAAAGGATATTCTTCTATTCTTCTTCTTCACAAGCTCCTCTGAGACTGTCTTAAATGTCTGTTCTTGTTGCCTGGGAAAGGGAAGGAAAAGAAGCAGGCCAGTTAAATTTTTAACTGTAATACAGTAAAACACCACTTAAAAATATTTCAGTTCAGGTATTTGAAAATTACAGTTGACTACATGGGCATTACTTTATCTTGTGTTTTAAACCAATACTGCTGCCTGCACATTAAAATACCATTTCGATGTATCTAGTTATTGTGTGTGCACATACATAATGTCTGAGACAACAAGGTGCAGA
>NC_063333.1:68010059-68021653 GCF_021869965.1 Rhincodon typus | reverse complement strand
GGATTCTCCAGCATCTGCAGTTCCTACTATCTCTGTTGCAGTATTTTAACTCACTGGAGGACACTGAAGAAACAGCAATGCGTTTCCAAGTCAGGATGGTGAGTGGCTTTGAGGAGAACTTGCAGGAGCTGGTGTTCTAACGTATCTGCTGCCATTCTCCTTCTAGATGGTAGTGATTAAGGGTTTGGAAGGTTTAAGGAGCTTTGGTGAATACCTGCGTTATATCTTGTAGATGATAGACAGGCTTTGGGAGTCAGGAGTTGAAATACTCTCTGCAGAATTCCTAGCCTCTGGCCTAGACTTGAAGCCATAGTATTTATATGGCTAACAACGTTTCTGGTCAGTGATAACCCCTGGATGTTCATTGAGGAGTATTCAGTGATAGTAATGCCATTGAATATCAAGGGGCAATGATTAGATCCTGTCTTGTTGAAGGTGATTATTGCCTCATACTTGCATAGCATGAATATTACCTGCCACTATTCACATCAAGCCTGGATATTGTCCATGTCTTGTTGCATTTAGACATGGATTGGTTCCATATCCGAGAGATTGTGCATGGTGCTGAACATTGATGATTGCACAATGAACGTTCCCACTTCTAACCTTATGATGAAAGGAAGGTCATTGATGAAGCAGCTGAAGATGGTTGGGCCTAAGATGCTAGAATCCCTGCAGAGATGTCCTGGAGTTGTGATGACTGATCTCCAACAGCCATATCCGTCTTCCTATGTGCCAGATATTACTCCGAACAGTTAAAGATTTTCTGCTGATTCCCATCAACTTTAGCCTTGCTGAAGATCAAAGAAAGTCACGTTCGGATGTTAGCTCTTTTTTCCATTTTGAACCAAGTTGTAATGAGCTCATGGGGTGTCAGTGAGATTATTGTTAAGGAAATGTTGTTTGATAGCACTATCATGATACCTGTCATCACTTTTCTGATGGTCGAGCATAGACTGATGGGGCAATTAGCTGGACTGAACTTGTTCAGTTTTTGTCTACAGGAATCCCTGTGCAATTTTTCATATTGTCAGGCAAATGCCAGTGTTGTAACTGTATTGGAACAGCCTGTCTTAGGCACAAGTCTTCAGTTGAATTGCTGCAATGTTGTCAAGATCCATAGCCTTTGCAGTATCCAGTGCCTTCCACCATTTCTTGATATCATGTGGAGTGAATCAAATTGACTGAAGACTGGAATATGTGATTCTGGTAACATCTGGAGATGATTTATTCTCTCACTATTTCTGTCTAAAGATTATTGCGAGCACTTCAGCCTTCACTTTTGCACTGATGTGCTGGGCTTCCCCATCATTGTGGATCCTCCTTCTCCAGTGAGTTGCTTTAGTTGTCAGCCAACATTCAAGACTGGATGTGGCCGAGCTGCAGAGCTTAGATCTGGTAGCATGGTTCTAAAATCACTTAGCTCTATCCATCGCATGCTGCTTATGTTCTTTGGCATGCAAGTAGTCCTGTTTGGTAGCTTCACCATGTTGGCACCTCATTTTTAGGTATGCCTGGTTGTGCTCCTGGCATCCCATCCTGCACTCTCCATTGGTCTTCTGTCTTGGCAGTAATGGTAGATATGCCAAGCCATGAGCACGCAGATTGTGATGGAGTACAATTCGACTGCTGCCGTTAGTCCACAGCACTTCATGGATGCCTAATCTTGGTTGCTAGGTATGTCTGAAATCTAGTTTGTTTAGCACAGTGACAGTGTCACTCTTCACAGTGGAGGTTATCCTGGGTTTGAGTACAGTACTTCATCTCCACAGGAATGTGGCGGTCACTCCTTCCAACCACAAAGAATACAGGAGAAACTCAGCAGGTCTCATAGCATCTGAAACAGTATTAACGTTTCACAGCTTTGGCAACAATGAGATGGTGTGAAGACATTGTTGTTTTCCACAGGATTGGGTGTGAAATATTTTTTCACTACTGTGTCTTGCTGGGTACATCATCAGATTTTCTGGTTTGATGATCATTTCATCTGTATTCATGTATATTACAAGATGATCAGAGGATTAGATACGGTGGACAGTGGGAGCCTTTTTCCTCGGATGGTGATGGCCAGCACGAGGGGGCATAGCTTTAAATTGAGGGGTGATAGATATAGGACAGATGTCAGAGGTAGGTTCTTTACTCAGAGTAGTAAGGGCGTGGAATGCCCTGCCTGCAAAAATAGTAGACTCGCCAAGTTTAAGGGCATTTAAATGGTCATTGGATAAACATATGGATGATAATGGAATAGTTTAGGTTAGATGGGCTTCAGATTGGTTTCACAGGTCGGTGCAACATCGAGGGCCGAAGGGCCTGTACTGCGCTGTAATGTTCTATGTTCTATGTTCTATGTTCTATATATCTGGCAGGATACTCCCTGTTTTTGGTCTGTTTGGGTCAGTGCACAGATCTTTGCGGCTGCATCAGTCTTTGACCCCAGTGAATTAGCTCTATCAGTGGACTTTTCCACCACATGCCTTGCAAAATTCTTTGGAAGCTGAGCATTTTTGGATGCACAGAGAAGGCCACACCTTCCAAATATTTTGCTCGGATATTCTAGTGATTGAGTTAATCGTCAAGTTTGTGTTTACAGCCTGCAAGCTGTAATGATTGCTTTGTGCTTGCATCTATTCCTCAGTAGCTCTTCAATGGTACAAGTTTTTGGTTTGCCCAGGAAATCTTTCTGCAGTGTTTCCACAGGGGTGGATGCAACCACCGACTCAGTCAATCTATTTGCTAGTTTTCCCTACGAGAAGTGTCTGCATTTGCTCATAATGTGGTCAATGGATTCTATAGGCTTCTGTCATACATCCCTGAGACCATTCTCAATAATATTTTTTGCACATTTTCTGGAGCTGTCATATCCTGCCTAAAGTGCAAAGCTCAGAATTGGACAGAACACTTCAGTTGAAACTGGGAAGTGTCTTATATGTCAAGAAAGTTAATTGTTCCAGTACTGACTCCACAGAAACCATACCATATATCTTTCTCCAGTCCTTAACTACTCTCTGTTTCCTGTCACCTAGCCAATGTTTAAACCATGCTGCCATTTTTATAACATGGGTTCCATTTGCTGTCAATTTTAGTACATGATTGTTCAAATATTCTGGAAATCCCTGTACACCCATCAACAATATCACCCTTATCAAATCTCAATCAAGTTAGTTAATGATTCAAAAATCCATGCTGACTTTTCTCAACTAATCTATACTTGTTCATGTGACCATTTATTTTGTCCTTAACTATCATTTCTAAAAACTTTATGACCACCTAGTTTAAACAGACTGCCCTGTAGTTTCTGGGTTAACCTTCCCTTCTTTATTGAACAAGATTGTAAGATTTGTTATTTTCCAGACTATCCTTGCATCTAAGGATGATTGGAAGACCAAGACCAGAGCCTCCAAAATGTTCATTTCTATTTCCAGATGTTCCCTATTCAGTTGCTCTGATTTATCAACTTTAATTACAATTATAGCCAGCCTTTCTAATTCCGCATTTTATCAATTTTTAGTCCATCCAGTTTCTCAACAATCTCCACTCTCGCTATGATTTTAGCAGCATCTTCCTCAGTAAAGTAGATGTGAAGTACTTATTTAGCATTTCAGACATGTCTTCTATCACCTTGCATAGATTCCCTTTCTGATCCAAGAAAGATGGTAATGGATTTGGAAGGTGACAACATGTTCAAGGAATTTAAAGAGGAAAAGACAGTTGGAGTTCTTGATTTACTCGCTGTTCATCTTTTCTACTCATGGGAATTGCACCTGAATCATCTCCTCTTTAAAGGCAGCCCACAAGTCTGTTACAGTTTTGCCTGCCAACCTTTGGCTCCAATTTGTCCAAAACACAATCTTTTCTAACCTCACTGAAATTGACCCTCCTCGAATCAGGTATTCCCATTCTTGAAAGCTCCTTATTATTTTCCATAGCTAGGCTAAACCTTCTGACCCTCTGATTGTTGTTGTTCCCTACTGACACTTGATCCCTTTGATCTACCTTACTCCCAGAACCAGATCCAGCAATGTCTCCTTCATTGCGCTGGACTCATACTGATGCATAAAATTCTCCTGAACACTCTTCTTCACACACCTCACCACACCTCACACCTCCCTCCCATCCTTTGCCCTATCACTATCCCAGTGTATGCTACTGTAATAGATTTCTCCATTATCACAACTCTCTTGTTTTTACACCACCTTATAAATTCTCACAGATTTGTTTCTCTACATTTTCCAACTAGCTGGTGGTAAAATATACCCAGTAGTGAAATTATACTCTATTTTTATCTTATTGTTTCAGCTTCATCTTCATCATGTATGTAGGTTGATGTCTATTATTTCTTCCTTTGTGAATTAATTTTCGTTTGCCATTATTCCATTCACTTACATCACTAAGAAATCCCTCAGTGTGGTTCATATTTTCAGTTTTCTGCATCATAATTAAAATTCCCTTTCATTGTACTTGCCTCAGCCAACATTAGATTAAAACCTGGTCTGAGCATCGCTTTTAATCCCAAATGAAATTCTGGAATTACACTGCCATTAAATGTAATTGGATCTATCTCGCAATGACTGGCTTAATTGATGTTTTCAATTCAATGGCGCAAAAGCTTTACTGCTTTCTCCTTATGCGGTTCAGTGTCAAATTTGTTTTATAATTGTTCTGTTGAAGTGCTTTGGGACTTCTTATTCCATTAAGGATGCTATGCAAATATAAGTTGTTGTTATGTTATTCTGCCTGTAATGTTGAGCCATTGCCATTCTTAGACGATCACTGCCAAGAGAATTTTTTTGTTTTCTGCTTTGGTACTCAAACTGAGGGCCACCTGATTTTAACTGAGGCTGTGAAGAAAAATCCAGCCTTTTATTGTTCACATTTGTAAAGCAAGTTAGACAAAGAATGGTGTCAATCGAAATTGGTGAACAATATAGTATTCATTCACATGGGCACCAGAATCACTGAGTTAAATCAAGATAAGTCCTGTGAGATCTGTGTGTTATACATAGATGTTTACATGAACTATGCCATTGGAATGCACAAAACACACAGGACTATGTTCAGGCCACAAAATTTAAAAAATCACTATGAGCATCTGGTTAGTAGTTTCATAAACTAAAGGACCGAATGTCCAAAATATTTACAAAATAGGACAAATGCTGAATGGTAAGATGCCAATCAGAAAGGTTTGGAATTTGTTGAAGTTTATAGTTAAAGTTACATCAGCATTTCACATTTAAGGTAACATTTATTTGATTCTATGAACCTTCAATGTTACTCTTAATCTGAATTATATTGAATTATCAAAGAAAATCTACGTAGCATTTTTAAATCCATTATGGTTTAAATTGGTTGGAGACCCTGTGACTGAGTCTAGCCCTAATAGTTCACAGAAACAGATTATCAGAAGGAAAGGGCCTGAACGCCATCTTAAATTTATTATCAAGCCTAATGTAAATCAATATGGTGAGCCACAGGTGCACAACATTTATTTGGAGGAAATTTCTGCTCACTTAATACTGGAAACCCGATAAACCAAAGGTCTTCTAGATCCGGGGCAACAACATTGTCAGACAATTTTGCAACTGTGGAGGATACGAGAAAGATATGATGTGATAAAACAATTTTTAAAATAACTTCTTTATAAATGGCACAGGAGGAGAGAGATGTGCTGGCGCATGCAAATCTTTAAAGGTGGGAAACCAAGTTGAGAAGGTTGTTAAGAAGAGAGAGACAACAAAGTGCAGGGCTGGATGAACACAGCAGGCCAAGCAGCATCATAGGAGCAGAGAGGCTGACGTTTCGGGCCTAGACCCTTCATCAGAAAAAGGTTGTTAAGAAAATGTATTTGGAGTCTTTGAAATTATTAAAGGAATAGAGCACTAGATCCAGGAAACTGTTTAAACCTTTGCAAGGCACATGCTAAGCCTTAGCTGGAGCATTGTTTCTAATTGTGACCACCACACTTTAGGAAGCAGGCCCAGGCCTGCAAGAGGATGCCAATGTGCTTCTCTAGAATGGCACTGGAGATGAGAGACGGTATTTATGTGGAAAGACTGGAGAAGTTGGTGTTAATCACCCTAAAACACAGAACTTGAAGGAGGTGCTCAAAACCACGAAGGCTTCGAGAGAGTGAATAAAGAGACATTGAACAGAATTTAATGCTTCCCTCCCAGATACAGGATCTAAGTCGGGAGGGTGTGAGGTGGGAGTCCACCATCTAGTCTCCTCCTCCTGATTAAGTCCAGAGCAGAATGGTTGTAAATGGCCTCCCCAAATGGATTCCAATGGAAACCTCCAGGTGATCAGGTAATGCTCACGCAAGATCCTCACCCTGTGCCACTTGAAGTCAGTGATGGATTGGAACATCCATGAGGAATCACCAACAAGTAGACTCTTTCGGGTTCACTGTGGCCTAGTAAGGAGGGTCCTTCATTCAAAGACACACTCTCTGTTGTCTGAAACGAAATCAAAAAAGAAAACAAAGCCAAAATTGAAGCCTGTAAAGAGGCATACAAAACAGGAGTAGCGATTGTGATATTCAGTTGTTGAATCTGGAAGGTTGTAGAAACATCATCAAAAGAGGAGGTGATGTTTCATGAGTTAATGTGAGCTTCAATGGAACACTGCAGGAGGCCAGGGGCAGAGAGGTCAACATGGCACAAGGTAGGCAATTAAAATGGCAGGTAACTGAAAGCTTCAGGTCGCCCAATATGCATTTAGTCTCCCTATTATAACGGACCAGATGTGAGGAACAAATACAGTATACAAGATGAAAAGAAGGACAATCAATGGGGCAATGATACAAATGAGGGATGACCAAAAGGTCAGAATTTGAGGAGGACAAGTGTCTTGGAGTGTTGTGGAGCTGAAGAAAATAAAAGTCATAGGGAATGGGGAAGTCATTGAGGATCTTGAAAGTCGAGGGATTATTTACAACGTATCAAATGGTTCAAGATAAACCATTTGACATGGCTAAAAACCGAAAGAACTGCGGATGCTGTAAATCAGGAACAAAAACAAAGTTGCTGGAAAAGCTCAGCAGGTCTGGCAGCATCTGTGAAGGAAAAAACAGAGTTAACGTTTCGGGTCTGGTGACCTTTCGTCATTTCTTCCAGCGACATTGTTTTTGTTGCATCCTGGCTATGATTGGAAGATGGAAATGGAATGAGGTGCGTTCTGTTCCAATCACGGAAATGACAGTGGTGAGGCATTTGAGAAAGATAACGTAATCAAGCATACCAAGGCAGGTCAATAAGGACAAAAGGAGAGAGTTTACCTTTGACACAGTCATATAATATGTTATTCATGGCTTTGATAAAGGTAGCTCCGAAGTGTGGCATGGATGGAAACCTGACTACAGGGATTTAAAATAGAGTCTTGGGAATAATGGATGTGGATTTGGAAGGTAACATACATTCAAGAGGAAAAGAAAGTTTGCAATGATGGTGGAGCCAAGGGTTGTTTATTGAGGAGAAGGATAGTGACTTAAGATTTGAAGGAGGTAAGAACAAAACCTCAGGACAGCAGAATCATTAACAATAACTTTTTTTAAGTGTTAAAGGAAATAGAAATCAGAGGAGGAAAGTACAATGGCAGATATGTATAGCACTACGTCAAAATGGGAATTTACAGTTCTACTCTCAAATTTATTAAATTCAGCCTGATTATAGTTCAATGACAAATATTTGATCTGTTTAAATTTTTGTGAATTAAAACTTCTGGCAAAATTATGATGTGAATCAATTGTTGGGTGAATTAAATGCAGCAAGTTGCTATGACAGAATAGCTATGATCGCGACAACTGCAAATTAATGTGGGGGAATTTTAATTCTCAACAGCCAACAGCAAACTGACTGAGATAGTTAAACAAAATCCTTTTGGATCATACAAGGTTTAAGATTGGGGTGGGCTAGTACAAGTACAAAGTTTGCACATTTACACTAGACAGAAAAAAAACGAAGTTCCATTATCACAGGATTACAGAGCAGTTCCAGCCCATCAAGAAGCCATTCAGTCCTTTGTGGCTATACTTGCTCTCTGCAAGAGCAACTCAGTGAGTTGTCCTCCCCCACTGCCCTTAACCTTTATTCACTTCAGATAATTATCTAATTTCCTTTTGGAAGCCACAATGGAATCCACCTCCACCGTACTTTTGGGCAATGTATTCCTGAACCTAAGCGCTCAGTAAGTAAAAACATTCTCTTCAGTTTTTCATAAATTGTGTCCACTGATTTACCACATTTCTTCTCTGTCCACAGTGTTCAGAACCCTCATGGCATTGAATATCTCAATCAAATCTCTCAAAATGCTCTTCTCTGAGAAGAACAGCCCAATGTCTCCAAATATCCCCACTGAATCAAAGTCCCTCATTCCAGGAACCACTTCGGTAAATATTCTGTGCGCCCTCTCCTAAGTCTACTCATCCTTTCTGAAGGATGGTATCCAGAATGCATACGATACTCCAGTTAAGGCTGAGCCAGTGGTTTATAATGGCTCACCATAACCTTGTTGCTTTCGTACTGTATACTTCTGTTTATAAAGTCCAGGATCCCATATTCCACTTTCTCAATCTGCCCTGCCAACCTTAACAATTTGTATAAGTATATACACAAACCGCTCGATTGTTTTTAGTGCATCCTTCATTTTATATTGCTTCTCTCACTGACCTGACCAAATCACTTCACACCTCGACCTTAAATTTCATCATCCATATCGAAGAAGGATTAGAAGATTCAGGCCAGTAATTCCACAACTTCTACCCTTTACATCAATCAGAATGCTCAGCTGTATCTCATCTGATCCTGGTGACTTAACAATTTTAAGTAAAGCCAACCTTTCAATACCTCATCTTTATCAGTTTTAGATCCTTCAATATCTCAACTACATCCTCTTTCACAGTGTGTTTGGTTGCATTTTCCTCCTTCCTAAACTAATCACATAATTCCTCAGCTTTGTTCTCTGCCTCTGCATAAATACACTGTTTGGTCCTTAAATATCCTTTTTGCTGTCATTTCTGACATCTTTATGCTGGCTGCAAGTCTGTTTTCAAACTCTCTCTCTCTTTCTGATTCTCTTGGGCCGCAATTTCTCATTGGAGATGAAGTCCTATCAACTGGATCAAAGATCAGAGCCAAACTGATAGCAGCACATTGAGTGGCAAAGTACCAATGATAGCCAATTAAGAAGCCACCATTAAATCAAGGCTAGCTGGCCATCCCTAAAAGCTGCTGTGCCAATCAGAGAGCTGACCCTCAGCAACCTTGCTATCACCAAGGTCACTGACAGGCAGTGCTACATCATCAGGAAGAGGAGGTCTTCAGGCTGAGGAGGAATTGAGAGGTGCTGGTGCGGTAGAGCTGGGTGTCATCAGCTTACTTTTGGATGATGTTATCATAGGGCAGCATGGAAATGAGAAAAAGGATAGAGTCAAGGATAGACCCTTGGGTACACCAAAGATAACAATGCAAATTCAGAAAGAGAAGCCATTTCATTGCAAGTGATTCTCCAGCTGTCATTTCATACAAACGAACAGAAATGGAGGGCTCTCCCATCCAGCTGGATGGCAGGACAGAGGCATTAGTGAAGGGCAGTGTGACCAACTATTTCAAACTCTGATGAAACTTTAATGAAGTTTAAGGAGGGAAGATTTAATTCATTCACAGTCACTTAGAGTGTCATTTGTGATTCTGATATGAGCAGATTCAATGCTGCATTATGGGTGGAAACCTGATTAAAGGATCCAAATGTGGAGTTCTGGCAAAGATTAAAAAAAAGAATTTGCATGATGGCAACACATATACGAAC
The DNA here is from genome assembly GCF_021869965.1 of Rhincodon typus. Taxonomy (NCBI): domain Eukaryota; kingdom Metazoa; phylum Chordata; class Chondrichthyes; order Orectolobiformes; family Rhincodontidae; genus Rhincodon; species Rhincodon typus. Next base: position 68,011,852 of record NC_063333.1, on the reverse strand, counting down.
TTTCGAAAGGAAAAGCAGATTACAGATGGGAAGGTAGTTTGCAAAGATAATAAGTTTGCATTTTTTTAAGCGGGGAGGTGATGATAACAAGTTCAAAGAGGAGAGGGCTAACACCAAAAAAAGGAGAGAACCACTTACAATATCATGTAAATGTGGGTTGAGAGGGGGAGGGGGAGATTAACAGTCTATTGGGAATGAACAGTAATGATTGTTTATAAGGGAAGGTATAGAATGAGATTATCAATATTCATGGAGCATGATGCTACCTAATTGACTGAATTCATGGCTATGGCATTTGCAGAAAGTGGAGGTTGAACATGGAGGTTTTGAATAAAACATGTATATTTGACATCTCACCTCATGGATTCTCCAACAACACTACAGAGTATGTGTTTCATTACTGATCAATATAAGACTATAAGACATAGGAACAGTATTAGGCCATCCGGCCCAATCAGTCTGCTCCACCATTTGGTCATAGCTGATATGTTTCTCAACCCCATTCTCCTGCCTTCTCCCCATAACCCTTGATCCACTTACTAATCAAGAACATATCTATCTCTATCTTAAATACACTCAATGACCTGGCCTCCATAGCCTTCAGCAGCAATGAGTTCCTCAAATTGACCACCCTCTGGCTGAAGAAATTACTCCTCACTTCAGTCCTAAAGGGTCATCCCTTCATTCTGAGGCTTTGCCCTCGAGGCCTAACCTCTTCTGCGAGTGGAAACATCTTCTCTATTTTCACTCTCGGTATCCTGTAAGTATCAATGAGATCCTCCCTCATCCTTGTAAACGCCATCAAGTACAGACCTAGAGTCCTCAACTGCTCCTCCCATCTCATGTTAATCAAAATTATGAAAAATAAGATTTTCATGACCCCATTCATTATTTATTTGTCTTATCTTTTAACTGAATATGACATTTTGGATGTTTATTCCAACTGTGACTTTCTTTCAGTTCCTTTATCTGGTTCTTTCATGAGACATAAAAGTCGCAAATAAATTTTGTAGAATTTACCTTCAGGACATAAGGCAGATCTGAGAAGGTGCTGTTTAAAATTGTTTACCAGCATCTAGACATTGAATAAGAAGCTGAAAAATCAGAAGTTGAGTAAAAATAATTTTACAGGAACTTTCACATTACATAGTGTCAGTAATTTCAAGGCACAAACCTTTTTATAATTGTCTTGCCACGTCTATGCTAGTCAAATTAGAAGTGTGATCACAAAGGACCCAATGTATTGCTATGAGAAAGTCAAAAATACTGTTTGTTTTGAAATGGAGGACTTTTAAACAGTTTCTGAAAGATCCAAGAAGTGTAATTTACTCCTGTAAATTTAAAACTGAGTCACCTCAGTCCCATTGCTACATCTATTAATACTTTTCATTTAAGTATATTAGATATTCATTCTAAATTAAGCAAAAAAGGATGAGAGAAAATATGTTTTCCACATAAGTGAATAACAAAATTTTGACTAACACTAGTGTGTCTTTGACAACAAGGTGCAGGGCTGGATGAACACAGCAGGCCAAGCAGCATCAGAGGAGCAGAGAGGCTGACGTTTCGGGCCTAGACCCTTCATCAGAAAAGGGGGAGGGGAAGGGGTTTCCGAAATAAATAGGGAGAGAGTGGGAGGCGGATAGAAGAGGGATAGAGGAGAGGATAGGTGGAGAGGAAACAAACAGGTCGAAGAGGCGGGGATGGAGCCAGTAAAGGTGAGTGTAGGTAGGGAGTTAGGAAGGGGATAGGTCAGTCCAGGGAGGACGGACAGGTCAAGGGGGCGGGATGAG
>NC_063333.1:67995605-68009559 GCF_021869965.1 Rhincodon typus | reverse complement strand
TAAGCCATTTAGTCCTTTGTGCCTGCTCCATCAAGCAGTAGGTTCATGGTTCAGGGGACTGATCAGCTTCCTGTCCCATTTCAGTATTCCTTGTTGAGTTAGTGTAAAACTGGAACTATCCCAGTAAAACTGGGATGTCTGGTCATTGTACACAAAAGGCAAGATTTCAGACGGTATTCACCTGAATCGAGTTGAGACTAATGTTCTAGTGAGTTGTATATCAAGGGTAATAGAGATGGCTTTCAAATTAAATAGTGGGGATGAGGGCAGATGTGAAGGTGAGGGCTAGACAGATAAGCAAGTTAGCAATAAAGATAATGATAACTGAAACGTACAAGAAAAGACAGACCACTCAAACTTGATAGTGGCAGCACCTAAGGGCAGATGTTGCTAAAATAGGAATGGCAAGAAGATTGAAAAAGCAGCACATTGTGTAAATGGTGAGACATCGCAGATATCTGCACTATAAATCATCCGCGTGTTCTGGCCCATGAATTACAATATTTTAGGAAGCAGATGTAGTGGATATAATGAGGCAATGTCTGCAGTTAGTAAGATTCTTAACAAGCAATAATCGCCCTTAAGAGGAAACTCGCTGCCTAGTGCGAATCTTACCCTGACACCTGGAACTCAGTTAAAAGATGCAAAAAGTCATTTCTGAAGTTGAAATACACTTCTCTAGTGATCCTGCCACACTTCTAACCATGGCTGATGCCATTCAGGCTCCTATAAGATTTTGTACATTACTTTTTCAATGGTAGAACAGACTTGAGGGCCCAACAGCCTGTTCCTGTTCATCGTTCGTGTGTTGCGATATTTGTTTGGAGGAGAGGGCTGTTAACCCCATCAGAGTTATAAATTAGTCACATGGATCACAAACCCAAAAGTGTTGTTTTTGGAATTGGACAGAGAGAGAGAAAAATCTGCCAAGGACTGCTCACCTGGAAGAAGTTAGAATGTCTTTGGGGGGAGTCAAACGTAAAAGCGGCTAATTACTTTATGTAAAACCTGAGTTCAGAAGACAAAAGAAAAAGACCAGGCAAAGACCAGAGTAATTAGAAAATTAACACTCTTGCTACTGTCAAAATCACTGCAGCAACTGCAGATGAAATTCAGATTTGAACTGAGTCCTGTATTGTAAAATGTACCCATGGAAAAGTTTGAAGTTAGTATCAACATTTGTGAACAATCCTTCAAAATTTTATTTGATAAGGGAGCTCTTGGGGATGAAAGTAAAAAGGAAATTGGATTTATGTACTCTTAGATCTTATAAGAATACACGAAGCAAGAGAAAATGGTAAGGCATTTCAAGCCTGCTCCACCATTCAATACAGCCATGGCTCTACTTTCTTGCCCATTCCCCATACACATGCCTTGATCTCCTGAGACAGTAAGCCTGTCTATCTCTGCTTTAGATATATTAAACAGTGGAGCATCTGAAACTCGCTGAGAATTCCAAAAATTTATGATCTTTGCTGTGAAGGAATTTCTCCTTAGCCCAAAATAATTGGTCTCTTATCGCAAGACATTTTGCTCCCTTGAATTGGATTCCCCAATCAGTGGAAATAATCTCTGCCCTATCCAGTCCCTTCAGAATCTTCAATGATTCAATCAGATTGCCTCTAATTCTTATAACCTGCAGAAAATATACACTCAATTTACTTAACCACTTATCATCAGACATCTCCGGGATCAGTTAGGGAGCCTTTGATGTGCTGTAATGCAAGTATATCTTGCTTTAAATAGGAAAACTAAAACTGCACACAGTGCTTCACATGTATGTATGTGCAATTGTACCAAGACTTTTGAGTTCCTGTACTCCAGCCCCTTTGTGATAAAGGCCATGGTTTCATCTTGACTGGTTATAATGTTAATACTCTTGCTTTCTCATTCATATTATGTTTTTATATTTCAAAATGTGAAATGTAAACAGTATCTACAGGGATTGTAATATTAAATAGCCAAAATCTGTTTCCAGTAGTTGAAGGTATAAAGGCAAAGTAGTCACAGATTTAAGGCTTTGAGTATGAAATGTAGGGAGGATGAAGAAGGAATTTTTGTGCATTGACTGTTAATGACTTTGAACTTTGCACCTACAAGCTTGGTGGAAGAAGAAACTACTAGTGATTTCAAAGTTACTATTAGACACTAGAAGAAAATAAGTTAACAAGGTTATGGAAGTATATTGAGGAACTGAGGGGCTGACTTGATTACTCCGTAGAGAACCAGCAAGGACTTAATGGGTCAAACGGTATCCTTTTGTGCCATTGAAACTATTTCCCGCCACTCCCCCAGCCAAGCTTGTCCAGTACCATCTATAATGATATTGAGCTGACGATGTGAAAAGTTGCTTGGCAATTTTCTATCAACAACATGGAGGACAAATCCAATTCAGCAAATATCTATTCCATCAGTTTGATCTAAGTCATCAGCATAATAATGGAAGGTGTTATCAAGCAGCACTCAATTCAGTTAAAACCTGCTCACTGTCACTCAGCTTGGGTTCAGCTGGGCCACTCGAATCTTAGACAAACATGGGCAAAATGGCTAACTTTCAAAGGTAAGAAGATAACAAATGCTCTTGATATCAAGGCAACATTTAACAAATGCGGCATTAGGAAAAATTAAAGTCACTGGAATCAAGGAGAATGCTTAGCTGCTTGGAGTAATAGACAGCAAGGAGATGATTATCATTCGAGGCAGTTACCTCGGCATCAGGACATTACTGCAGGAGTTCCTTGAGTTACTGTCCTACACCCAACATCTTTAGCTGTTTTGTCAATGACCATCTCAAATAAGAGGCAATCTAAACATCTCTGCTTGACATTCAATGGCATTTCCATCACTGAATCCCTCACTAACATCGTGGGGGTTACCATTGAGCAGAAGCTGAACTAGACCAATCATATAAATACTGTAGCTGCATAACTAGGTAAAAAAGTCCCGTCTACCACCTACAAGACACATTTCAAGGGTGTGGTGAAATGAGGTTGTAGACTTGCTTGCCGAGCTGGTGTGTTTGGTTGCAGACGTTTCGTCACCTTGCTCGTGCACCTCTGGTGAAACGTCGGTGTTCTGTCCTGCTTGTTATTTATATGCCTCAGTTTGCTGGGGTGGTTGGCATCACTTCCGCTTCTGTTTTTCAGTGGTTTGTATATCAGGTCCAGTTCAATGTGTTTGTTGATGGAGTTCTGGTTGGAATGCCAGGCCTCCAGGAATTCCCTGGCATGTCTCTGTTTGGCTCGTGCTATTATTGGATGTGTTGTCCCAGTCAAATTCGTGTCCTTCTTTGTCCGTGTGTGTTGAGACCGGTGAGAATTGGCCATGTCTCTTGGTGGCTAATTGGTGTTCGTCTATCCTTATTGTCGGTTTTGCTTTACATTGCATAGACCAAACTGGAAGAAAACTATTTGACTTGGTCATAAGTGTCTCAGTAATAAATGTAGATATGTAGAAATGTGTTTTACTGTTACAGCCTTGTACGATACTCTGCTATACACTGACCTGAAAGCAATTAATATATGTATGATAATGCCATTAATTATTGAATATTTTAGTTTATCTGAAGTCCCAACTGGAGCAGTATATCAGTAACCTTCAGCGAGTTCGTCTCATTCGAACCAATAAGAGGGAAGGACTGGTCCGTGCCCGTTTGATTGGTGCAACTTTTTCTACTGGAGATGTGCTTACATTTCTGGATTGTCATTGCGAATGTGTTCCTGGATGGCTGGAGCCGCTGTTGGCAAGGTGAGATTACGCACAGTTACATTAATCAATCTGTTCAGGCATTGCTATTACAAACCTATGGGTCATGTGGGACTTGAACTTGGAAAGTCCTGACTCAAAGGTAGGCACACTATCACTGTGCCACAAAGACCCTAAAATTATGTATATCTTTGCTATAATGTGCTTTTAGCATTGGTACCTGTTAACCAGGACTCACTTCATCTAAATAAAAACTGAAAGAACTGCGCATGCTGTAAATCAGGAACAAAAAAGGAAGTTGCTAGAAAAGCTCAGCAGGTCTGGCAGCATCAGTGAAGAAAAATCAAAGTTAATGTTTTGGGTCTGGTGACCCTTCCTCAGAACCAATAGTAGCTAGGAAAATGTCGGTTTATATGCAGAAAATGTGGGGGGTATGGGGGAGTGTTCAGGAGTAAACAATAGGTGGGGATAGAGCCCAAACAGACAGAAGACAAAGGAGTTGATAACAATCTGGCTAGGAGGGTGAATAGCTGTAAATGGGGACTGTTGGTGACTGACAGTAGGTAGTGTGTAATGTCACTGGACCTGAAACGTTAACTATGATTTTTTTTTCACAGATGCAGCCAGATTTGCTGATCTTTTCCAGCAACTTTTGTTTTTGTTCCCACTTCATCTAATTTTCACAAATTTCTTTGGAACATTGTGTCGTCTTCTCCTCTAGTTGTACCTTGCTCTTGACCCTTCACCCTTACAACTTTAAAACGCTGGCTGTCGAGCAATGCTGCCGGCTGTGGGAGCTGTGAAAGATAACTTCATTCACCACTGGTGCACTGACTGTTATATGCAATATTCTATCTCAGAACCCATCGCTGCACAATTCACAACTACTCTTGTCACAGCAAAGTAGGCCATAACTGACCAAAATCCATCAGCAACTCACCCAAGAATATTTATACCTTCCCTTATGTATTGTTGATGGAAATCTTTTTATTTTTAGGATTAGTGAGAATGAGACTGCTGTTGTATGCCCAGTTATTGACACTATCGATTGGAACACTTTTGCATTCTACATGCAGACAGGGGAGCCGATGATTGGTGGATTTGACTGGCGTCTTACATTCCAGTGGCATGTTGTCCCCGATCGTGAAAGAAAACGAAGGAAATCAAGAATAGACCCAATTAGGTAAGGATATTTTGCTCACAATCTTAATGGAATGTATTCAGTGCAGAACTGCTCATTTAAAAAACTTAATTTAAAAGGAGATTGAAACACTTGAAATACAATAATCTGATTGCTTAAAAATGCAACAGAATGTCCATCATTTGTTACTTTTATTTAGCATGTTGATCTATAGTTAAAAATAGTTCAAAGTGAAAATCTTCAATAACAGGCAAGATATATTACATGTGGAACAGGATAGAAACAAAAAGTCTGTGTTATCACACTCCTGCAGGAACAGAGTGTGCAGAAGTTGTAACAAATTTTGCAAAGTATGTTAGTCAGGACTAATAATTGAAAGCCATTGAATGAACATAAGCAAGGAATAAGCCTCAATTTTCAAATTGTTTTTGTGTACAAGATCTATGCTGTGAATTGTTCTAGAATAACTGCATGTATCCTGTTGCTGTGCTTTTTTTTATTGTTCCCCGTTTTCTTCTGGATATTTGGGCATTATTCAACCTCCTGCTATTGGCTGAGATGAGAATGTGAACTTTGCCAGGCTTATTTAGCCTTGGGGGCATCACAGTTGAGTCAGAGGAAAGCAAAATATTATAAATCTGAAACAAAAACAGAAAATACCAAAGTGCTCAACAGATTTGATGACATCTGTAGTGAGAGAAGTAGAGCTAACCTTTTAGGTTCAATGAACAGTTAACCCTTTCTCTCTCAGATAATACTGATTGACATACTGAGTATTTCCAGCATTTTCTGTTTTCATGACACTTGAGCCAGAGTTTGTTCTTGCCCAGGTTTGGGAGCCGGATTGCTGGTTGAATTGTTCATCCTCTTCTCCCCAGTCCAATGTAACAGAAACAAATTTCGATGCTTCAGTTTTGATTAATATTAATTCTACATAGAACCAAAGACTGTTGGTCTCCTATCGCAGCTAAGCAGTAAGGTTATTTGCTGAATCATTGGCAGGTCCTGAATTCTATACCTTATTGAAATGAATATAATCGATTCATTTGCTCTGTTTTCTTCTTGGCTGCTATTTAAAAACAACGCTAAATATGCAAAATCGAAAAAATGCATCTCTCATCAGATCACCTACGATGGCAGGTGGGCTGTTTGCTGTCAGTAAGAAGTACTTTGAATACCTGGGCACCTATGACACAGGGATGGAAGTATGGGGAGGAGAGAATCTAGAGCTATCCTTTAGGGTAAGTGTTGTGTGTCGTTGTATTTATGTGAGAACATAGCTACACTGTTGCCTTTCTGAGTGTTTCCTATAGGATGAATTGACATGAATGTTGTTGCCTCATTATGAGAAGCAACCGATTTGCTTGCTGGGAGTAGTCTCAGTGACTTTATTTCTGTCCCGATCACACCGTTCACCATGGCTACTGTCTTGAATTAGTAAGTAACCTTGCTGCCCATGTAGCTTATTTTCCCTGTAACCATTTATGAATGTTTTGGCTGCCATTCTGGATCTGACCTCCTTTTTCCTTTCCATTCCTTTTTGTCCCCTCCCTGTTTACCCCTTTTGGCATCTGCCTCCTTCCCTTTCTCCGCCCTCAGGTAATGTAAACTCATTCTTCACTACTCATTGCCTTTTTAATTGCAATGCTACTGTCTCTGGCTCAATTTCCTCTTTTGATAATCCTCTAGCCTCTATTTTGTCATGTTAGAAAGCCTGCTTAGCCACTCATGACTGCCTCCTAAAGAGTTGTAACCTTGATTATTTCATCCTTGCCTTTCCTGACTGGTGAACCTGCTGGTGGATAACCTTGCCATCCCTCCATTCCAGCCCTCTCCTCTATCCACTACTGCCCTCCACATCTCCCTTCAAAAGCTATGTTGGCTTGCAAATAAAACATTTGGCATCCATGAACTTACTAGAATGACACTGAACCTTCTGGTGTACACAATGTTGCCACAGCACATGACGATTCTTCCACCCTGTGGTCACTGTACATTTTATTTTGGGATTGTCTGATCCTAGATGTCAAAGAAATGCATAATGCAGTATCAGCCAAGATTGGAGTGGTGATAAGGGAACGCAAGAGACATTAGCCTTTTACGACACCAACCATTGTAGTCTGCCTGGTGAATTGGAAGGGCTGGCCTTTCGATGCATGTCAGTAGTTGGGTGAATTTGATAGTTGGGTTGTTAGGGAGATTGGCTTGTAGGGGTTTGCTGATGAGCCCAGCTGGGCTGGGCAGGATTATCGGGTTGAGGGAGGGTGTAGTCGGTTAGTTGATTTGTGTTGGAGTGTGGGTGGTGTTGATTGGGGTAGTGAAGGATATTTAGGGGTTTGGATGTGGAGTTATCCAGGTTTTAAATCAGGGTTTCATCTGTCAAACATTGCCTGGGTAATTTTCCACATAAGTATCACTGGTCTCTCTCTCTCAAGTCGCCAACTCTAGATGGTCCTGGGTGCTTCACAAGTTCACAAGCAATTCTCAGCTGCACACATCAGGACTTGAGCAGGATGCTGCTATGCATCTTCCATCGTATATCCAATCTCTACTGATCTGGAGACTGGAAAATTTGGGTCATTGTCACGTTACATACGCATTGGTATCATAGTATTGATGAAGACATGGCAAAAGGGTATCGACACTCCACTTGAATGAGGTTTCCCCTGCTTTGCCCCACTCAAGCTATCATGCTGTTATTTCTGTAGCACTTTCTTAGCCTGTGCATTGAACAACTTACCTCTCTGCTGATTTTGACCCCCTCATCCATGCTTGTTCTCTTTCTGCTGTATTTAACTGCCGTCACTCCTTCTAACTGTGTCCTTCTGGATAAAATGTTCCATGAGTGTTTATGACAACACCCCCTCATGTGTCGTTGTTACCCCATGGTTATGATGAACTTACCCCTTGTTAATCCTCAAGGTTTTGGTAACTTCCTTTGTAATCACCTTGCCTTTCTCAAGCGCACTGTTCAAAATTCATCCAGGAATAAAAAGATAACTTCTGCAGATGGAATCACAGAACAAAAGCAGGTCATTTGGCTTATCACACCTGTGCTGGCCCTTCTGTCAGGGCTATCCATTTGTTCCCCGTAGCCTTGAGATCTTTTCATTTTCCAAGTATGTATCCAATTCCTTTTGGATTGTTGCTATTAAATTTGCTTCCAGCACTTTGTCAATTTCTGTTTTTCGACAACCCAATTGCTCATAAACCTCCAACTTAGTGTCTTCCGTCGCACCACTGGCAGTGAGTATGAGGAGCTCATGGCGTTTTTCATTAGAAAGCTGAAGATAATCCATTTAGCTGCACCTGCTGCTTCCATCCCTTCCCCTTGCCCTTCGGGACAAACATCCCCTAATATTCTTAGCTGTTCTAGCCCTGAACTTCTTTTTCTTGAGATTCCATTCTACTTCCGGCAGGACCTTCTTCAAACTTTCAATCAGAACCAACTTCTGCTCTCTTCAACAAATTGCAACCAAATCTCTTAACCACTCAGTTTCCCTTACCTTGTCTCAGGTTAGTTGATTTTTTTAAAGGTTCCCCTTCCTTTGGGACTGGCACATCTCCTTCAAATCTTCTTTTGCCATCCTGCTGGAAGTAAACCTACTCTTCCCTCTACTGTACCTGCAAATTAACACTTACTTCCAACCTCTCTTCCCTCTCCTTGAATGTGTTGTTATGTGCCAAATCTGTGCATATACTTCCCACAACACCATTTTTGAATGTCTCCAGTCAGGTCTCTCGCTATCCACATGACAGAAACAATCCTTCGTGAAGACTGTTATTTTGACAACCTCCTCATCCATCTGAATCTCTGCAATTTTCAACATTATTGGCTGCAATGTCCTTCTCCAAAGTCTCTCCTTCATCATCTAGGCTATGGAACTGCCTTGATTTAGTTCTATTCTTAGCTGTTTTTACCACAGGCAGAGAATCACCTGGAATTAATTGTTTTTTTTATTATTCCTTTACGGAGTGAGTGTGTTGCTGGCTAGCGTAGCACTAATCACTCATCCCTAATTGCTCAGAATGCAGTTATGAATCAACCGCATTGTTGTGAGTTTGGAATTACATGTAGGCCAGACCAGTAAAGATGGCAGATTTCCTTCTTACCCTTAGGCCAGCTTTCTGTTTCATATTTTTCATTAAATACAATTCTCATCAGCTGGTATGGTGGGATTCAAACCCGTGTCACCAGAACATTGACCTGGGGTTCTGTATTACCAGTCCAGTGACACTGTCATTACACCACTGCCAGTGCCGAAAAGAGAAGGTGGCTCTGTTACCGTTGGAGGATATCTATTTTGGGCCCTTCTTTCTGATGTCGCTCAGCAATATATGAAAACATATTTTAGATATCAAAATATCAAAAATGTTTTTTACTGGTGTTGCTCTTGTTTACACATCTTAGGACATTTTTCTGCAGGTGTTGAGTAATTTGAACTCCACACAGAGTTGGTAACCCTAAACAACCCACACATTATCAAACTTTCTCTTTTTTGACCCAGTCTTGTTTGCAGCCTTTGCATTACCCTTCAATTGAGAGCCCTACCTTCATTTAACCCGGTATTCTTCCCTAACCCTGCAGTACTTTCCCTCCTCTTCCTCACCACCCGTTGCTTGCTTTCTTTTTCTAATTAGGTCTCTGTGGCAAGCCTTGGGATGCTTTTGTATGTTAAAGATGATATATAATTGCATGTTAATAAAGAGATTTAATGTACTGATAAGGTCTCCTTTTATGTTTTATAATTGTATGACTGTATTCGAAGCTGTTGTAGCAGTACTTTGTGGTGGAATTTTCTTGTGTTAATTTGTTTCGAAATTACTTTAAAAGATATGGCAATGTAGAGGCACGTTGGAAATTGATCCCTGTTCACATGTAGGCCACGTTTTTCCAAAGCGTGCTCCTTATGCACGCCCAAATTTCCTCCAGAACACTGTGCGAGCAGCTGAGGTGTGGATGGATGAATACAAAGTACACTTTTATTACCGGAATCCTCCAGCTAAAAAGGTACTGAGCAATGAGGTTTGTGTTTTGCATCTTAATTTACAGTTGAACTTGCATTATCTGCCTTCACAAGCATAGGAACAGAGGCAGGCAGAATATAGATAACAAAAACAAGATCTGCTCATTCACCAAGAAAAATGAATCCAAATAGCAATTAGTGATGAGACCTTGTTCCTAAAATTATACCTGTTAATCTTGGGTGAATAATGAAGGTTCCATTATATTTAAGTAAATATAATTATTCTTGCTTTGAAACAGTAGAGTTGAATGTCAGATTTTACATAGCTATATGAGGGTGCATTAGGGTAGCTTTCTCAAGTTACAGAAATTATGCATTGAAAATAGCCTTAAACAGTATTACAAACATGGTTAACAGACTGATGGAAGGAAGCAGTTCTTTCTGGTTCAACCCTTCATAGCCACTGTAAAGAATAGGATAATGAAGACAGATTAGAATTACTGGTGTTTTTTTGCTGACTGGTAATATTTCCTTGTTCAGTAATTTTGTTCTAAAGTTGGCACCATTCAAGAACTGCTGTTGAATTGATAACTAATCCATGTTTGGGAGTAGGTTAGCTCAGTTGGCATCAGGTCTTCTACGCAGAATAATGCCAACAGCATGGGTTCTATTCCCACATCAGCTAAGGTTACTATGAAGAACTCTACTTCTCAACCTCTTCCCTTGCCGAGAGGTGATGTGACCCTCAGGTTTAAACATTACCAGCTGTGTCTCTCTAGAATGAGAGAGCAGCCCTATGGTCTGGTAGGACTACGGTGACTTTACCTTTACCTAATCCATGTCCTGTGCCACCACTGAATCAGTTTTTGATTTATTATGGGATTGCAAAGCAGGATGGCTGAGGAGCCTCATCTTACAGGACAAATTTGGACAGTCCCACCAAAACTGACACTCTGTAGACTGCATGTAGCCACTGTGTTCCACCCTTAATACGTTGGACTAGCTGAACAAGTTAAAGAATCATACACAGTCACAATCATTGTGGCAGTAACAAGTGGACTGATTGGTGACAACCAACATATTGGATCAGGTTGGAAAACTGTGAGGTCATTTCAGACCAGTCAACCTTGTAAAGTTCTCTTCGCTCCACTAATATTTAAGAATGCTTTCTAAGCTGGGAGACTACCACTAAGTACGACTTTATCACCCAACATCCCAGACTCCTTCATCACTTATCCTTGGGTGCAAGCTCCAAGTGTTTGAATGCGGAATGAAGCAGAAGCAAATAATCAGTTTGAGATTATGGATGGTTCATTGTAAAGACTTTCCTTTGTTCCAGGAAAAATATGGAGATATTTCTGAAAGAAAACTACTCCGAGATCGTTTACAATGCAACAGTTTCAACTGGTATTTGAAGAATGTATACCCAGAATTGCATGTACCTGAGGATCGTCCTAATTGGCATGGGGCGGTAAGCATATGCGTCAATTCTGTCTCTCTCCCCTCTCAATCCCCCGACCCTGCTCCAAAAATGCAGTTTCTGCACTATTTGAAGAGAAAGTTAACTCTCAGCTGAAGGGCAGTTCCTACTTCTTGGCAACAAAAGTTTTAAGTGATCCATAGAAATGCAAGAGAATACGACTAAGAGGGCAACTCACTCGCTGATCGAATGCAAGCATGATGAGCTGAATCACCTCTTGTGCTGTAAAAGAAGGATTTTCCTTAGTTTTAAAAAAATCATGAACTTGGAGAGGAGCATAAAACTTCAAATTGCCTGTAACTTGGAAACAATTTAAATGACACACATACACACTCACTCACTTACCTCACTCATTCACCTACCTCACTGACAGACTTACTTGCTTGCTCATTCCCCGTACTCTTGGATAGTCTTTATTTCAACAACTCCCTAACTTCTCAGTCTGAACCAAACTGTTCACAATATGGTGTCCAGTTTGGTTCCTACTTTGAACTTCCAACCTTAATCCTCACCATCCCAAAGTTCTCTGACTTCCACCTCCATAACATGGCATTGCATCATTGTAGAACATCAATGCTGGACCAGCTTTAGTTTTAGGGTTGAAAGGGCGTCTGATTTGAACCTTTCAATATTTACCAACAGTGAACTGCTGCCATCTGCTCAAATTCAAGTGTGTCAATAGATGTAACATTTCTTTTACTGGATTGCTTTTAATACTATTTTTTCCAGATTCGTAGTGTTGGAATTCCTTCTGAATGTCTGGATTACAATGCACCTGAACATAGTCCTATTGGAGCACAGTTGTCTTTGTTTGGTTGCCATGGTCAGGGAGGTAATCAGGTGGGTGCTCCAGTTTTTACTAACTATGCAGGTATAGGGACTTATTTTTCATTGTCATTTAATAGCGCAACCTATGTCACATACATTTTGAATTGTTTAGTTTTGTGGCCTTTTATAAATAATGGTGATACACAATACAGGTGAACATGGGATGTAAAATTAAAGTAAATGTTGCAGCTTTTATTTGAGATAATATTGGCAGTAATGGGGACCTGATGAAACTTCAATTAAAAATGAGATTTCATAGTGCTGTGGGAGAAATGAAGGAGTATTGATAAATTGATGTGCTGTAGTCATATGTTTTTAAGAGGCGTTATCAATAAAAATAGACAGCTGCTTTGCACCATGAACCGATACCAGTTACTTTTGCTGAAATTTCCTTTGCAACTATGATTGGCTAGATTGCCTACATGGAAAGCATTTCATTGAGCATGTTGATCAACTTAACTGTTACTAAGTAGATTTTTGAATAGAGTAGCAGTGTTCAATCGTGAAAGCACTCAGTGTATACTTTTCTACAATTTTGAGGCAGTGAGGTCAAAGACAATAAAATCTTACTTTGGTCAGAGATATTTGGGACATGATGATTCATGGGTTAAACTGGAGTTTCAGCCTAATTCATTTCACCCTAGCCGGATCAATCCTTCAACTGATCTTAAAGAAAAAATGCAGCATTTTCTTTGATCATCTTGAATGATTGTACATTGCAATTTACCTGGTGCATTTTGCCATCATGCTGAGCTAAAATATTACCTGAGAATCACGCTTCAGCTCGACAGCAACTAAGATTTCAGCAGGTAAGATTTCTGTTGGTGAGATAAGCTCATGCAATATCAACTAGTTGATGACTTTCCAAGGAACCACTGACAAAATTAATAACCAATGTAATCAAAGTGTTATTACATACATTAAAATCATAGGAATCTTTTTGACATATAAATTGATCTATAAGGAAGATATGGGCTGGCAGCTGATGCAGCAATTTTGTGTTATGTGTGGATCTTACTGGCAGGAATTTTGCCAGCTCTAATCAGTTGTCAACAGTGAAATCAACAAGATTGTTTTCCATAAAGGTTTCAGATATGATATAAAGAGATGGGCTTAGAGTAAATTATTAAAAGAAATGCACAGCAGGCCCATCAGCATGTGCTTGGCAGAAGGGACGCCAGTGTTAAGGCTGTGCACGTATTGTCAGGACTCCCAAGAGACATGTGTTTTCCAGGATTCGTTATGTGTAGGAGGAAGTTGCGAAACGTTTTAACATTGAGAATTTGTACATTCTAAGCAGGAGAAGAAAGGAAATGGTTACATTGGACTTGAAGACAGGATTTGTAATGATCTTTCCAGTGGTTGAAAATGACAAAAAAACTTATTGACCATAGGCTCAGTGGTCTTTTGCCATCATTGACTGTCATGGCACAATTCGGGAATGTTATGAGTTCGTCTGTCCCCATAGCCGTACAATTTATCTGTAAACAAGGAATATGCCTTTGTAGCATGCTTCCCCATGATTATGTTTAATCTGATTGTGACTTCAAATCCACATTTCTGCCTCTCCCAACAACCTTTCATCCTGTTTTATACCTGGAATTGATCCTCCTCTGCATTTAAAATGTTCCAAGACACTGTTTTCCGCCACCTTTTCATGACCCTCTGAAGGTTAGTTTTGCCTCATCTCTGTGTTAAATGAACGACCCCTGATGTATAAATAGTGACCCCCTTGTTGTAGACCCTCCTGTCAGAGGAAACAACCTCTTCACATCAACCTGTCGAGACCTCTTAGGAGCAGAGAGGCTGACGTTTCGGGCCTAGACCCTTTTC